>NC_071542.1:13693639-14003222 GCF_026979565.1 Vidua chalybeata
GCATGCTGCTGTGTTATCATTGGGAAGAGCATGGTGACATTGGACAGTGTGAATTTTGAGTTATCAAACCACACTTGGGGCTAATAGTGGCTCAAATTTATGCTTGTACTTCAGGTTCTTAGCACACCATTGTCCAGAGCAGCACTTGCTGAGCCCTGAGACCATCTAGGAGCTCAGCAGGGATCCCAGGCATGACCTGGTTGCAGCTCCCAGGGGACAGACATCCACACATGAAATGACCAGATCAGCTCATCACCTCTCTGTTTGTCTCAGCAAGGCAGCCAAGAGCTGAGCTGGCTAGGAATAGAAATCACAGGTAGAGAACAGAAAGACAAATGACTAACAGATGCTTGCCCTGCTATTCCACCTGGACTGTGGCTAAAGGGTCAGACCACTGCAGTCTGCAGGATATATATTTTCCTTAATGCTAAAAATGCTGAATATTCAGTGTTCCAGATTCTTGGTGTCTGTCCCAGTGTGTCAAGTATATAATCTCACAGCTACAACCCCAATTAACTCATTGTCCTCCTTCTTCTGGGTATGAGATTCTCTGTCTCCTATGACCATACCCAGAAGCTTCTCTCCCACACAAATTTAATATTAGAAACACTTTCATTTCAAAATTACTTCCTACTCCTTCCTTCAGCTGTCCCTTTCCTGGGGTGAAGCACAAGAATAAAGGAAGATACTTCCTAACCCCAAGGCTGCCATTGGTGCTATTCCTTGTGAACCCTTTACAGAGCCTTCCAGATGCACATTAAGCTTGATGTGGACTCTTTAAATCTCCAGAACATTTAATAAATGGGGAATTAGTCTGATTAAGTCATACCAGAGATGAATTTCTTACATTGATACAATCTCCAATGAGCACTGTACTTCATTTAATAAATGTATTTATTAAATACATAAAAGAGTTGTAAATGGAGCTCTTCTCTTGCTGAACCTTATTAGCTTCATCCTTATTTAACATTTATTTTCTTGAGATGAGACAATATTTGTTAAATCTTGAACACGTCATTGCAAAATCCACCCATGATTTATTCAGACTGACTCTAAATATTAAACTTCGACATTTGCTAGACCTGGCTCCTTGTTTAATCTACCAAGATCTCTAACAAGCACAAGGAAAGATTTGCTAACTCAAAAATAACTGTTATTGAATCTCCAGAGGGTTTTAAAAAATCTACATAATATTTAATAAATTGGCCCTAATACTTTCTAAAATATGTTTAACCTCCATTAAAAATGGGGAAAAGGAATTTATTGGTGTCCCTTTTTGGATTCATAAGTATATCAGAAGTTCCCAAAATCCTATTAAATTGCCATGTGAATTTTCTCTTTAATTTCTCATCATTGCTGATTATTAATGTATTTGTGCATTAATAACAGCTCTCTCCTCCAAGGCACTGCATCACTCCTGTCCTACTCACTCCCCACCATCAGAATTCAGCTGGTGGGAAATTATAAGTCACTGATGGAGCATTTCTGCCACACCACCTTTGAGATTGCAGCCTGTAATTTTGCAGACCGTTGCTGGGAATGTGCAGATTGCCTTGGTCAGTTTTATACATCTCCTGTAAAGAGACACATTTCAAGAAAAAGTAATCACTCTGTATCCATAGCAGAAACAATGCTTCCCCACCTCTTATTATTCCAGTCTCTTGCCAGACTAAGACAGACGGAATAACAAACACTGTACTTAGTTCTCAACCTGCATTCAGAGCATTTTTGTCTCTATCTAGTTCCAGAATTTCTGGGGCAGCATTCCCAAATTATGTTTGGCCCAAAACCTCTGCCAATTCGCCTTGCAGATCACCCTGCATCCTGATCATAAAATTTCACTACAAAAGAGAAAATTGAAAGCAATTATGTTTTTGTGTGCTTCTGTTCACCACTCCCCCTGGCTTTTCAGAGCCCAGGGATGGGGAAAGCACAGCCCAGGAATCCTCCTCCAACACATGGGCAATACAGAGAAACTGAGTGGGGAAGTGAAGGTAGCCTAATTTACTAGCCCTGTGTTTCCAGCCTTCCCATTTCATGACAGTTACCCTGAAAACTCCTCTTTTCCATGAAAATGGATGCAGATCCCTTCTTTAGTAGGTCTGACCTTGGAGCAGGTAGCAAAGGGCAGCAGATGAGACTTTAAAACACCAGAGATGGAGCTTCCAACCTGCTCAAGGCTACAGTGGAAATGAGCTCAGCCACCTGAATCCTAGCTCCCTTTATCAAGAGCAAGAAATATCCCACTATTTTCTTGCCTGGCACTTCAGGCACAGAGGAGACTGTAGGAATACAGAGGTGCTGTGGGTCACTGTGTGAGGACTTGTCCTGAATTTTGCTGAATGCTTCAGAAATGTAGGGCTGGGACAGCCAGCAAAGCTGTTCTGGGAAAGGCACTGGCAGAGCTACTTTGGGAACAGAATGGGAGGATTCAACTCTCCTTTAGGAGTTTCATAGCAATGCTATCAGACTCTCCCTTTATTGCTTATCAAAATCCTCTTACAAAAACATGGTGCCAGTACATTATTTAATATGAGCACTCTGATATGACAGTGAAGAAGACCAGATAGGCCAGACATGACAGATAACTTGGCAGTTAAAGCTGCTACTAAAAATAAAGGCACAGATTTATTAAAGGGTTACAGAGAAAGGGTCTGCAGTCCAGCTGATCCCATGTACAGGTCCCACATATTAAACATTTGAGTTTGGGTTCAAGTAAAGTTTGCAATTCTCTACAGATTTATCAGTTTGCCTATGATAATTTGCTTCTGGGTTCAGGTTATTCTCCTACTGATTTATAGTCTTGGATGTTCTAAGCAATATTTATTGCACCAGATAGTAGAGCCAGCTTTCAGGAAATGCTGGTACAGATGACACAAGCCTTGTACATTTTGGGATTTTTAAATACTATTTATAAAGTGACAGAATTTGGGGAAATTATTGAGAAAAGCAGAAAGGACATTGTAGTTACAGACTTCCAGAAGTGGTCAATGATTTTCTGAGCATCTGAAGAAAAGCAGCTACATATTTTTGGATAAAGGTGGGTATTATCACACTGAAAATCTGTTCATTTTCCATGTGAATGGCGGCAGGAACACAGCACAGAGAGATGCAATATATGAATCTGCTTCTGGAAACCTAGACTTGTGAATTATTAATAAACAAATGTAACAAAAAAAAAAAAACCAACAAAACAAAAAACACACGCACAAAATTTTAAAACCCCGAAACAAAACAAAACAAAAAAAAATCCCAAAAACAAACTCCAAAGATCTCAGACTGTTTATATGCTAACCCAGTTATTTATCATATGAGCTGTTTGAGCCTGAAAGGAATCCATGTCCCAGCCAGGCATAATTCTGCAGTCCCTATTAATACATGTCTGTCTATTGAGCTTGATGAATATAGAAAGTCTGGATACAGAGCTCTGAGCTCCTGTAGGAGGAAAAGACACTCCTCATCCAGTTCTGACCAGGACTGGATTTGAGACACAGCTATTTAAGAAACCATCTGTAATAACAGGCACAATTTAATTCAGTGCACCAGCCTTGTAGGATTCAGAAACAAATAAACAAACCCTTCACTTCAGTAGCATTAGAATTTATCTTGAAGAAAGCCAGCCTCATAAAAAATGAAGCAGAAAATCAACAGCTAAGAGGGTAAAAAACTTTTCCTGTGGCATGAAAATTGTTGAAAAGATCACATTAGCTGCTCACTAAAATTTATAGCATTAAAAATTGCAGAAAGAGTGAATACAGGGAAAAAGGGCTATGTTTGGTTCAGCCATAGATTTTTAAAAAGGGAAAAAAAATTAAAATATACTTAAAGTAGAAGATATCCACTGAAGAGCACAAATTGGGCCAAAAAGAGGAAAACAGAAAAGAGCTTGGCCAAATTCAATGTTAATCTGTCATATGGCAGGGCAAAAAACGTTTCCAGAAACAGTTCCTGAGAGGCAATTGAAGTCACAATTCAAGCACATCAGAAACAAGAAACTTGACAGATATTTTATACTGGCAGTTCATGATTAGTGTGTAATGGGTCCTTAAGAAAGGAAAAGCTGAAGTGGAAAAGCCTAATAAATTCTTTTATCAGAGTTGACCAGGGAGAAGGTCAGTAGTTTATGAGGGATGAATCTGAAGAATTGTCTGTTTGAAATGCAGGTAGAACAACTTTCAGAATATTTTTTCACAAAGTGAATGATAACAATCCTTCCAGACCAGATAAATATAAAATGTTGCACATGAGGAAAATCAATTTTAATTGTAAATACATAGAAATGGTTCCAGATTAGGTGGAGTCTCTCAGGAGTTATCTTGGAATCACTAGGAATTTCTCTGAAAAAGTCAGTTCAGTGCTCAGTGGAGGTCAAGAGTATGTTAGTAACAGTTAGGAAATATCTAGAGTACAAAAGAATAAAAGGCACAGCTAGAATTACTCACATCTTGATTATTCTGGCTGTGCCATCTCAGAGAAAAAATTCTGTAGAAATAGAAGGGGCACTGAGATGGCTGGAAGTACAACCAGGTGGGCATGGAGCAGGTCCTGGGCACAGAACTCAAAAGGTTGGAGCTCATCAGCTTGATGAGTGAAGGGTGTATGTGGGGTTATATAAAAACATAAATAGCACACAAGGGACTACAAACAATTTTTCACTCTTTCTTCTAAGCAGAAACGAGAGGCACCGAATAAACCGATCAGGCCACAGATTTAAGCAGAGAAAAGAAAGCCCTTTTTCATACACAAAGCATAATCAAACTGTAGAGCTCATTGCCCAAAGTATAAATGGGTTCAAAAAGCAATTAGACAAATTCATGGAAGAAAAGTACATCAAGGGCTTATTAAACACAGTGAAGTGGATCCAAGCTGCAATTTGGGACTCTTTAAGCTGCAGATTACTGAAAAATGAGGAGAGGTGTTGACAGAGAGTTTTCTTTCTCTGTTTTTTCTCTTTCTTATACTCATTTCTAAGCACCCACTACTAGCCATGGACAGAGGGACTGTTCTGCTCCAGCTGGACATTTGCTCTGCAATTGGGGTTGCTTTTAGGCTGTTGCCTCCTCGGTTGTAGGGAATATACAGGAATAATTTGTATTAGCCCTCAGCCTTTCTTCTCTAAGATTTCTCCCTTTCTCCCCTTGCAGTGGGGGGGAAGCTGCTGCCTCTACAGCAGACCTCCTGTATCAGCCAAGCCCAAAGCACAGAAGTTTTCAGTGGGGTGCTGCATTCTGCACTTGCTCAGGACCCACCAGCACCTTCAGCACTCACATGAAGTCAGGGAGAAAATTCTCCTAAAGCTGCCCTGGGCTCAGCACATGGCTGACAGCAAGGGCAATAGGAGCAGGGTGGATGCTGGTGGAAGAGCACCAGGCTCACTATCCCAGCCAATTCCCCAGGGATCAAATTTAGGCTGCTCAGACAAAGCTGGTGCTCAAAAGCATTCTTTGGTTTGTCCACTCCCAGCTGACAAATGACCTCAAGTTCTATTTGCAGACCTTTAGAAGCAGAGCTCCAAGGTCCCTGTGGTGGGTTCAGAGAGTGACAAATACATAGGACTGAGGAAACCTTGAAACTCCATACCACTCTTATCACAGTTAATATTTGGAGCCACTTAATCATACAGGGATTTCAGTTACTAAGGTCCTTTTAATTTAGAGCGAGAGCGTGTAGTAATTAGCCTTAACCAGGTCATTGATCTTAGGGGAATACACTCTGTGAGGATCTACATCCATCTTGCATACTTGAGGGAGGGAAGGGCTGATCAGCTCGACATCTTGGCTCACAGTATTAACAAGGCAGGTTAATGCTGACCTTCTGCTGGGGCCCTTCACACCAAGCAGGCCATGGAAACACAAGGGCATCTCTCCCACAAGCCCCATTATTGCTTTGGATTCAGCAGCAGCACTGCTGTGAGTGGAGAGTTTTCACCTTTACCCCCTGTAAGCACAGAGGTGTTCTCCATGACCTGCCACCCACTTCACCAAGATTTATGGGCTGTTTCAACAGGAACTTTGTTCTCTCCCCGATTCCACTCCTCCCTGGGGCAAACCTCCAATTCCAGGTCCACAGCTTGCTGCCACAGCAAGAGCTGAGGTGTCACCTGTTGGGCTGCAGGGGTGCAGATGCTGAGAACACAAGATGAATAAATCCATCTCAGTGGCATGTGCCTTGCTTCAGGCGTGGAGGGATAGAGGCCTGGGCCAGGCACTGTTTCACACTAACATTTTCACAGCCAATTCCTTCAAAATGTGCAATCAAATTAGGCAAAATCATTCAGCACCTGCCATTTCAACACATGAGCCACTCACTGTGACCATGCCTGTTCTCAGCATTAGGCTGGAGCCCAAGGTGGAGCAGCAATCACCATTCCCTACCACACACCAGCTATTAGAGATTGTTCACCATTTGCTCTGCAACAGTTCTCACTGGCCTTGCATTTTCAAATTTCTGCTTGGAAAGCCTCTTTTCTAACTTTTTAAGAACTTTTTTTCTTGAGTTTTCTTTTTGCAAAGTTGGCTCTTTAGGAAACTCTACATGGACTAATATCTCATTTTCCCCTTGTAGATTAAGGGGAAGCAGGCTGGACCTCTCCCCCACCCAGATTTCCCACACCATGTTGTTGCTATTGCCAGGTTGTGATGTTTGTTTTTTTTCTTTTCTGGGTCTCCTGCCAAACATTTGTCTGCTTTGTCAGTTTTTTATTTTTTTCTTTTTCTGGGAAAAAAAAAGGCTGTTTAATTTTAGCAAATGGGTTTTTCCACTTCAATAGCCTCAAAATTTTCCCTGGAGAGCTGTAAGCCCTTTAAATATATTTAGGTTGCCAGATTTCTTATGTTCTCTCTCCAGGAAGCCAATTTTGCTTCTAAGCTCTTGAGAAAGGGCCAGTCTCATATTTTCTTGCACTTTGAAGCTCTTGTACACCACCTCCCCTCTTTTCTCTTTTCTTTCAGAGTCCTCTTTAGGTTTAGCACTTGTCCCTGAGGTAGCACAAAGGCCAGAAACCCTTCCCAGGCTTGTGTTAAGCTCCTTATCCATTCTGGGTCTTTCATCCTGTATCCATCAGGAACTCATTCTGGTGTTTCATGACAACCATCCCCACGTGCATTGCTGTGCACCAGGCTGAAGACACTAACCAGGTCTAACTGCTTCAATGGCTGTGTGCCCTTCTCTGCTCTCATCCAGAGGTTCCATGGGGAATTTTTTTTTTTTTTTTTTTTTTTTTTAACAAAACCAGCTTCTTGGGAAACTTAGCACAGTTCATGATCTCACTTTGCCTTCATCAGTTCTTGTAAAAAGCAAAGATATTCACATTCCATAGCTCCCTCCTTTCCTACTGAACATCACCACTGAAACCTTTGCTAAGCATTGAAATCCCAGAATAAAAGGGGATCCTGGGATCTGGCCAACAACCCAAACCTCTTTTCCAGATATCTTGAATAGTTTTAATACAGCTTGGACAGGATCAGACACAGATGCAGTGTCCAACAGGTCTCACCACACACATGGGGAAGAGCTGGTTCAATTACAAATGGAAAGTGGTTCCAGCTTGCAAACTGAAGGGAAGACAGCTTGTGGTGTCTGTAACTGAACCAGCAAATGAGCTGTATAATAGGTGACCTCTGGGACAAACACAAGTTCCTTCTTCAGACCTTGGCAGGTTTATAAACAATGCAAAAGAAAAAAAAAGAAAAAACCCACAGCTGACGTGTTCTGTGATGACCTGAGGAGAAGAAAGATTCACACTGCTGACTGACTGGCTTCATGGTGAGACCAGAGCAGTGTAAGTAATGGATCTGCAGACTCTGGGGAACAGGCATGGCTACTCAATAAAAAGTGTTGTTTATTTTACAATCAACAGTTCTAACACAAGGACTCTCGGGTTCTCTTATTCATGATGACAAATTATTCCTGGGATCAATGAGGTTCCTTTTTACTGCTCCCCTATTTCACTTACATAAAAATACGCACACATTGACGAGCTTAAAGAGCACCTTTGCAGTCACTAATTAAAAACATGTTTCACACGTTATTCCATAAATATGTCAGGACTGTTATTACCCAGGACAAGCTTTCACTAAGGCAGTGTCCATCTGGTGTCACTAAGGTCCAGAGGGGATTTAATAAAGCCAAGGCTGTGTCTGGGAATGGACCACGGGTGTCCTGATTTGTGCTCTAATGAGCATGTGTTCCTCCCAGAACCTGACACGGGGCTGCACTGTGCCAGGAATGCTGCTCTGGTCCACCCAGCACCCTGAGAATGGGGAAATATCCCCAAGCCTGGACAGAAAATGAAAATTCCATTCTGTGGGAAAGGACAAGATTTCTCTGGCTGATTTAACCATGAACCAGGACAACAAGTTAAAATGCTTAATTATTCTTTTTTCATGAACCAAAATATTTTGAAAAGGTTTTCTTTCAGTCTTATCAGAACACTCAGCCATGATATTGTATTGCTTGCAAATCCATTCAAATAATAATTCCAGTGCACTCATGTACATAAAAGCATGAGACCTGTTGCACTCAAAATCTCAAGCCACTGCCTGGTCAGCCTGGAGCTCTGCAGCGTGACCTTGGGCTTGAATGCTAAAAGAGAAGCTTAAGAAAGAGAAGGCTGCAGGTGTAATAATGGCAGGAACCTGACTAGTGAGAAACACAGAGCAAAACACAAATAGGATTAGCTGCCATGAAATCTAGAGGACGGCTGTGTAATTTATACAGGATTCTTTGGCTTGTCAGCATCGTTCTTGTTTTCTGGGCCCCAATCCTGTTATCTCAGAGCAGGAGAAGGCTGTTATAGCTCTCCTGCCAGACCCAGTAGCCTTTAGTCAGATTTAAGAGTAAGTGACTGTGGGAAATGAAGATTAACACTCTGAGGACAGGTGAGATTATCTCATTGCAGGTCATTATAGTTTCCATAAATCAAATATATTTGTCTACGCATACATACACTAATGACCAGCAGATCTATAGCACACAGTGTAAATGAAAGGCCTGGGGAATATTTAATCAGAAGGACTTATTGTATGGGCCTGTGAGCAGAGTGCTGTGCAAGAGGAATGGCTAGAAACTGCTGATGGAAATGCAGTGTGTGACAGACACAGGACCTGTGGGTAGGTGTGTCCTTAAGTTCTCTCCAATGGAAGAAATGAATCAACCAATAATTAAAAATTTCTCACCCCATTTATGGGTATTCATATTATGGGACGGAAACCCTGAGTCCAAAGATTCCCTTTACTGAGGTATTTGCTCCCACAATGCAATTTCAGTGATTTTTTGATTGCCTGAGCTGGAGGGGGAGTGGGAGAGTGAGCAGCAGGATTAAGAAAATTCACTGTTGCACTTGCTTGCCATGGATCAGTGTGCCCTGTGCAATGCCATGAGAAACTGAGAAGTTCAGAATTACAGAGAGGTGACTTTCTTCTGTCCCCTAGACCTACTTCTGGCTCCGCAGTCTCTCTTCAAGCTGTTTCTTTCTCCTCACTGGACTTATTTAAGAAAGTGCGAACTTGAGGATTATTTACAGGGGGAAACTTGAACCCTGAAGAGGAGCCCAACCAAACATGGCACCTCCTCTGGGGGCCTTGGATCTCCTGCCAGTGCCCACAATGGCCTGTGCCTAGAAAGTGCAAGAGCTCTGCAGCTCACATTTGATCTGGGTCAGGAGATCCCCCAGTGTCATGAGCAGAGGGACAGGCACGAGTCATTCAACAGCCTCTCAGCTGGAGCAGTGCTGCTGCTTCAGAGGGAGACAAAAGCTTTGAAAATCAGGTGGAAAATCTAAAAGGACAAAGGAGGTGGGATCCAAACTCTATCATCTGCTGACTTTGCTGGCTCAGCCCCAGGCACTGTGAGCCCCTCATGCTGGCAAGGGGGATGTTGTAAAGGAGGCAGAGGTTTAAAAACAGGAATGCAATAGTACAATCATGCAGAGGCATTGCTTGTGACTGGAGTCCTTGGTTTTGGCATTATGCCACTGCCAACTGAGATGGATTTCCTCCACAGGAAGGAATATGATCTGAATAGGACAGGAAAGCGGTAATGGGAAGTAGTATTCTTCCAGTGTTAGGCAGCTGAGGCAAGCAACTCACACCTCTTTAGTGAGTCTGCAACAGAAATTGGATTTAAATCTGCATATAGCAGGGCCTCTTGGAACACTGAAGCCACAAAAGCAGCTCCTTCCAGCTTTGTTCCCTGTACAAATACTCAGCCAGTGCTCAGGTGCTCTGCAGAGCAGACTGGCCAACTCAGAGGAGCAGCATTTCTCATGACACTCACAGTGCTGCTTAGCCAGAAAAATCTTCAGCAAGCTGAAGAGTCAGGGAACCCCTGGAAAAAAAAAAAAAAACAACAAAAAAAACCCCAAAAAACCTGGCAATTAATCCCTTAGGTTCATCTTCCACTGCACCTAAACAGTGACTTTCCACATGAACCACACAAATCAGCCACACTTCACTTAATGCTGACTTTCAATGAGTCACACATGGCAGCAGCTCCATGCCAGTGTTTCCAAACCTCCCTCCACAGAGATGGCTTAGTCAGACGTGCTCACATCCTCCCCTTCTATGCCAAGGAGCAGATTTGCTCTCATTCTTTCTGTCCATCTTTCCTGTCACACTCTTTTCCATATTCTCATTTCCCTTAGATGAGAAAAGCAGCACAAGGACAGGGCATGTTTCACCTTCTCCTTGCACTGAGACTGAGCTTGTCTTCAGAGCCTGGTGCCTGACAGATCTGAGCTGTCTCCTGCAGTCCAACCAAAATTTGAACAGAGTCACCCATCATCGTGACTCACTGACCTTTTTTGAAACTGGGGATATAAGTGATCTTTTGAGCCAATACAAATTCATAAGGCTCCCACTTCTGTCTTTCCTCTGTCTTTACTGTCTCTCTCATTTGCAAATCTTGTTTTGAGGACATGAAAAGAGACAGGAAGATAAATATTAGACATATCTCACCTGTTATATCTTTTTTTTTTTTTTTTTTTTTTTTTGTGTGTGTGTATGTGTGATTTTGCCAGTCATAGCTCTGAGCATGCTGATATGATGAAGAGCATGTCTGGTGAGAAATGTTATTGATAGTGAATGTCAGAAAGTGTCAGGGAAGATCTCACTGTCTGGACATCTCCCTGCATCCTATCAGAGCAATCTGAAGTTCTAACAGCTGTGAAAGTGCTGGAATGCTTTCAGAGCCAGACTCCTTCATGGGCAGATGTGAATGAATAAGGAAATTTTTTTTGTTTATTTGCTTGCAGTTCTGGAAGATCAGAAAAGAGATTGATTTCAGGGTAATCCAAAGCATATGTTTAAAAAAAAAACCCTCAGCAAACAAAATGAAAACTTGCAAATTGTGGTCATTCAATAGAAAGGTTTTTAGTGAACTAAAAACTAAGTTTCTTTCAGCATTTGATTTTTTGTTGATATATATATTCAAAAATTACTGTGCCTTTTTCTGTCTCCTTCCAGCATCTCCACTTTCTTGAGTTAAAACTGATTGAATTGACCTACATTAATGAAATGTCTGGATTAAAGCCACTAAACTCTATTGAAACAAAGCAAAATAAAACCCTTTCATTCAGAAATTCAGCCCTATCAGAAAAAAAAATCTTCCTGATGCCATTTCACTTTTCTTGTTTTATTCAGCTTGCTATTAAAATAACTAAGGTGAATCATTATCCAAAATTAACTCCAGTTTAGTTTGGGAAGTAAATAAATTCCTTGAATTCATCTTTATTTTACCTGAACACTGCTGTCAGCTTTTACCAAACAGGCAGCATATTGTCTTACTTATTTAACAGACCTTTAAAAGAATCTGAATTGGCTTCTTAAACAGAGAAAAGCAATTAACAGGGCCATGTCAAAGACAAATGTTTAATAGCATGTGATTACTTAAAATCACTTAATTCTGTGTCTGGCTGCTAAATATTGGTAAATCTAATCAGGGCTGGCAATAAATAAAATGTTTGTGGCATCAGCAGTTTTGCCTGAGAGCTCAACATGGAGAAAGCAAGTCTCTTTATTATCAGTATGAAGAAGTTGTTGTCCTGGGGGCATGGGAAGCTTGCACAAGCATCCAGAAATCCAGTTCTTTATTCATACCCATGGCTAATATTCTCAGCGCTTTTGAATTTGCAGATCTTGGCTGAAAAATCACATGCTAACATGTTCCTTGCTATTATCAGGGCGGGATATTGACTGCAGAGGTCTAAACAGTAAACACCATGGAAACACCTTTGCTTTGGCATTTCCAGGCTCTGCATGCAGAACGGGAGTGGGAGGCACAGCAGCAATCAACATATATATTTTAGGTTATCCATACTCCCCTCCGCCCCTCTTTTGAATCTGAAAAGATTGTTGCTTTCTAAAGTTACATAAAAGCACTGGTAGAAAAAACCCTAAGGAGATTCATAAATTATCCTTTCCCAGACATTGAGTCCTGGACTAAGACTGGGTCAAATATGGCTGGAGGGGCAGCATAGGAAAAAAAAATAGTTTTGATCAACAAAACTTACAGAAATAAATAAACCTATTGAAAGAAGAGCCTTCTCGTCATCAGAAAGACTCCAGAACTCATCCTTTGTTCATAATATGCAGGTGGTTTAATGGCATCAATAGAGCTTGTCCTATATGGCCTTGTTGATGTAACTGAGATTCCAAATTGGTCCAAGAATACCCAATTTCTTAACAAAAACACTTGGCCGTGCTCCCCTTTGGCTTTTGGGCACACATGAGCAGAGGAAAACCAAAGCCACGAGCTAAGCACCCTGCAGTGTGAAACTGATAAAAGATGTGGCAGGAGATGAGGCCCCAGTGGGTAACTTCAGAGGAGGTCAGGGATGGACAAAATGACAGAACCATTTGTCCAACTTTCAGCTGTGGCTCTTGTCCCCTGGGTGTGAATGATGGACAGCTGTTGGGTTCTTGCAGCCCTCTGGCTCTGTGCATGCACCACTCACCTTTCTGATCATGCTGATGTCACAAGCCCCAGCCTGCTATCCCACTTAAATCAAAATATCCCTGACATTGCTTGGACTGAAATCAGCTGCTGAGCTCACCCAAGCCCAGGGGAAGAGCCCACCCAATCCTCTTGACAGTCAGCAATGCCAGGACCAGCCTGAGAACTGTACTCGTATTGCTCAAAGGATATTGTAATTTACTGAAAAAGAATTAGGAGCCTGAGGTCAGAAATACTACAGCTTCTTTACAGGTGGGAGAAAAAAGACTGGCAAAAGATAAACAGAAACGCTGTCTACTGAAGTAAGTTTTCTTTTCTTTTTTTTTTTTCCTAGGTACCTGTTAATTAGGATAAAAGTAGGAAACACTATCTAACAAGGTTCCTGGGAGCAAGCTGGAAAAAGCCTTAATGAATTCAGCATTACGAGATGGTTCCTAAGCAACAGAACATTTCAGCTGAATATTAACCCTAGTCACAAGGAGAGAAAAAAATGGTCTCAAAAATAACCCAGAAGTCAGTTAATTAAGACAATGTCTCTTCTGTGCAGAGCTACTCTTGGACATCTTAAGGCAAGCACTGTTTGGGTAATATTTGAATGAACTTCTGGCTGACAGATTAATTTCAAGACTTTGTAAAATTCATTTGCTGCTTTAGAATTAATCATAATTATGGCTGTTTATAATAAAGCACCTTAGAAGATGAGGCAAAGAACAATGCAAAGATGTAAATCCTGTAATGGTAAATTTTATAGAAATATATTCCACAAATGTACTGTCCCTGAGTATGGACCAGCCACAGTGTAGCTTCAGGCAGAAAAGAGATGAACATTTCAAAATAATGGCATTTGGAGTAAGAGCTGGAGAATTTAAGAGATGAGAGGAACAACTCAAGGACTATGTAGATGGGGATGGGTACAAAATATTACTTAGTACAAAAAGTGGGATCATGTACCTGAAAATAGGTTATCACAGATGTCAAATATCAACTGAGCACTGGATAAAGGCAAGAAATTAATCAAACCACGGAAATTCAGTCATTTTCAGTCATGTTATCAGTCTCAGACAAGAATCATAAGTTCATCACTTTCTTCTGTGCTTAACCAGGATTTAATTTCTCAAAGTCATATGAAGGACACAGCTTTTCATCCTTAAGTTCATAACTCTTACACTTTGAGTATGCAACAAAGTTTTTGAAGATGTACAACTAAATCAATTGATTTGTTTATGAAATAACATTAATCATAAATTCAGTCCCTTCAAAGAAGAGCAGCATCTAAGGCAATTTCTTCTTTGTCCCAAATGATTTGAAAGGACTGCAAACACAAACTCACGTAAATCAAGAAATTGCAGTATGGGCTTATTTGAATAAATTACGCTGATTGCTGCATTAGAGTTTGTGTAATTGTGTAGAGGTTACCAACTTTCTTCTGCTCTACAACCAAGGGAAACCCAGTTTTGAGCTAGGAGGGAAATGGTGAAGGTTGGGACTGGGTGACCTGTGGGTTTTGGCAGCTCTGCCTGTGCAACTCAGGTAGGAATTACCAGCTGGTGTTTGCTGGCTGGACTCTTGGGACAGTGGTTCACAAGCAGCAAAATCTCTGGACCAGATGTGCCCCCTAAAAAATCAGCAAATCAAACAACTTCTTACAATGTGAAGTATTAAGAGGTTTTTAGTTTCAGTAGTAAGTGTGTAGCCTTGAAAAGACTGAAATTCAATGTGAAAATCTGTCCTTAAAATGAATTTAAAGACATACAATGTAAGGCAGACTCTGTATGACTGCTAATCTGTAGCACTATTATCTAATAACAGTCTCCTTGGGTTTCTTTACCAGCTTTGTATGACATTTCTGATAGTTAAGGGAAAATAAAAAAAGAAATTAAAGCTGTTCTTAGAGAAAAATGAAGTTAAAATGGAGTTTAAATTGCATCATGTGTGTAATGTACAGGTGAAACTTTTTGAAAGTGACTGCAAATGGTCCCCAGCCCAAATCTTGAAAAACCTGCTTCAGAATTATTCTATTGGGAAACAAAAAACCCAAGTAATTTTACATTCAGGTAGGAACAGGAAAGGTGATAAGTGATCTCTACTCTTACTGCAGTGCTGATACTTTAGTGAAAATGTGTGAAACAATTGAATGGGTCTTTAAAGACCATCACTTAGAAGCTGATTATATTGAATATCTGTAAGTGTAAGCACCTCCTTATTTCATGGTGTGACAATGGCCAGGCTGGGATGGCTCTATGCTTCCTCATGTGTCTTCTGAGAATTGGAGCAAAAGATCTTTGTCCATGAGGGTGCCAGGAACACAGCTTAAAGGAGGATGGTATATTTCTCCATTGAATCCATTCACAGAATTCACAGAATCACAAGGTTGGAAGAGACCTTCAAGATCATCAAGTCCAACCCAGCCCCAACACCTCAACTAAACCATGGCACCCAGTGGCACATGCCAGCCTTTTTTTAAACACATCCAGGGATGGTGACTCCACCACCTCCCTGGGCAGACCATTTCAGAACTTTATCACTCTTTCAGTGAAAAACTTTTTCCTAATATCCAACCTGTATTTCCCTTGGTGCAGCTTGAGACTCTTGTGTCCTCTGGTTCTGTCAGTGCTGCCTGGAGAAAGAGACCAACCCCACCTGGCTACAACCTCCTTTCAGGAAGTTGTAGAGAGTGACAAGGTCACCCCAGAGTCTCCTTTTCTTCAGGCTAAACACCCCCAGTTCCCTCAGTGGTTTCTTATAGGGCTTGTGTTCCCAGCCCCTCTCCAGCCTCGTTGCCTCTGCTGGATGTGCTCAAGCATTTCAACGCCCTTCCCAAACTGAGGGCCCAGAACTGGACACAGCACTCGAGGTGTGCCCTCACCAGTGCTGAGTACAGGGGAAGAATGACCTCCCTGCTCCTGCTGGTCACACTGCTCCTGATCCAGGCAAGGAGCCATTGGCCTTTTGGCCACCAGGCACACTGCTGGCTCATGTTCAGCCGGCTGTCAGTACCCCCAGGTCCCTTTCTGCCTGGGCACTGTCCAGCCACACCATCCCCAGACTATTACACTGCAGGGGGTTATTGTGGCCAAAATGCAGACTATTTCCCCTCATATCTTTCCTCTAAGTACAGTTAGATGGTGAACAAGACACAACCACCTAAAAATATCCTGCCTTTATTCAATGCAAAACATTAGGAGTTTTGCAGGCTGGAACAGCCACTTGGATCCAAGGGGGTGCACAGCCCCACGCGCATTTCCCTGGCTGACATTCACCCCCTGCTTCTGCAGGAGGTGCTGAGGGAGGAGGTGGCTCAGGTGAGGTAAAAGCTCAGGTGAGGTGAAAACCTCCTCAGGGCAGGGAAAGAAGCCCAGTCCTGAGCATGAGAAGCGAGCACGGAGCACCGTGCAGCACGTTCTGCCTCACTAGGAGCTGTTAATTGTCCTCCATGTGGAATTAACTCTCCAGCCATCCCAACAACTACTGCTGCATCTAAATCTTCCCTTTAATGGGCTCTCAGGGAGCGGGCGGCTGCAACCTGAACTGTGCTCGCCACTCCATCAATCTTCCCCTCATCACTCGCGCCTTATGCAGCAATCCCGAGGAACAAGCATAAGAGCAGAGCTGCTTGCCCCGGCTGTAATTCCCAACCCTGAGCTGCCTCTCTGATGCTTGGAAAAGGAATTTGGAGAGAGCATCACTCACAGTGGATAAAACCCAGTGGAACAGTCAAAAGAGAAAAGAGGATTCTGGTCTGGGCAACAGAAAACAAAAATATCTCTGTGAGGGCAACAGAGAAAGCAGAAACAACTGTGAGTTTCCAAGCAGTAGGCAGCTCTTGATTGAAAAGGCTAATTTGATGCATCAGGGATATGTTTTGGCTATAAGGATTCAAAGATCTGTTGTGCTTCTGTGTTTTCACAGTGCCCAGCACAATGGGATTCTGGAAATAAACAGCACTAAAAGAGATTGGTTTGAGAAAGGAGCAAGAGAAGGAAGAGTAGGGGGATAGGCTTTATTTCCATGCACATCAGAGGGTCCTGCCCTGAGAAAGAGGTTTGGCTAATTATAACTGGCCAGGCATGCCAGCCATTTGATCAGAGATCTGAAGTGTGTGTATACAACTCTGAGAATCCAGTAATTGTTTATAAGAAGTGAAGAGTCAAGGTGAACAACTTTCCCATGTGTTGAAGGCTTGAATTGATTCCCTTAAAACTGCCAGCTAAATAGTCCAGCTGGCAAATATAAACTCACAAAATACTTGTGCAAACAGACAAAAAAAAAAAAAAAAAGAAAAACCAAAAAAAAAACCCCAGAGTTGATAGATGATACTGTTTACATGGAATAAATTCTGTTTCTCAGCTAAGAATAAGGTTCACAGCTAAGCAACTAATTTCACAAGAGACAGGTGGGAAGTGAGCTATTTTTTCCCCCTGTGACCAAATTACACACTTTCCATTCAGATATCTAGATGCAAGAATAACCTTTCTGCAGATATTATTTTTTAAACAGTTTAATTAATATTTCTGTTTGCCTTGAGTAGTTCTCAGAAACAGGAAAAAAAAAAAAAGGAAAAAAAAAGGAAGGCAGCGCAGCAACACAGAAAAAAGAAAGAAAAGTCCAGCATTACTTTAACACTGACAACAAAAGTCACCCTTAGATGAATTAGTGATAAACTCCTGGGGAAGACTTCGGCTCCATATGGTGATATTTAATATTAGTCACGTAGGATTGGACAAATCAGCTCCACATCCTGCAGTACCTGCGGGACCCGGCCTGCCTGTTTAGTATTCCACTGCGACCACCCGTGAAACACTGCCATTGTCTCTCCTGATATAAATAAATAACACCAGAATGCCAAACAGAAAGGGGTGGGGATGGGAATGATAACTTCTGAGTCAGAGGCAAGCGTGTGAGAAGGGCTGTAGCTGTGATTTAGAGGTGTTAATGAGCCCTGACAGAAAGAGCCTCCAACAGGCCCCTGCTGGCAGGATGTCCTGCCTGATGGAAACCAGGTGTCCAAGGTGCTCTGTGGGTTCACAGGTTCCATGTCTCTGGCCCACTTTCTCATTTCTAAATGCTTAGTTAGAAAAATACCTCTCTTTTCACACCAAAGGGTAACTCTAAGCCTGCAGGTCAGTGCACACAGATTTGGCCCACAGCAGCACACGGCTTGGCACATTCATGCTCAAGCTTTTGGGGTTTAGGTTGATATCACTGGAGAAGACAAGGCAAGAAAAAACACTTGTCTGGGCTCTGCTCTGTCCTGAACAGCTATTTTTAAAACCTCTACATGTGAGAAACTCCATTTCTTTGAGGAATAAGCTTCTCTGTTTGTGTTTACTCCCTCATGCTCACACCAGAACAAGTAAGCCTGGACAAGCATCCTGTCTCTTGGAGTGTAACCCAAAAGCTGGAAGCATTTGACTCTGCTCAGCAGGAGTGACTGAGTCATTCCTCTCTCTCTGATGGGACCATCACAAGCCCTCTCCAATTAGCCTTAGACTACCAGTATACCCAGAGCTGTTTTCAGGGACTGAATAGAAGTTGTGCTTAATCCATGCTGGTTTTTGCCATGCAGCACAGCTTCTCTCTCTTCAATATAACATTCACAGAAAAATAAATTAATGCAATCCTCTCCCAGCACCTGACTCACTCATTTTGCCCAAACATGCACTGCTAGTACACAGATTTTGCCACAGATTGACAGAAATGCTTTATTTGGGGCTTGGTTTTTCAAGCCCACTGACAGTGCATCCCTGAGCTTTACTCTCCAAAGCCCATTACTATGCAGAATTGCCCTGTTCAACTCAAAGTCCAGTACTCACAGAAGACTCCAAGGTTACACTAAGATTGCTTCCAGGAGAAATCCCTGCCATGCAGAGGTTTTTTATGGGTTTTAAGTGATTATTTTCCCAAAGTGATGGAAACACTGAAGTAGAAGCCACCAATGTAAAAAAAAACTTCACATGTTTGGCAGCAGGCAAAAGCTGGGCCCTGACTGAGATGAATAACCTGGGCAGTGGATTAGGTTAAATTCCACCCTCACAAAGGTGAACACCTCCCCACCCACACCCAGCACTTACACAATACTTATAACCACAGTTTTTCTTCCCTTGCCCTAAGTCAACTTCTTCTTTAGTTTCCTACTGCCCTGAAGTCCATCAAAGCCAGTTGCCATGGAAATGGTTGTGATGTGCTTTCTCAATGTCCTCAGCCATGAGTGCATATCAAGAGCTCTCTCTGCTGGTCTGGAATCACCATCATCCCTCATGGCTCCAGATGGCCACGTCAGTGATGGTACCTGGGAGCTCTCAGAGGTGCAGTCTGTGTCTCTTAAGCACTGTCAGGGGCTGGAGTCTGGCAGTGCAGCTCATGGTTTTGAACTATCTGGGAATATTCAGCTTACCAATAAGCTGTAATGTCCAGCCCTGTGTTCTCACAGTCTGTTTGTCATTCAGTGAAGAGCTTTTAGTGATGCTACCAGGGCAGCAGGGGGAAGGAGGAGCCTTGCCTCTGCTGGCACTGCTAGACAGAGCTCCAAAGCAAGACTATGGGAAGCTGCAGGAAAAATAATGTTTGTGTTTTTTACTATTTCAGCAGTGCTGTCAGCCTAGGAAAATTGGCAGTGGCCTAATCCCTTGCCTGAGCAGTACTTTTTTTCATTTGAGCACAAGGTCCCTGTGTAGGGTGGAAACACACACAAGCCCTTTTTTCACACTTGCTGTAACAGCATTAGGAGGACTGAGATCACTGTATGACTTTTACTTTTCAGACTGCCAGTAATCCTTCCATGGGCTGAGCACGCTTTGCTGCCTCCCAGATACTCCCAGGAGCAGCAGAGCTAAGGTTTATTATTAGCAAAATTTATTATTAGTATTGCCTCCCTAAAATACAGCTTTTTAGGAGACCTGCACAGGACAGAGCCTGCCACTAGGTCTCAGAGGTTCCTACAGGCAAAGGATTTGCAGGAGCCAGTTCTAGGTTTGCCTTCCACAGCACGAAGATGCAAGACCATTAACAGACCCAATCTGTGTACCAACCCTCTGATTTCCCTCTCTGCTTGGGTGTCCATTGTCTGTACCCCAGAAACCCACAGGAAAAGGTGTTTTTGCAAGCCAGGGACCACCCCAAAACAAACCCATCTCTTCTACCTTATGTGTCTTGTAATGTCAGACTCAAGGAGCTGAGCTCTCAGAAACCCCTTGAAAAACATCAGGATCTGACTTATAATTGGTGTAATTACAATGTTAAAAAGAGACAAAGTAAGATTTAATTAACTATGTGTTGCTACCAAGCTTGCTCTCTGCTAAGCACACAGCTGAAGAGATGAGCATGCTATTCCTCAGAAAGGGTTTGATTTTTTTTTTCCTCACTGTCATGGTGATGACATCTCTCTGATGGACCCAATAGCAGTGAAACAGCAAAGAAAACCAGTGAGGTGTCACTCGCTGTCTGCCTTCCACTCCTTGCAGTACAAGCTAATTGCTAGCTTTTAGCAGAGCCCAGATAGACCTTTTTATGTAAAAATAATAACTCCCAGAGTTGTGTGATACTGTGGGGTTTTTTTTTAAGATTTTGGTTAAATTGTTTACTACAGAAGTGTATGACTGTGTATGAAAGCTGCATCTAATCTGTGCACAAATCATCCAAGTTACTTTCTAGCCCCCAAGCCTGGGTTGAAGTTGCTTGGAGTCCTAATGAATAAGTTGGTTTTTTTTTTTTTTTTTTTTTTTTTTCTTCAATCACTGTATGTTTTTTCTCTACTTTCTAAAAAGTAGAGAAAAAGAAATTCACCACAGATAATTTAGGAGGGAAACATATCCATTAAATATTGCAATAGAAGGGTAAGGGGCAGAGAGGGCTGCTGGTTTTATCATCTGAAAATCTCAGAAAGTACAAGGTTGACCAAGCACAGATTATTTTCCCTCCAATCCTGATTCATAGTTAATAATTGGCATAAAAAATCAGTTGGAACCAGAGTTCAAATGCATATGACAGAGTGGCCTTGGTAAATGATTCTCTTCCATGAACTTATTATAGCTGATTAAAGTCTTACCATTGATTTTTTGGGCCATCCTGGGGAGACCAGACACGAGGTCAAGCACACAATAGATAAGTGTATCATTAAATCCAGTCCTTTTGGGAGTTAAGAAGAAATGCCAAGTAGTTACATGGAAGTTTTAAGAGCACACCCTGAGATCTACCTTTTTCATAATGCTTCATTTTGACAACAGCCATCCCCCTCACATCCTACATTCCAAACTAATGAGATATTTAGTCACTAAGAAGAGAACATTGTGCCAGACTCCAGCTCACAATGTTTCCAACTTGGGGGAACACAGCCAGGCTTATGTGACCATTTTCCAGCCCTTAAATAAAAGGTTTCAGTTGTTGAATCTTATTTCCCCGCCACCCATTCTTTGCTATCCTTCACTCAAAAGCATGGATAGAGGAACATTGGAAATGGCTTTATGGCATCCCAGAAAGGAAAAGATGTTGACAAGAGCAGGTTTTGAGGAAAGATTAGCCCAGATTTATTAAAGTACAACCAAATTACTTTAACTGCAACCTCCTGTAGAGTAAGCAGAAATACTTCCAGGGAGCAGTTTGTTTTGCTTCCCTCTGGAGGTGCTGGTGTCTCTCTGGTAGTTAGTCCAGGGTGGTTGAGCACCTTGACTGGGTACCTTTCTGTTGCCATGGATTTCCAGGGGTTGGGAAGGCATTTATTACTTATCAGTGCAATTCTTGCTCCCATATAAGACAGCACAGTGGTACCAGGACAATCCTTCCTGCCCTCTTCTGTGTACTTGGGGCTGTCAGCCCCAGGTAGACAACAAACATCAGGCGAAGGGGTTTTAAAATTGCATGTAGATTGGAGGGAAATGCCACTCAGACTCAGACACTGCAGTTATTCTACCGAAATTTATGCAGGAGAAGTTTTTTAGGTGTGGAGTATCACAACAAGAAGCTCTTTGACCTGTATTTTGGATGCCTGGCTTGTGTGACAGACTGTCTGAGGCAAGGCACAGGCTAATGGAACAACATCAAAGCCTTAGCCAACATTAGCCTTTTTCTGTGAGAAGCTGAGCACAATGTGCAAGCAACCACATACCCTCAAGGGCCACTAAGCTATCCAGAATCCAAATCACACCAAGCACGAGTTTGGATCAGCCCCATTTCCCCACATTCTAATCCTCTGCACCTGGCACAGCCAAACTCTTGCTGCGTGAGCGGATGGTCCACGAGTGCAGCCTGGAGGCACCTGCTGCTCCTGAGCAAACCTGAGCAAACCTGAGCTGCCTGGGACACATCCAGGCTCCTCCAGCAACGACCAACAAGACGCTGTTTCATGTAAACCTCATTTGCATTCCTGCCCTAAATCTGTTTCAACTCTCCCATCCATATGTTTATCAGGGAAGAAAGGCAGAGCAAGGAAAGAGGGAAGGAGCTGAGTGTCTTTTCTCAAATGATTGCACCTCTCATTTTAACTTCCATTTCATGTTGGCTTCTCCCCAACCCTTCAAAACCTTCCTCCTACTTCCTTCTCGTGTTCACTTGCTTCAGATCTTTATTAACACTACAAACCCATCCCTGGAAATATTTTCCCTTTGTAAAGACATCAGATTTAAAATAACAACAAACAGCATGGCATCTTTTAATCCACCAGCACTTTTGCTGCTGCTTCATAAATGATTCTGGTTGAAACTCAGATCTTCTGGGTTGTCTGATGGCAGAACCACATGGGAAGTGAATAGACAATGATCTTGGAGAGCAAAGGCATCCTGGTGATCAGGAGAGGACACACTGGTTTGATGGGAGTGATTTAAACCAAAGAGATGTTTTTTTGAGGTCCCTGCATTTTTGAGGTTCAGCTGGAGAAGAGGGACAGAAGCTCACTGCGGTGCTCAGCAGTGGCTCTTGAGGATTTCATGCTCAAAGATGGGAAAAAAAAGGATTCTGTGAGCACCTAAAATCTGTGAGGTACAAAACAACTTTTTCTGGAGAGTTGGCATGAAGAAATCTAGGAGTATCTCAATGTAGTGATTCAGCTTTTCTTTAAACAAATCCTTCTGAGGTCCTGTTTTGGAGGCTGACAGATTTTTCTTTTAAATGTGAAGCCAAAGTTAAAAATGAAATGCAAATTTTTCAGTTCATCTCAAGTAAAACAGGTCATCTGATATGGGAACTTACCCCTGTGCTGCCCATCTCCTCAGTTCAACAAACAGTGAAAGTGGCAGGCACTGCCTCCCAGCTCCTCATCTCCCCTCAGACAGGGAGTGAAACTTTGAAATGAGGAGTTTCCTTCTGGAAATGGAGTGATGACATCCAGATCTCTCTGCTCAGTTCCTTCCTCCAGCACTGAGGTCAATAACATACCAGAGCAGACATTTGTGTGCAGAGCCCCATGGGCAGGGCCCAGGCTTCTTTCCTGCTCTGCAGGGAGTTTGGCTATTTTGCCAGGTGCTTGGATTTGGTTATTTTGCTTTGGGTGAGACTATGACAATTTTTCCCTGATGTCAGCTAAACTTTCCTGTCCCTTCTGGTGTGCTGTGTGGATTGGTACACTGGCTTACCCAAATTTTATGCAACAGCCACACGACTCTAGGAAAATCTAGGACACGAGAGGCATCCCGTCTCTCCTGCTGTCTTCCCTTGTGAAGGATAGCTGTGAGGTTTTGCTTTCATCTCTCAATCCAGGCCACTGATGTGGGGTGGAGGGAAGTGGGACATGTTCTTTGAGGGCAGGTAGAGCAGCTGTTCTGCAAATATTTCTTAGACAACTACTTTCTGTAAGTCTGCCTCTGCTGGAAAGGACAGGACTCGATGACTCAAAATTGTCCCTTCTAGTCCTATGGCTCAAACAGCTAAATGGCGACTTAATGGTCTCAGAAATAAAACTGCATCTCTCTTGGATTCTGCCATTTTCAGGGATGTTTGTGAAACAGGTCAGTGCAGTGGCACGGGGAACTGGAGCTTAAGTGAGCAGAATTCCTTCCCCATCAGGCAGTTTTCACTAACTTCCTCCCACAAAGAATTTAGTTTGGAGTTAATTGAATAAGCAAAGGCCTTCAAATACTTCCACAAGGTACTGGGTTCATTTTGGCCTTACAAAGCCAATCAAATCATCAGAGAAGCAGAAAAAAAAGTCAATGACTCACATTAATCATCTGAGAGAGGAAAGGGAAAAAAATCAACCAAACAAAATACAAACAAAAAAAACCAGAAAGGCAAAAACCACACAGACTGCAACTCTCAGAAACTTGGCTCACCCCAGACGTGGAGCACTAGATGAAAAATTGACTCTGTGAACTGCATTATAGATTTTGAAGATGGGTCTGTTTCTGAGAGTCTGAGATTGAAAGTCTGGTACGTGCTGATGGAGTTTACTGCAGCAGGGACCAGCTTATCCTGAGTAGCTCTGGAGAGCACAAACCCAGAGCTCTCACACAGGTGTCAGGGGGTCTCTGCTTGTGCACACTCTGCTCAGGGTGTTGGATTTGTGGCAGGGACTCAAAGTATTTTTGCCTTGCAAATAAAACCAGTCAGAGGTGCAGACAGCAGGCACGTGGACACAGGTGTGCCCAGATTGGAGGGGGTGCCTGAGATTTGTAAAAACATTTTTATACATCTATAAGGGTTTGTTTTGTTTGTTGTTGTTTTTGTTTTTGTTTTTTTTTTTTCACCAGAGCTAAAAGCAGGATTGACTTCCTCAGCTTTCCAGTCAGATAAATTGATGGAGGATCTCTGAATTTTACAGGTGACTGTCCATCCTATCTACCAAGGAAGCACCTGTGTGACATTCACATTCTCTGGACAGAGAGACGTAATTCTGTCTCTCAGGATTTCTTGGAGAAGCACAGAGAGAAGAAGAGAAACCAGTCTTTATCTCTGCTCCTCTGTTTTCCCCATGTGGAATGTGGCACGGAGATTGTTTACCTGAAATTATTGCTGGGTTAGATTCTGGTTAAGGTTGTTTGGGTTCAGTGACCAATGGGATCCAGCTGTGGCTCAGACTCTCAACAGAGTCACGAGTTTGAGTTAGTTAGAGAGGTAAGAAGTAAGTATGTAGAAAAGGATAGTATCTCTTTAAATAGTATATTAATGTAATATAGTATAGTTTTATTAAAGCTATCCTTCAGCCTCCTGATCTGGAGCCAGACATCATCATTTCTTCCCTGAGCCGGGGTCACCACATTTTACTGTACACACGGGCATCCCTCGCCATCCCAGACAAGTCACAGCGACGCCTGGATGTGGCATCTGTGTCACACACCTGGCACCTCACCTTCCCCTGCACATTTGCTCCTCCAGTTGCCATAGTAAAGGTGCACCTGGGAGTGCTGCAGGCTGCAGTGGCCCCGTGCATTAAATCCCTGCAGCTTCTCACCCCAGATGAGAACAAAACGCCTGCCAGAACCTGTCAAGTCAAAGGCAGTGCTAAGAAATGCAGTCACAACAGGAAAGACTGATAAAGCTACCTGGTTTATTCCCCTGCCAGGAAAAGAATTTAGATCAGATTTCAGGCCAATCTCTGCATCTCTTCCTAGCTTTTATTTTTAAACTAGTCTGTTGTAGAAGGCATCAGACTGAAAGCCTGCCCATCTTCCCCGTTTTTGTGGTTAACACTCAGATTTAGAGCTGGTAATTTTATTTTTTTTAAAGATAATTCACTGCCTCTTTCAAGAAAAGAATCTGTATAAGACAAAAAAAGCAATAATGAAAAAGCTGAGTTTTAATTAATTTCTTTGTTCAAAAGATTTCAGAAAATCTTTTGCCTGCAAGGAAATTTGGGGTTGGTTTTGTTGGTTGGGGTTTCTATTTGTTTTGTTTTTTCTTTTTTCTAGAAAACCCTATGCATTACCTTACTTAGCTAGAGAGTCAGTAAGGATTTTTATATAGGGCAAAAAATCATCTTTCTGAATAAGAGATGTTTCAAACTGCTGCCAGATTTCCAAATTAACGAAATAAAAGACTCTGTCTCAAAAAACATATTAAGATGTGATTCCTCCAAAAGTGTGGGACAGAAGTAATTTTGAAAGACTTGAATCATTTGATGGGACAAAAACCTAATTTTGCAATTGTACTACAAAGGACGTGGAAAGTAAAAGATGAAAACAGAGCCCTGTATTTCACTTCTGTAGTAACAAAAATAATAGAAAGGAACAATTATTATTTTATTAGTAGGAAATGGTTATGCTAATTTTGATGGAATAAACGGGCATGAAATATCAAAGTTAATAATATGTCTAAAGCAAGTAAACCACTAAAAATTTCTAAATGAACTTCAGAGACTTTCTTTTCTTTTTTTTTTATTACAGAGAGTTTAGTAAGCAATGACAAGCTCTAGTGGCAAGAAACCACAATTAAAATATCTTTATTCTTTTATTAAATATGCAATAAAGTTCTCAACTAGAAGTCCTTGCAGTGTAGAAAATTATGTAAACCTTTCATTTTACAAGATCTCTTATTCCCTATTTCTCTACTAGCAGCTTCTGCAGCATAAGATGACCCCTCTAGACACTCTTTTAGATGTATTTAAATATGGTATTTATGGGAAAGGAAAAAAGTATTGTGAAGTTTGGATTCATGCCCTTATTTTAGAGGGCAATTTATTAAAAACAAAATAAGATCAACCACATGAGAAAACATGATGAAAGAGAAAAGAGCAAGAAAATTAGTAATTAATGATATTTCAGGACTAGAAAAGAGCAGGCAAATTCTTGGACACCTTAACCTGTCAGAAACAGGGCAAAATCATATCAGTGCTGCATGTTTCAGACAGTGCTTTCAGCTCTGTTTATCTTCCCTGTTGTTTTGTGATGTCATCACAGAAATGCCATTTTCATGGAATATTTTTCTTTTTTTTTTTTTTCCTTTTTTTTTTGTAAAGTGGGGATGTGGTGTAGGAGAAATACAGTAGGGGAAAAATAAAGGAAAAGGGAAAAGAAGGACCCCAAGGACCCCTGCTCTCTGCAGGGCTGTCAGCAGTTTGGCTGAGCCAGTGAAGACGCTGCTGTCATTTGGAGTTTCTCTAGAGCTCATTGCAGTGAATTTGCTCTTCCTGAGCAAGGTGACAAAGGCCTGAGCATCACAGTGACCAGAATGTCCTGGCCTCAGCACCTGCAGTGGAAAAGTTCATTCCAGCCCTGCTCCTCTTGTCCTCAGCATCATACAAAGGATCGTCAGGGATGAAGACAAAAGGCAGACTGACCTCCCACCACACAAAGTCAGCCAGCAGGTGAAGACAAACTGGGAATAAACCAGATGTTCCCTGCCTCATGGACTGATGCCCTGGCCACTGAGATACAAGAAAGCTCTGCCAATCAAGGGCATTTCCTACAGCAACTTCCCATTCCTACAGCTCTGGAGAAGGCCATGAAGCCATGGCCAAGAAAGCTCAGGCCTTCCTGCTCCACCTTCCACTTGCCACTTCTCCTGCTGGTGATGAATTAAAAGGATTAGATATTACCAAGTGCTATATTGGCATAATATTGGTAATTACCAAGATTTGCTCACTATCCATATTTTCACATCACAGCCAAAGTTAGAGGTTGCTGGAAAGTGTGAAGTGCCTGCCAAGAGCCCAGTTCAATTTCCATGGTCCAATTTTAATCCTGAAACCAAAATACCTGAACTATCATCTCCTTGCACTTTCCAAACCTCTGCTGCCTTCCACCTTCTGTGAGAGCCCCTTTTCTCCACCAGGGTTCTGCCTGACCTAACCACACACTCAGGTGTGTTTCCTTCCTCTCCCCTGAGCATGATGGAGTTTGACTAGTGCCCTTCAGCTGGATCATTCCCAACATAAATCAGACATTTCTGACTCCTGTGACAGATATCCATGAACTGGAATTCAACCAAAGCTCTTACTCGGACCTTACTGGCAGAAATACTCAAAATCTGTGGAAAACAAGAAGTGAATGATGAGAACTTGTTCAAAAAGCTGAATAAATACTTAACAGGGAAAACAGAAAGGCCATGCTGTTTTCATAGAGCTAATATTAATTTACTGATTTCTTGATTAAAACAAAAATGGAAAAATGATTCCCAGTGGGTTCCTCTTCTCTTGCTAAGTTAATAGCAGGGATGCCATTACACTGAAAATTATACATTTGATGCTAAAACCTAGATATGTGTTCATTTCTTCAATTCATCCAGCCAGTGAGGTTCAGCCATATTCCACTGGGCTGCAACAATCTCCCTGAATTCTTAGACTGAAAAAGAAGTGTGGAAAAAGCAACTCATCATTATGGGCTCTAATGACTGGCTGTTAACCCAGCAGCCTGATGCTATGAAATAAATCTGGAAAGGCAACACAACAGCAATCCTGAACTGTTACTGCTCAGCCACCACGGCCAACAGAGTGGGAGCAGAGAGCAAAAGGGACTTGGGAAAGAAAGGGAAGTGTGTGATCCTTAACTTCAGAGAGGGAAGGAGGCCACCATAAACAAAAGACAGATGCATGATCAAAGCCCTGACAAGCTCACTTGGTGAAATGTGCTCTTTACAGTGAAGTCAGTTCAGGCAAGGACAGATTTTGGGAAGGGTTCCTGGGCATGTGGAGCCCAGCAGTGACTGCTGTCACTTTCAGTGGTATCTCTCCATCTCTCTGATATGTGTTTGGTCTGGCAGAGACTGTTTTGCCTCTTTCTGGTGCCTAGTAACTCAGATTGGCATTAACATTAATAGGAATTGCAGATCCTCAAAGGTTTGGGTCCTTCACAGAGATCTGTTATTTATTTCTTCGACTGCCGTTTTGCCCTTCCTTGCCTTTGCTCCTTCTTGGCTGAAGCAAGTTAGTGAGAATTCAAGAAGTCTTTTCAGAGGGACCCCAATACTTTCTGAGAAGGGTCATGAGGTGAAAAGAGGAATATCCAGCTGCAAAACATCATGTCCAAAATGCCTTCAGACACCTGTAGGACATACTGCCTGGTATTCAGATAATGGTTGCTAAAGGTCTAAAGCCTTCACTGGCTCCTGGATATATTTGCCAGTCTCTGCTACCCTTGGGCACCTGAAATGCCCAAGTTATGTTTAGGTACCTGTTTTTTTCTCAAAATCCCAGTGGTTTTCTATCAGTTATGTAAGGGGGAAACTTTCAGTAGGAAAATTCAATCTGTGAGCCAAGGAACTTGAAGACAAAGGCTCTGATGAGGCACAGATGAAGTGCACAGGAGCTTTGCACAAGTGCCCAGCTCAGGTTGGTTATCACCACTCAGCAAAACCTTGGCTGTTCCATATCAAAGAATGATCCTTCCTGTGCTGCCAAAATGACACAGTGCTGATAGACAAATCCTGCTTGTTATACACCACAGCTGAGTGCTGCCCACACACACTGCAAGTACCTAAGGGGAAAATATCCTCAGAGTACAAGAGAGGAGCCAGCACGTGTAGCTCAGAATCAGCAGCCTTTGGAGAGCTGAATGCATTTGAGGAGGCCACTGCTACCAGCTGTGCTTCTCTAAGATGAATTTACATTTAGCACACAATTAATTTCCCTTGCACAAATGAAAGGGATTTTGGATTCCTCAGGGACAGGCATCCCTGTGAGCTTGGCCACGAGGCAGGAGATGTTCCTCATCACAGATTCTGGGTCATGCTGGGGCAGGGAGGATGTGTTTCATTTCAAATATTAACCAGCATAAGCAATTTTTGTTGGATTTCAGAATCTCCTCAGGGACAAAGTCCTAGTTGTAGGGAATGTGCAAGCAGTGAAATTCCACCCATTCAGCATTGATTGCCTGTGTTACTTGTGCTGCTGCTGTGTCTCCAAAATCAGCGCAAATTAAGCAGTCAAAAGCCATTATAAAACTCAGTCTGTTAGCTGGACGTGTAATGTACTCAGATTTATGGTCAGGTCTGCCCTGTTCCCAATAACCAGGATCAAATGAAGACTATAACTTAGGCCATTTGTGTCAAATTCTCTGGAGGGACAGTGTTTGGGAATGAGCCATGTGTACCCCACAGTGGCTGAACTTCTCAGCCTGAAAGAAGATTTGGTAGGTCAAGACAGGTAGAGAGTGACACAATACAAATGCAACTCTGAAGATCAGGAATGCAGCACTAAATATCTAAATAACGTTATTGCCTATAATGCTGTAGATATAGACTACCAAGCTGTAGAATAGCAGGGAAAAAACAAAGCACAGATAAAACCCTGAGGAAACCAAAATAAGAGAAAGCCTGCTTTTTGTCCTGAACAAGCCCTTTAAAAGACCCAGCTTTTGAGTCCTCTGTGCACAAAGCCAGCTTAGTTGATAAAATGATGGATGATTGGATCAAACCTGGCAAACATCAGAGGAACCCACACTACTGAGCTGGAAGACTTTTTCTGCTGTGTCCTGGAACGGGCTTCGAGCTCACATCCAAATCTGCTGAGTTTGGCCATGGCTTTCCCCTCAAACAGAGGTGTGGAGCAGCACAGTGGAACAGTTCCATTCTGCAAGGGGAGCTCGGAGAGCAGCAGCTGATGGAGGGAGGCAGCTCCCTCCACTTAATGCAGGGCTCGGAGGCGAATTCCGGCTCCCAGCAGCATGTGAAATTTGCAGTTTGCTGCAAACGTTTTTTTGCTGATTGTGTCACACTCAGTTTCCTAAGGAGGAAGCAGGGGAACTCAGCCTTATTTGCATGAGTTTCACATCCCTCTCCTTGGCTGAGAACACACTGTGCTGTTCGATGGACAGCTCCTTTCTGATTCACTGCTCTAATTATGTTTTACAGCCGGAATATGGTACTTATGTCAAAGCTGATGGGTAAAATTCTACTGAGAAGCAACAACATTTTGTAGCATTCTCCTGTTGTTCATTTCCATGACTTCCCTTCATTTTTTTTCCCCTCAAGGCTCATTTTCCAGGCACTAGTCGTTCTGGAGAGAGATGTTCTCACCTCCTTGATGCTTGCTTTTGACTAACAGCCATATTCTTCTTTTATTTGTTTATTTATTGTACATTTGCAGGCATATGGTGACAGAAAGAGAAAATAAGGAGAACAGGTTTATGATTTGTCTAAAGCAGCTGGTAAAGAGCTGAAGTATCTGTCTGCAGGTAGACCTTCACAGTAACAATAATCCTTTTGCAATGGAGAATAGGATCATACAGGTTTAGAGACATTCATATTTCCAAGATTAATTCAGGCCCTGTGCTACATGAAACTCCTTCTGGTGTGCTCTGTTATCCCCACATGCAGAACCTCTCCTGGACCACATGTCAAAGGAGAACAGGCCCCAGTCAGCTTCACCTCTCATCCCAGACAAAAACCACCAGCAAGGGCTGGGCAGTTATCTCTTGGTCACAGACATCACTGCAGGGACTATCCCAAATTTAGGGATAGCTTGGCTTGCTAACTTCTCCAGAGAGGCTTAAAAAAGGTGTCCCTCAATTGCAAATCTGACCTAATTGCTCCTTCTGCAACCAGCTCACAGCACTACACAGCCCTTCCAAAGGGAGAAGGGCTGGAGAGACTCCTCCCCACCCAGCAGAAGAGAGGAAGAGGAGTTTCAGAGGAGACGTGGTACAGGACTGCAGTGCTGCTGCGCTTAGCCTCACATCATTTTCCTTGTCTCCTGTCATTTTCCTCAGCCGATGTTGGAGCTGTTCCTGGGGCTGGATGGTTCCCTGGCTATTCCAAGCTGTAAAGTACAGCAGGACTCCAGGCCAGACAGATCTGCTGTTTGTGTGTGTGTTTGGCAGGTAGGGAGAGGAGAGGGAGGGGAGCACACTCGCTGCTGCAGCAGCAGCAGGATCACAGCTTGGCTAACAGGGGAAAAACAAAAACATGATCTCTCATTTAACTGTGCTAAATGACAAATCGCTTACAGGCAAGGCTGCCCACTGGGGAAAACACCACCAAAGTGATTGTTTCTCATTTCCTAGAGACTGCTGACCAAGGGAGGTAGGGGAAGAAGGTGTATTTGAAATGCTGGTCAGGTGCTTTATAGAGCTCAACCACAGCTATTTTCTCCATTTTTGCAAGAACATTTGATAAAACATTATTCTTGGTCCTTTGGCAACATTCAAATGAACAGAAAAAGCTCAGGTAACTGCTTAAAAAGATACTTTGTCTTTCATTGCTTAACTCTGTTTCAGCAGAACTTGAGGTACAGATGGTTTCCTTTTCTTTTTTTCCTAAACTTAAAACTGCCAAACTTAGGGTTCAGAGATCTGCCTTTTCACACTGCACCTGCTGATGGGCCAAGCACCTACACTGTGCTGGATCAGTACTTTTGCACCACCCCTTCTCTGCCAAAAAGTACACTCTGGTGTTGCTAAGGAAATCTTTCACCCAAATCTTGGCAAGGGAAAATAAATGCTTAATTTTTAAAAGAAAAATAACTTTTCATTCCTTTCTTGTATTTGTTTGCTTTACCATACGGTGCCTATTCATAAAACATAAGCCTTATTTTCTTAGAATTGTAGAATAATTTAGGTTGGAAGGGATCTCTGTCGGTCACCTAGTGCGACTGCCTGCAGAGTTAACTTCAAAGCAAGATCAGGCTGCTGAAGGTCTTTTGTAGTCAAATCTTGAAAGCCCCAAGGATATAGAGCCACACCTCTCTGGGTCCCTGTTTCAGTATTTAAAAAATCTCAATTTTTTTTTTTAATATATACAGCCAGAATTTCTTTTGGCTGCAGCTTGTGCCCACTGGCTCTTGTCCATAGATTTTTGCACCTCTGGGAAGAGCTTGGCTCTGTCTTTGCTATAATATCTCTTCCAAAGGTCCTCTCAGTCATTAGCTGGTCACTGTAGAGAAGCAAGGATCTCCTGGCCTCGCGTGTGGGGCCACTCTGCCCTCTCCTCCTCAGGTACCTCATGCTGCCCATGTTTTTTGCTCAGTTTTCCTCTTTGTTTGCCTGAGATTGCCCATTCCACACAGCACACCATGACCAGATGGAGCAAGCCCATCAAGCAGGAGGTGAGAAGGAAAGATGCATGAAACAGACCTAACCAAAACATCAACACAGGTGTCCAGATGAGGGAAATTGTCCCTGTGGCTCCCCTGTCCCCATCTGAACACTCAGTTGGTGCTGACTGGCTTCTGATTGTTTTGTAAGCATCAAGAAAAGCCTCATTTTCCCCATTTTACTGGTTTGTTCCACTGTGCATATTCATATTTTGTCAAAAACAAGACCTGTAAATCCAATAATGAGTTCCAATTCAGCAACAATCTAACCTTTTCCTCCACAGTGTGAAGGAACTCTTGATAGAATTAACATACACTAATTAACATATTCTTAGTGTCAGAAAAGGTCTTTGATAAGTTTTGATTATGTTTTGTTGCTTGATCCTTGCATTTCAGTTTCAGGATGGTTCATGTTGACTTTTTATTCTTTTTCTCTTACTCATCCTGATCAATACATTTCTAAATTCTGACAAGAATCCTCAGGGGTATTTGCAATAGCTCTAAGCAGGCCAAAATCTCTGCACTTGACAACTCAGAAAAACATTGAACTTTCCAGGATTGTACAAAGACAGAGTCATGTTAACAGCTTTGACTCTATTTTCCAGCCAAATTGCAGATAACCTTTAAATAGTCTTATGGAGGGATTTCTCCAGAGATTATCAGGACAGGTTTGTACTGAGAGATCATTTTGTTCCCTGAATAAACTGAGGTTACCAAGAGGTGACATTTCAACAATGTCAACTGTTCTTATTTCTTCAGTAATGTGTTTCAATGGAGTCTGGTCTGGGACAGAGTGATGCATTCCCCAGATAACTGGGGTGAGCTAAACCTGACTTCATGGCCCAGATTCTGGAAAGTCTTACTCTGTTTCACCATATTACTCTGTTTGGTTTTATAAGTACCAACAGGAGAAGAAGAAAAATGCCAAAGGGAACAGTCTGTTGCTCTCTCTGTCAAAAAAATGTTTTTAAATGGTTCATTAAATAGGATAAATTGTTTTATCATTACTATTCAAACCAGTAAATAATGCATTTTTGAAGAACACTTTATTAATTAAAAATGTTTATGTCTCTACTAAACAGATTGCAACAACTCTTTCTAATACCAAAGATGATGTTATTTCTCTGGCGTTGTCATTTGTCTATTAAATTATCACTAAACAAATGAAAAATATTAAATATTTACCCCTAGAGTCAAACTTAGTCTATAGAATGATACATGGACCAGTTCTCCATGTCTGACATCCAGGTTATTGAATCCTTTGCAGGAACAATACTTTGCATTAGTTGTACCTTTCGGTTTGAATTAAAATATCAGCATAAGAAAAGCAAAAATACCACAAGAATCAGGGAGCTGGGCTTATCTAGCAGCATTTTGGGTTGTGCATGTATCTGAGAAGGATCCTGGCTCACATTGAGAAGAACTTGCAAAAACAGTTTTTGAGTGTGTAAATTTAGGAAAAAAAAATCCTGGTTCTCACTGTTTGGACTGGATTATTTTGGAGGAATGGATGATGCACAAGCAGGACTGTGAGACCAGGAACACAAAATTGCAAGCTCAGCTGAAAGAGTCTCATTTTTAACCTCCTGGACACAATCCTAATGTTTGCCATGCCCAGCCACATGGCAGTGCTGTGACAAGATGGGGTCAGAGGATGGGTGTGGCCTTGATGGGAATATTCTGCTCTGCCAGTGTCTCAGAGGTGCTGCTGGGTGCTGGTTTTGTTGCAACGATCCAGGACAGCTGCATGCAAAGGTGGGAGATAATTGCTGCTCCTGGGAGGAGCTGGGAGCATCTCCCAGACCATTCTGCCCCTGACTCCCTGGGATCCTGGATTACAGCTGTTCCTCTTCCAGAGGTGGTCTGGCACTTATCCTTCTCAAAGCACAGGGGAGAAAATGGATTCCCTCCTCTTACTGCTGTGACAGACTATGATCCTTTCTACAGGTGGGCACAAAGTAAGGCAACAGAGAGATTGAGACATGAGGTAATAAATACATTCCTAAGTACAACAAAAAAGCAATCTTAAATTTTCACAGCCTGGCCTTTTATACCTCTCTTCAAAAGGAACAAAAGAACACATCCAATATAATTTGAATTTTGGAGCTCCCACTTTTCTATTCCCACTGAAGTAAGCATGTAAGGTGAGCAGGGGAGGCAATGCCATTAAATGGAAAAAAATGAACAAGGCAACGTAGCTACTGTGAAGCTACAGGACTTTGGTTGCTCTGAACTGACTGCTTAAATGCTTTTTTTTTTGTGAAAAGGTTTTTTAAGGTACAGCTTCATTACCAAAATGTTAACAAAGCTTAAGCCCCAGGAGCAGGCAAGAAAATTAGAAATGTTCACACATTCAAAAGCATACAAAAATAATCCCTTTCCATTTTCAGGACAGAAATGCAGGGAGCTGCAGCAGTGCACATCATCCTGCCTGGGTACCTGGGGTTTGCAGATCAGAAAGGGGCAAAACCAGCATAAGGCACATGCAGGCAGCAAGTGCTTCATTATCAATATGTTATTGTCTGATGATTATTGACTTCGGATTCTTACAAACAGTAAATCTTGCTGATCAACAGAGCCCCTGGGATGGGAAAACTTCATTCACCTTTCTGAGTTTTGAGCCTATTCTGTCCTCAGCCCCTCAATCTGTATGGCACAGCACAAATTCACTTTAATTACACCATGTTATTCCAGCCTGGGCTGGTCAGAAAGTCTCTGTAAATGTTTGTGAGGGCAAGTGTCAGAGCATGGTCATCTCCCAGCTGGAGGCTGAAATGTAAATGCCTCTGACACTTGGGTAAGACAGTGTCTCTAGTCAGTATTCATGGAATCATACTCATTTAGGGTGGAAAAGACCTTTAGGTCAGCAAGTCCAACCATTAACAAGCACTGCCAGATCCACCACTAACCCACGTCCCCAGGTGCCACATCTATACATCTTTTAAATACCTCCAGGGATGGTGAGTCAGCCATTCTTGTGGGCAAACCTTTCTTCTAGCTGCTTATAGGATATTTAATCTCTCTCTTTATCCTGGTTGGATTTGACTATAGATCCCTTCACCTTTTTAGGGGGAGAAGTTATTAAAAGCAAGAGCTGCCCAGAGTGTTTTCCCTCACCAAAGGAAAAACAGCTTTCCCATGGGTATAAAGACAAAACCCTGATTTCATTTTAGGGGGAGTGCTTTGATTTTTTTTTTTTAATTAGCAAGCAAATTAAGACGCTTAAGGGCAGGCAAGAGTCTCTCTCTGGTTCCCTGAACACCTCAACTGCTGAACCTCACCTAAGAGAATCCCTCCTTTTGTGCATCTCCCATTAGAAAAAGATGATTAAGTGAACTGGACTAATTCTATGTGTAAAAGAAAACCAATCCCAACTTCAGGAGGAGGAAGCATGCTTCAAGTGCATGTTTCAGTCTTTGTTCCAGTTATTTATTCCTTTTGTCTTTCAACATCTAGCAATCAAAGGAATTAAAAGGATTAAACAGCACGCACACAACAAGTGATGGCTTAATACATCAAAGCAGGTGTGATAACGAGTGAAATAGAAGCCAAGGAAATAGACAGCTTCCTAAGATTTCTTAAATTAGATCTCCAAGTTCTACATGTGAAACGGTCACAACACAACACATGGATCCCCATAAAACACAATTGCAATTAATAAAACCAGCCTGAGATAAAAAGCAGAATAAAATGCGCATGTCAGTGTTGCAGATTGCAGTTGCTGTCCTGTGGCACCTCAGATCAGAGATCACCAAAACACATCCACTTCTGCAGGTGATGCCAGCACAGAGCCACTTGCTCAGTACTGCATTAGGCTGGGACACAAAGGGAGGTGTGGATGCATCTGCCCCCCACGTGTCCTCCCAGGTACTGACAAATGTCAAAATTGTCTTCCTAAAATGAAGGAGTTTTCTGAACAGTGTATCTGTTCCTTTCTCAGCTGTGGTTAGTGGCAGACCCTAGCCTGCAGTGACAGAAGTTAGGTTCACATCATCACAAGGTTCCCTGATGGATTTAGCTTAATTAAAACGTCCACTGAAGTAACATTCAAAAGCTCCATGCAGCCTTATAAATATCCTACACAGCTGAAAATTGAATATTTTCTCACACTGTCAGGCAAGGTTCCTGGCTTGTAGTGTGCTCCAAAATTATCTACAGCTATCTCCCAAAGGGCAGTAAATGAGAAAAAGATGAGGGAGAGAAGTGGGGAAGGGCCTTCTGATAACCTGCTGCTGCATATGGAGGTGAGAAACAGGTTGAGGACACTGCCAGTCCCACTTTCCACTGCATCATGCTCAGAGCCTGGCAGAAATAGTGTCTGTTGGATGTAACAGTCTAGTTGAATCAGGACAGTCATGGGGTTGCCTCCAGCATGTCTTGCAGATCAGAAATGATCACCCAGAGCTGAATACCACCACCACCCATGGGCTGCTTCCCCACTCCCACCTCCCTTTGACTGAAACGTGTCAATGGATTGTGCAGGTGCTCCTGAATCCTTTCAGTGCTGTCTCAGGTCTCTTCTCTCAGGGTACACTGATGCTGTATCACTCTGACATGATGTTGCTGCAACTAGCACTCTGAGGAGAATATGATTCCCCTTCTACACAAGCCACTGAGATTTGTTCTGAGGATGTACTTTTCATTTAAAATTGGAGCAAAGCAAAGTGAAAGCACACACTTGCTGCCTCAGGGCAATATTCCTGCTCAGATGCCTGGCTGGATCAGGCCCTCAGCGTGGACAGGATCAATAAAGCTCATTGTTATGAACCACCATCTAGAATTTCAATGGCATGATTTAAGCAGCTCCTGGTCACCAGGGATACTGATGCTGTTGCAGTTACTCAGCCACACCCACTCCCTGCAATACAGAGCATGAGCTGGAGCATTGGCCACTTCCAGGGAATGGCTGATGTTCTGCCAGGACACCTGGCAATCCTGCTCCCAGTGACAGCCACCAGCGCAGAGTACAGCGAGGCACCATCCACACTGGCCAGCTTTGTTATGTAGTGGACCTAGGAATGATACATTTTCCAGACACATAATAAATCTGTGCAAAGTGAATATTGTGTTCGTTGCCCAGTGACATGAAAATGTTGTCTTCCCTCCAACTGCTATCTTGGAAATCCAAATTGGTGGGGGTAAGAAGCATCAAGGGAGGGCTCAGGATGCTCTGGATGAATGACATGCAGTTCAGCCTGACATAATGGCCAAGAGCAGACAGCCAGGGTTTCAATTAACTCGCCTTGTGATGGAGTCACATACCTTCTTCTATTAGCAGTACTTCAAAAGACCAAAGAAACAGCAAAACTTGTCCCCTTGAAGTACCACAACTTCCCCACACACCCAAAAAGGTTTGCAACTTCAAATAAGCCCTGAGCCAAAACTGGATCGTGATTACAAAGCTGTTAGAAGGTTAAGAAACATGTGAGTTGAACAAATGATTATTTGAAGGTACAACTGTCTCTTTCTAAGGAGAGAGGAGAGGGAATTCATTGGTCATTGGCAAGTGGGTCAGTGCAATTTGCTGGCCTGCAGATGAGAGCTGTCTCTGTTAGCAGTGCTTGTAAGTGCAGGGCTCTACTGGCTAAGCAGGAAGCATTTGAAGATCCTCTCAATAGATGTCTGCAAGGAAAGTTTGGGATTTATAAGAGATGATGTTTAAAAAAGTCTCCAGGGGAGCTGAGCTGTGAGCAGTGAGGTCTTTCTTTCTCCTAGTTAGGTTCTTCAAAGGAAGAGTTAAATGGGGAGCACATCTGGTGTCTTTGGTGCCCAGTATGACATTGAACAAGATCCTTAGGACATCTTCTAACAGTAGAAATCCTTTCTACCACCATCAGCAGCACAGTAGATTTTGGAAACAAACAAAATTCCGTCTCCAGTGAGTCAGTGTCCTATATCTCTGCTGGCCTTAAGGAACACAGTTCTCCTTCACGAGCACCTCTCACACATAATCCTTTCTCAGCCCTGAAGTTTTCCCATCCTTTTCTTTCCCACATCACTTGTCCATAGCAAGAAAAAGACCAGTCCGTGTCAGGCCTGTGTATGTGCTGAGCAAACATCTAGACCACAGCAGGACAGGTAATGCTCACAGCAACTCTCATTAACAGAAACATGCAAACCTCTCTCCTTTGCCTGTTCTACTCAAAGGAACATCATTTTTGCTGTCCAGAATGGCTGAAATTGGTCAATTAATTCAGAGACCATTAGAGGAGGTCTGAGGGACTGCCAAAGGTGAGGGAGCACATGATTATGGATTCTTAGCTTGGGAAACCAAGCTAAAAATAGCAATAGACTGAGGAAGAACCAAATCCTGAGATGCCCTGAAGAGGTGGGTCTGAAGCATCAGCAGAGCAAAGGTGGGTGGGGAAATCCTTCTGAAAAATTGCTTGGAAAAGAAGTTCATCGGGGGAAGTCAGTGCTTGCTATTATCTCCCTATTCCCCAGCCTCGGGAAGAACATAATTGCATTTCAGCTTAACTGTGAGGAAACGAGGGTGAGATATTCCCTGTCTTTGATCACAAAAGATGTTTTACCAGGGAGAACCACTGTCTCCCCCTACAGGGTGATCCATATCCAAGGCTAATGAGCCTGCTAATGAGAATTACTACAGCTGCCAATCTCCAGCTCCAGAGAGATATCTTGCAAAGCAAAGTCTGCAGAGTTCAGGTCCTGAGGGTGAATCACTGCAGGACAATGCTGGGACACCCCGGGGTAATGTTGGATATAATCATACAGGGTAACTAGATGAATCCTGAGCTATAAAATTTGTATTACTTCATCACAAAACACTGATTTGTCTCTTCCCTCTCATTATAAGTCAAGGGAAGGAATATGTTCTTCCTTCCCCCAGGCAACACTCATTTGGATGCAAGTGGGAATTTCTTTTGGTGCTGTTCCTGGCTCTTCTCTTCGACAGACAGGAGAGTGCTTATTAGAGCAGATGCACAGAACATAGGAGATAGCCTGATTACATTCCCAGCGTTAGTCAGAGAATATTCAAGAAAATGACTGTCCGCCCTGCCCTGGAACGTTTGCCAGTCTTCCCAGGCTGTTCAAGAACAATTTAAACTCCAACAGTGCTTTGAGTGATGCTGCAACATGCACCACTTGTCTCCATTAATCTGAGGAATGGCAGAGCTAAGCACTGCCTCTTCTACCACACTGCCACCCTTGGATTAAACACTGGGAAGAGATTCTCACATCCTCCAGGAGGACCTAGGGGCAGGCTAGACCAGTAGTGCAGGGGCTGCAGCCTCTGGCTCACAGCAGATCAGCAGGGCAGAGCTGTCCTGCACCTCCTGAGTGCTCAGCAAAATGAAGTCTCCCCATTTTAGACCTGTCCCTGTGCAACTGCAGAGGGTGACCTTGCTACAGAGCCATCCCTCATGCCATCAGATCTCCACACACTTAGGCAAAATCCAGACAGGGAGAAAAGCAGAAATAGGTGGCACAGGGGTTAGGAGAGGCTGAAGCTCCACTCCTATCTGTGCAGCTGGGCAAATGGAATTTGTGATGTTCTGCTTCTGCTGTGCCAGAGCAATGTGAAATTTTCCATTGCCAGAGAAGGGAAATAGAAGGAAAACAAAACAAAACAAAACAAAACAAAACAAAACAAAACAAAAAAAAAAAACCCAAAAAAAACCCCAAAAACCAACCAAACAAAAAACCTATGCAAGAGGCATGTTGCTGTTGCAGAAAAAATAGATACCAGATCAAAAATCTCTGCTTAAAGACAGTACATATGCCAGCTCCAGGGGATTTCAAATATTTATGGTTTGCTACATTTTTAATCTTTAAGATTTCCAGGGATGCTGTGTGTAGAACATGATGCAAGCTCATCCCATGTCTGACATGGAGGTTGTTTGTAGTTCGCTGCCGTGGTGGGAAGGGGAAAGCAGTACCTCTCAAGGGTTCCTGAGGTTCACATCTCACTGCAGGCCTGACTGGGCTTTTCACTGTGCCCTAGAAGCAAATTCTGGAATCTGTCCTCATGCACTGACTCTGGCACTGGTTCTGCCCTCAGCTATTCCATCCCAGGCAGTGCTCACAGCACTCTGAAAGCTGCTCTTGCCACAGGCAGGGAGGTGCAAAGGAGAGATGATGCCAAGGAGAGATGGTGCTCACTGCCACCACTCTGACACCTTATCCTACCTCTGTCACAATGACAAAGGAGAGTCCCCATTGTACTCCATGGCCTAAATGGATTTCTTGCCTTCTACATGATTAATAACCTGAAAGAGATTAATATTTAAAATTTCACTAGGGAATAATTTGCAAGGCACAATAGAGATTTTTGCTCTTCTGGTACAGCAACATGGGCTGAAGTGCTTTAGCGGGAGTTTGGTGTGTGTGTGCAGAACACCTTAGGTACACAAAGGACTAATGCATCTAACACAGGTGCTGGGATTATTATTATTTCAGCTCATGTCACCTTCAATTAGAAGAGATTTTGGGTATGCTTGCTCATGTGTCTCCACTTCTCTTTACATGTTTCTTGAATAAAATAAACCTAAAATACCCAAAGCTGAGGTAGGATTTCAAGGAACTCTGGCTGCAGCACGCTGGCTGATGTTTGCCTCTTAACTTGGGGTGAAGCTGCATAAATTATTCAGGTTCTTGTATTTTAACTGTCAGAGAAATTTAGGCTTCTTAACCCATTTTGCCAACTATCATGTGAGCTGAGGGAGAGAGAAAGTACTTTCTGGAGGGTAGAAATGTTCATATTTGCAAAGAAAATATGTGTTATTCTTGGGTATAAAAATCATGTCCTGCTCCACTTTTCTTAAAAAGGCTCTACTTTTGCTCACCCTGAGGAAGCTGTAAAAGTACTGCTGTGTAGGTCACCATTTAAGTTGTCCCTCTGTGATTACACCCAGGTCCTGGGTGCTGATGGTCCAATGCACCAGCCAGCTTTTCCTGAAAGCACCATTACTGTGCTGCATCCTCCCTGTTCTCAAAACTCCCTGGGACAGCAGGAACATCAGCTTTCCCCCCTCCATGCCATTCTACACATGCTGCTGGAGCTTAAAGACCTGTGGGTCACAGCAGGAGAGGAGCATATCCGAAGACTGCCCTGTCCACTTTTTTAAAGTGATGGGACTGATCCATCCAGAGTGAGCCAATTTACCCCTTGGGGGGGTTGAGCATCCAGCACTTTCCTGTAGGTCGCACAGAGATCGATAATTTTCCGTGGCTTTTCCCTGCCTACTGTAATCTGGCATCATTAGACAGCACAAGGACAGCTCATTTGAGCAGCAGTTAAGGGATTACAACTGGACTGTGTCTGGCCGTGCTTTCTTTCTCTGCACAATGACCAGGTCATAATTAGGATGGGAATTATGGTGTTCAGCCATGTGGAGAGGCATTAAGCTGTTGAGCTTCTGGCGCCGTGACCAGGTACGTGCTGCCAGGTTTCAAAGTTCAGCAGCTTTTAGGACTGGCAGAACCCTGGCTGCCCACTGTGGCATAGCAGTGAGGATCCAGTGCATTGCTGCAGAGCCAGGTGGCCCTGGGAAGAATTGAGGAGCCAGAAGTGCAGCGTGGCCAGGGCAGCACAGCCTTGTTCAGCCCCCCCACTCCTACCCAGGGAATCACACATGGTCCCAACCCTGTCCCTACACAGGAAAACCCTGGGGCAAGATGCACTATCAGACATCCAGCTCTGTAGTGTTCCACAGGAATTCAAACCTACATCCCAGTTTAGGCAAAGCAGCAATGCAAAACCAGCCCCTTCCTCACCAATTCATTTGTAAGAACCCAGAAGCGTTGCCTCAGTGATATTTTCGTCCCTTTTTATTTTTTGATCCACCTGACCTTTTGGAAAAGAAAATGCTACTGACTGGCTTTTGCAGTGTTACCGATGTTCTGCAGTGTTAATTATTTATAACCATATAAAATTGAGGCTAAGCACTGGATGTTCATTTGCCAAAGCTCCATCTCCTGTGCATGTTTTTAATATGCTCCTCACAGCAATCTGTTTGTTGGAGAGTTTTACCAGTTTTCCTCCCTTCTTGTGAGTATTTAGTCAAGTAAAGCATTAGCCAAGCTTGGTCCTGCTAGCATTTGCATTAGGAAACTGGAACCAGCACAGGAACTCCTTTGACTGTTCATATAATGCTGTATAACCCTTCAGAATTGCAGATTTTATAATTTTTTAGATTTACAATTTTTAAAATGATTTCTAAGAATGCAATGCAATGTGGTTGGCCCAGATATATTAAATAAAAAATAGCTTAGCTGTTGTAATATGTCAATTTGTCAAGAAATAAACAGCAGCACACAAGACCCTATACCTTACTGGCCAAGAAGAGAAATATCTTCCCAGTCATTTTTATAGATATTCATGGGTCAGTGTGGATTTCTGTGAAGATGAGTCATACACAGGGAGCAAATAAAGAAGTGTAAAAACACCTTTGGCTTTATGTGTCACAGAAAGGATATCATCAGTATTTTTTAAAGGAGCCTTCTACTGGGTTTTTCTTTTTTAATTCTGAAGCTGAACATGCTACAAGCATGTGGTATAACTTGAAATCAGACTATTTGCTGCATCTGTGTATTTATTGAATAAAGTAACTCAGCTTTTCAATTTCAGATGATTGATTAGTTTGAAAATATGCAAAAGATTTTATGGAGTGTTGTAACATTTTAATTTTGTGTCTATTTTGTTTCAGCAGTAGTAAAAGGTGATACCAGAGGATAGAAAATGAACCTTTTTTTGAGTAGACTACCCCAAGATATCAGCTATAGTTTCACTATCCTGAATGACAGACCATGAAAGATTATTCATCTGCCTTCCTATCTATCTACAGCAATATGGGTATCATCTGCTTCTGTGATAAAAGCCCCCTGGGAGGCTCTGCAGTTCTTATCAGATGTGGCAGCAGTTGAAATAGCATCTGAATAAGATAATAAATAATAAATGAGCCTATATTTTTTAATCTGATGTAGGAAAATGTTAACTGTTAATCTGGATAATGGAGGCTCCATGTCCTAAGATCCCCTACCCATGAACTCCAGGCAGTCTCTCTCTGAGAGCTTCAGCTTTGACTTTTCACTGGAATCAAGCTTCTGAAGGCATCAGCATTTCTCAAGGGCTTTCTCAGAGGAAATCACAGCCTCACACTAAATAGATTCATTTGCTTGGGGTGGATAATTAGTACTCCTCAACTGCATTTACCATCTTGGGATTCAGATCCTGTGCTTCAAGAGACACCAGGAAACACTGCTGTTTCTTCTATCAGTTTTGCCCAGAACAGCACTGTCTGTAAGGGCTCTCAATCCCTTCTGCCAGCAGAAGCAGCTGGAGCCTCATTCTTCCAATCAGCCTTTTCCCCATGTTTGCATTAGCTGAAGGATTAACATCTGAGAGCAAGGTGCTATGAGGTTTTAAAGATTCATTCCTAGAAGTTACTGGAGGGAAAAGGCTTGGGACTCCAGGTACAATACAATAAAAGGAAATGCTAGCTCGAAGCAGGCTGTGGTTGATTAGATCTGACCGGTGCTCTGCAGAATGATTCCTGCTGTGATTGAAGAGCTGCCAGAGAGCACAGCCCAGCAGCATCTCAGGCAGGTGCTCAAAACAAAAACCCCCAAAGGGCAGCAGTGCTGGTCTGGGGACCTCTGTTGACAAAGCAAAGACTGGAAGTGCTGACCTTCCTCCTCCCCATCCTCCCAGGGAGGGACCAAAGCACCAAGTCAAAAGGCAGCCTGTGCATATTTCCATGTGCTCCCCAGCAGCTCGGATTTCCCTTGACACGACCCCCACCTTCTTGGCAATGAGGGATTAGGAATCCCTCCACCACTGTGCTGAGGAAGCCATACCAGGCAGGAGAACGCAAAGCCAAGCATCCGACACCGGAAAACACGATTTTGGCAATTCCTTAAATGACCGTGTGAATAATGTTTGTGTCACAGGTAGCAGCAAAATATAGCAGGTTTTTACAACTGCCATGGGGAAATCTAGTCTTATGTAACTGTTAAAGATCTGTTCATATTCCAGACAGCAAACTACCATTTGCAGGATGAAATTGTTTGCTGTTTAAACACTGCCATTCAAGGACATTAATTGCTGTGGGTTAGATTAAACTGGATGGCACAGCAATAAGATTTGAAGCCTGGGAGAGGGGTGGGGAGGAAGGAGGAGGGGAGAACAATCTTCTTTCATAAATAATGGGATCTAAAAAGGAATCTTTATAGGGACAGATTAATCTGCAAACAGCCAAGTTCAAATCCAGTTCATGTCCTACGAGTACTCCAAGCAGCCCCAGAGGACACAAACATTGCCCTCACCACAAAAACATGACTTCAGCCTTCTTTTGGGGTATTTATTCCAAGAATCTGATCAATCTCAAGCGCCATATCAGAAGCCACCCAGTGTGACATGAGAGGAAATGCTCTCCTGCTGTTTTTAAATGCAACCAGTGGCAACAGGCAGGAAAGGGGGCAAGCTCTCATGCCAGCCTTTTGTTCAGTTTCTTGCACACACCTATACATGCAAAGACATACAGAGCAATATATTCACATTGCATTGCAGGGAGAGAGGTAATTTTGGCCCAAATGTCTTCCTGTTGTGTTTACCCTGAGTGCCTTGCAATACGCTCCTTTTCTCAGCTTGTGGGAAGGCATGTTATTTATTCCTTTACAAATGTAAGCCCATTGTAAATAAATAAATAGCAGCTCTGGGCACTTTTTTTTGGAGCTGTCTTAAAAGCACTAATCGAAATGTAATGACAGGCTGGCAGCCAGTTTCACTATCCAGACTGCTGATAACCAGCTAATGTTTGCAGCCACAAAATTAACATCACTGCAGCAAACAAAACTATCCTCCTGTCACTCACCCTGTCCCAACCCTTTGGAAAAGGCAAAAAACAAATCCCCAGCCACCCAAACAAGAACTTTGCAGAATGTTTTGAAGGTCGAGAAGTTACGCCAGAGTTTAGATCAAGCATGGAATGAATTTTTAGCATAAGACCAGTAGAGGATACCTGCCATTTCTGCAGTGTCCCCCAGCCCCATCTCCTCCAGCACTGGTTTTATGAGCTAATAATCAGCAACCACAGCTGATTTGCTGTAAGCATCTGTATTAGGTACACCAGAGCACCTACAACCTTCCCAGGATGACTCTTTTGGAACATTCCACAGGAACAGGAATTTCTTCTCCCTCAGCAGAGGGGAGAGGAAACTGCAGTTTGTTTGCAGCAGTTGTAGGAGATACAACTGCCAGAGCAAGACTCCAGGGCTCCAACACCCAGCACACTCATGGACATCCCCACCATTTCTACCTCTATTAGGAAGCTCTGAGGGGACAGTTTAATAGAAGTTTAGTTAGTTTAATCATAGTTTAGATAGAAGTTGACCCTCAGTGTTAAAATAATTTCACACAGTTCCAAGTAATTTTGTTTAAAGGAATACCTTGCAGCACCCCAAATTAATTGCAGACCTAGTCCAACAAAAACCATATTAACAAACCAGGACCTAATTCTTCAGTCTTTACAATCAATTTTACCCTGGAGCAATTCTGTTGACTGCAGATGATGTGGAATGCACAAATGAGGATCTGGGGCTTTAATAATTCTTTCCAAAGATGTAGTGCAGACAGTGCTGATAACACCAGCAATAATCCCATCTCCATCCCTTAGGGCCATCCTAAAACCCCTCGCTAAAAAAATGGCATTACCAGTTTTCAGGTGTCAGGAGAATTGAGTTATTTTCTGACAATACTATACCTAAAGCAGTATTTAAATTGTATGTTAAATAAATGCTGTGATTATTAGGAGCAGACTTCTTGAAGTTGAACCACCAGGTAGCTGATAGCTATCCTATTACAAACTCCAGAAGTCTCAGTAGAGATGTACTTAATAATTGTTTGGCATTAATTTGTCATGCAATAATTATCCTATTAAATCTAAATTAAACCCTCCACTCAGACACTTCATCTAAAGTGTGAACATAACAATTAAGAGAGAAGGGGAAAAGGGGGATGATTTCTGCATCATTTGCAGCGTAAGATTTTGTGCTTTTGTGAGCCACAGCAGAAAAAGGGATTTAAGAAAGAGAAATCATTCTGAAACAGAAACACTCCCACCGTAAACAAAGATCCATCTTTCTAGGTTACATATGCTGCACATCTTAGGATAGCATCTTGTTATGCTACAAACTTCAATGCATTTATTTCTTTACCATGAGGAAGTTCTGTATTGCACTTTCTTTATAAGGAAAAAAAGCAGCTAAGAAAAAAAATAAATGTAGACAATCGACAAAGGTTGTGATTTCTCTCATCTATCTAGCCAAATAACAGCTTTAAAAAAAAGGGTTGAATTTCTCTTTTACAAGCTCCTCCTGCTGTCAACAGCCAGAAATCAGGCTCTCCAGAGAGACATTCATCCCACCCACCTCAGAGCTCAGACCTGACAGCTAAAATGAGAGAAGAACAAATCCCATCCAAAAGCCAGACAGGAAGCCTGGAACGAGAAAGATTTAAACTTGTTCTCATGTCCTGAACTGAAATTTGAGACACAGAGCTGTTCTTCCACGTGGGATAATGTAGCTTGAAGTGCTTAAAATGTCATTAAGTAGCACTGCTGAGATGAGGACAGTCTGTGGGTAGTTTTCTGGCCTTTTCCTGACCAATTTAATTTTGGGATCAAGAAGAATGGCTTTTTTAAAGCAAGACAAGATCTATTTCCACTTGCAATCACTCAATGAATTTCCACATGAGCTGGAGAGCAGCACAGTATATGACAGCCACAGGAGGTTTTCTTCATCAATCCAAATTGGTTTTTTTTCACACCATTTAGGTCTGAAATCTATTTTAAAATGCATCTTCCTTCAATAGAAGAGCCTCTCCTTTAGGTAAAAACCCTATTTAGTAATTTTTGGTATGTTCCTAGATTTTTTTTTTTAGTTATATTTTCCTTAGGGACAGCAGTTCTTTGTATCCTCCAGAACCCCAAAATACCAGTTGTAGTGTTGGTTTTACAGTGTGTGATATTCTCACTCTCTTCCCAGGCTGCCTGAGCCAAGCGTGTCTCTCTGTGCCATTCTCCTAGGAGATAATTACCTCTTCACCTTTCTCTTCCTCTGCTAACACTCTCTCCTCTGCCAGCTGCATTTTCCCACAGAGATGGTATTACTCATCCCTCTAACAAAACTCTGATGATTTCTCAAATTATACTTAGCTCTCCAGTCTGGCACTTGTGTCTCTGTTCTTCTCTGTATCAGTTTGTCTAATAAATGTCTTATCTAGATCCTTAGACTATTACAGTACAAACAACACAGCCTTTTTCAACCAAAATGTTTTCTTCTAAATCACACAAAAATGCGACAGGAAGGTTCATTGTGGATTAAACTCTTCACTGCCTCTGTTTTGTTCCCACGAGCTTGTTTCGAACCCCACAAATCAGCTTGGATTTAAAAGGTTGGTTTAAAACCTGCAGAAAGGAGGTATCAAAGGGTGTAGGAGTACATTACAAAGGAAGAGCAACACACTTTGATACAGGAACAAGAACAATAAGTAACCAGTTCCCTGAAAAGATTATTTATAAAATTTAAGCGCATTAACTGGAAAGGAAGCTTGGCTATTCAGAGGCATCTGCGTATGACAGACTGAGAAAGCCAGCATAAACAGGGGCTGTTCAGGTAATCATAAGCAAATGGAATTCAAAGCAGATTAAATCAGGGAGTCTGATTATCATGAGTGGCACCCACACATGGTATATTTAGTAAAGTTTCCTTTCAGTGAATTTAGTCCTGGTGGAAGTGTGAGAGGGACAGCCCAGGAGGCTCACCCCACCCCACTGGGGGTCACAGCCAGGACAGAGCAGCACTCACTGCTTCACTGCAGCCTGGCTTGGAGAGGAAGGACCTTCCACAGACACCTCCACACTCACACAGTGCTTTGCAAGACATGGACAAGCCCAAACCATGTTGTTACATTCTTTTCTAAAATATCACGATAAAGAACTGAAATGTTGGAATATATGAAATATTCTGCCACAGGGACAGGGCAGATTTGTGCCCAGTCCCTATCAGAAAAGGACTGTTCTGTGCTCCAAAGCATCATTACACAGAATTTCAAGGACTCTTAAGCAGCATTACCTCATTCCCATGAAGAGAGGTCTTGGATCCATCGTAACTATCCATAAAACATTTCCTCATTTGGCCTTGATAGGCAAAAGCTACATACAGAGCTGCAAAGGGAACCTCTCCTTTTCCTCCAAGACAATATTAGAAATGAAGCAAAAGACAGTCATAGGAGGGTTGACAATGCAGTTCTCTGAAATATCTGTCATGGAGATCATTACTGTTTAAGGACTGGAGATTCATTACTGTTGCTGCCTTTATGGACCCAGTGCCATTAATCCCCTACTTGAGCAAAACCATGGGGTGTATTGCTAATGGCTTCCAGGTTCCTTTTTGGATGCTGTGAAGCCTATATGATAATTAGTTCTCTAAATTAGCACTGTTTCCTTTGTAATCACTCCCCTCCCCAAATGATTTCACATCACTGTTTCTTTGTAATATTTTTTTTTTGTCTCATTTCCCATTATCACCACTGGAATCACATTGATAACATTTATTTAATCTTTTTCCACAGCTCTCCTGTACATTTACTGTCACCATCTGCACACACATTGCATTGATCATATGAGACTTCCTAACTGCATTAGTGTGTGTGGACTTATGAACATATTGAGTGCTTAAAGAATCCTTTTTAAAATTTGTTATTGGCTGGTTGTGTCCCTGCTGGAGTCCTCTGGGGACACCCAAGGAAGAACAATTGTTTTATCCTTTCTAACAACACTACCACTGCTGCCTACCCCTGTTCTTTCACAGGGCCCTGGAGATCTTTTATAGCATTCTACACTGTCACTGCTGCGCTGTTAAACCCTCATGAATGCAACAACAAATTAATAACACCACTACATACAATGAACAACTGCTAGCATAAAGGTAGCAACAAGATCTGTGGCAACACCATCATATTCCATTGGCTTAGCCAGTGGATAAAACAAAATTGTCTGGTTCATCTTGCTCAGGCTGCTCAGAAAATATTTACAGGCTGATTTCCTTCCCAGTTTTTATTTATTTTCCTTTTTCTTTTCTGGTAGGAGACAAACTATGGCTCAAAGCCAAATCTGAAATATCCTGGGGCTTTTCACTGCCTTATAAACAGTTAGTTATAGTCATTGATACATTGTTGGCATATAATAAACCCTAATGTCCAGATTGCTTGTAAAAATACGTATGTGCTATTGATGTATGTATCAGTTGTGCCTCAAGGCTCTCTTTGAGATGAGTTCCCTTTAATTTTGAGGCCCAGACATGTTTACATTAAACAGACACTTGGTAACTCAAAAAAACTTTAGCAGCCTCAGTGTAGAATCTAGAGACACTCAATGATTTGACAGAGGTTGTGGTGGAAGTGTGTGGCATACAGAGGAATGAGCACACCTTTGATGGCAATTAAATGCTCTACTTCCAGTTCATTCCCTGCTTGTATTGGTGGGAGATTGAAAAGAAGAATAAGCTGGGAATGTAATGCTCAGCCATAGGTGGCAAAATTCTGGTTAGGGCCTGATAGAAAGCCAAGGTAATAATGCAATAAAATATTTTCTGCACCTCTGCTGGTGATATTCTTCCCTTCCAGGGTTTCACCAAGAACAAGAAACTCTCAAGCTTCACCTTTAGACCACAACGATGCATGATTTTTTTTCCAGCATGCCTGTTCTCTGCACCACGTGCCACAGGTGCAACAGCATGGCCACCAGGGCCAAGGCTTCTGTCTTCTCCAGCTTTGAGACCATGCAAGAACCTGCTGTCACCAGACCCTTGCCAGCAGCCCCTGGGATTCACCCCGTTTCTGTCCAGGGCAATGACACTGCATGACCCAGCCAGCTTTCAGCAAAACCAACAACCAACAGCTGCTAAGACAAGCACAGCGACCCAGATACAAATGTGAGAAGAACATGGTCTGTCAGGGCAGATTGTCGACCTGCTGAGCCTGAAATGGCTGGGAATACCCTGAGTCAGCTTGTTAAATGCATACAGATACAGGCAGGCACAGAGGAAGTACCTTGGCAGGCTGACCTTAGGAACTGGAATGAGCAGCAAAATGCTCAGAGAACCTCTTAATGTTGTGTTTTCTGTAAATACACATCCTACAAACAATGGAACCTAAGGAGCTCGTGTTCTGGAGAAGCCCTTGTAAAAAGGTAAGCAGGAATTTTAAGAGGATGATATGCCCAAGGGTTTATGGATCATGCATAATGGCTTAAATCACGTTAAAGTGGTGTTAAGACATGCACATCATTCCCACTTGCTCCTATTTGACTGCAGCATTATACAGAGCAGTCTCACACAAGGAAGACACATTCACAGCCTTCCTGCTCATGCCTGGCACAGAGGGAAGGACACAGAGTAAATTGCTGTAGCACAGTCAGGGCTGAAATATTCACTATTTTCAACAACACCTTCAAAGCTAAAACTTGGATGCTCAGGAGTTCCCACCCTCTGTCAGCTTAAAGCTTATTCATGTCAAAGTCCCCTCCCTATAGTTAACCCAGAGCAAACTTAAATAAATAATCTAGTAGTTCCTTCCAATTTCTTGACTGTGGGACACTTTTGCCTAGGTAGCAGGACTAGCAGCCCATAGTACTGTGGTTTAAAGAATGTCACTGTTCCCAGCAGAAGACTGCAAAAAGGCATTGGAAATCCCAAGGATCTGGGAAATTTGTAAAAAAAAAAAAAAAAACAAAACAAAACAAAACAAAACCAAAAAAACAAAACAAACAAAAAAACCCAAACAAAAATAAACAATCAAACAAACCTAAAAAAGAATCACTGGTCTAATATACATATTTGCATGCCAAGTGTCACTGAAACTATTTTTTGAAAAAGCTTTGCTAATAATGCCTGAATTTAGAAATTTGGACATTTCCGTACATTAAAATTCAATGATCTGGGAAACATAACTGTTAGCAAGGTGTTTCAGGCTGTGCAAGACCTGGATTTGATATGGTGTAATTTCTGCATGAGGAGCCTGATTCAAACCAAGACAACATTCCCTGCGTGCAATTGTCATTTTCACACTATCTCTCTGTGACCTTGTTTGTTGGGCAGTGAGCATAAGAATTTAACTGCATCTTCCCACTCCTGCCTTGTGATGGGGAAGGCTCAAAGGAAAGCGTTGGCTATTATTGTTTGTTTCTCTTGAGCATCCCATGGAGATTTCAAGTCTATTTACTGCAGTAGTTCTGAACCGACAGCTGATAAAGTTTCCATTACTGATCTCTAATGAATGGATATAGCTGGGGAAACAGGATTTACCTTCCCTTCACTCAGTTTCTCCCTGCTGTTTCCAATCACAGAACTGTTCCCTTCTCCCCTGCTCCAGCTCCTCCTCTCTTTCATCCCTTACATAAACTAGAGGGTCAGTTCTAGGTCAGGCATAGATGGACACAATGCCAACATACCTTGACAGCTTGAGTTTTGCAGATGGTTTCTGGATAAATTGGATTAAAACATTTTAATTTTCCACCTCCTGAGCATATCCATTCTCAGTGTGGGACACCCACACTGTGTGGCTGCTTCCCCAATCCACCAAGGTGCACTGGCCATGCTTCCTTTGGCCTGCCCAATTAAAGCAAAAGCCAGGCACTGGAGTGCTGAAGGAAATGAGGTTTTGTTCTTATTCCAGAAGATGTTTAAGCAACAGATAGTTTCCTCAGCACTTTCACTTGTAAGTACAACAGGAAACCACAGGGTGACCGTGCCAGCAACATTCACTTTTCTAGACCCTATCAGCCTCTGCTGCAAAAATCTTCCAAGAGAAACTTTCTGTGGCCCTCAGCAGTCATCATCCATTCTCCAAAATAAGATCCTATAATTTCTGCCCGTGTTTTTGTTCTCTCCTTCCTGCCAATGTACAGATTGCAGTGCACTAACACCTCAGGTTAACCTGTGCATTGAAAAATATCAGTAGGGCTCAAATGGTGACAACTGGCAACCTGAGAGAAAAAGCAGGAATTCTGCAGACATTTATGGAAAAGCATTGAGGCACCCCAAACCGAAGAAAGAAAATAACAAGTGAGCTTAAACTGCTCTTCAGCTCCAAAATACCACTTTGATGATTCAAAATACCAAAATTTGTCTGTCCTTCCATGTCCCTAGAAGAGTCATTGAATGTCAACCACTCATTCCCGACATTGGCACAGGTTAAAGAGATGGCGCAGATCTTGTGTTCCTTCACTAGTTTATTCCAAAAACCACTTCCTCATAGCATTAGGTATAAATTTCAAGTAACATGTTTCTGTGAATAATCAAAGCGAAATGAGAAAGAGGATGGATTCGGGCACAATTCAATAGGAAGAAAGGTGACAGTATATTGCTTATAAGACATTTACATGATTGCTGTAGAAAACACATTTTTGTTAAGTTCCCTGTATTACATTTTAGCTGACATGACATAGAGAAAATAAATCCTTAGGAAGGTCTTGTTCTTACGCTGTTTCTGCCTTGCCCAAAACTAAGCGGCAGTGTTGAAATCTTGCAAGGAAGCTCATTCCCTTGAGGTTGTTAATCAGCATTTTAGACAAAAGTTTGGGGTTGCTTCCAAGTAAGACTTCAAATTTTTTATCTGAAACAAACCAGACTGCTAGAATTGCATTCTGGTTTTATAAGACAATCATTAATAATAATAATAGCAAAATGACAATTGCAAAGATTATTTTTTCATGTGTTTTACTAACATGAAGGTAAAATCCTACTGATCAGATCAGCATAGTTGCATCAGAGATAAATTTAGTCCATTATTCAATTAATCCTTCAATGCACTCCTGTGGTTGAGGTAATACATTATTATTATCTCCACTTCTGTAATTCCCATTAGAGACATTAGTTCCAAGAATGTGAACCATTTATTGTTGAGGGTCCTGATCCTGTAATAGGATGTGCTGGCGGAGACCCCATAGTAAATCCCACTACCTTGAATGAAACTCATCATCCTTCATTAGGACAATTGTTGCAAAGTGCCATTACCTCCTATTGTGCCCACCCAGTTGAATAAGTGCCTACACTATTTAATTTAAGAAGGCAATAATTAAACAAAGAACTTTTTTGCATTTACTGTAACTGGAGCATGTTTAATTGACCACCCTGTTTTTGGGAAACATCCCCTTGTCCACACAAACAAGGATGAGGGAAACAAGCAATACTGAGTGTCAAAACAGGAGTGATCTCAGCATGCTTCACTTCCCTGCTCACCAGTCAATGCACTGACTGCTTTTAAGGTGGTAGTAGTAATCTTTTACCTCTTTAAATAAGTAATGAAACAATTCTCCTATTAGACAGCTGATCCACCTGCCTTCATGCTTTTTTTTAATTTTTTTTTTTTTTTTTTTTTTTTGCATCAGGACTGTCCTTTTAAAGACCATGGAATCATGGAATGGCTTGGGTTGGAAGGGATCTCTAAAGGTCATCCAGTCCAGCCCCCGCTGCAGTGAGCAGGGACATGAACTAGACAGGTTGCTCAGAGCCCCATCCAACCTGAACTTGAATCTCCAGGCTGTTCCCACTTTACTGGGTTTTGACTCACATTTTGGAGTGATCTTAGCTGGGTTTCTTTGGGGTGTGTTAACCAGATTCCTTTTGGATGATACTTAACCTGAAGATATGCTCCAGGACCATTTAAATGCTGCGCCCACTAACGAGTATTCACTCTGTAAAGCCACACTAAAGCTACCTTAGGAAAACCCCTTGAAATATACACAGTGTGGACACAGACTCATCAGCCACAGTTGTACTGTTCTGTGGCTCACACTATTTACAAATGCAGAACAATCCACTGTCTCAACCCATTGACCCTCAGCCAAGTGAAGTGAAAAGAACATTGCAGGAACCAGTCAAGCTGATTGCAACACTGTCACAGGGCTGCTAGCACAGGCACCTGCCCATTCTGAGCCACAGCAATATTCTAGCTCTTTCAAGATTGGTCTCCAAACAGCTATTAGGTAGCCCAGGAACCTTAGCTGCAAACACAAAAATTCAGCAAGAAGCAGTTCTGCTTGCTAGTTAAACTGCAAAGATCAAATAATAATAGCAAGCAATGCAGGAATGCCATATAATTTATTCATTAGCATTGCTAATGTGGAAAATGTTTCTTTTCCTGTGATGAATCTTACTCATTACACTTTGAATATAGGAGAACATATTCAGAATGTTGTGTCAAACATACAAGCACATACTATATATTTAAAGTAACAGGGAAAATGGCCAATTTTGAAATATTTTAGAAAATAAGGTTTCTCTATTGCCACATATATTGTACACAGATGTTCAACACAATTTCTGAAGTATAATGTATATCAAACATATAGGAAACCTTCTCCTGGCCTTTCTATTCTACACCTTCCTATACCAGCCAGACTAATGTTGTTAGTAAAAGACCCAAGGGTGATAGATCCATGGGGTAATCCTTGGAATACCTTGTGCTCCAGGTCTCCCAAACCTTTGGAAACCTATCAGGTATTGCAACTGGTAGAAAATTACCTCAGACAGAGCTATAATTTCTTTTTATTACAATTCTTGCTGGAATCTGGCCCTTTTAGCAGAATGAAAAACAAAATAATGAGCCTGTCTTTTTAATCCCCGAGAGGAGCGGTTAATTTACGTTCACTCACTGTTTAGTTTTCATGGGTCCTAAAATTTGCACAGGGCCTCAGGGTCTGCTCTGTTCCATGATTAAGTGAAGCAAAAAGCCAGAAATGTTGTTCTACAGCTCCTCACTTACAATCTGCTTACAAACAGTAGATCACTCCATGGTGCACAAGAACAAATACATTTTCCTCCTGTCACTAACTAACTCAGACAAACACTCATTTACTGCAGTCCTTCAGACCATGGAGAAATCAAGTTTTGCAGTGGGCAAGTCATTCCCAGCCCTGGCACTAAAGCTCCATGTAAATTTTGACATACTGTCTTCACTCTTTCCACTGTAGATTATCTTCCCCCTTGCATTAATGAGGACTAGGCTTTTTCACAGTGGATTCCCTCACTGAAGTCTTCAAAACAACCTATTCCACAAAATGAATGCACTTCATAATCCCTGGAGGAAGTGACAGCTTAATTTAGAAGGCAAGTGTTTATATCCTTTGATTTCTATATTTTCCCCCTCTCCATACCTACACACACTTGTATGCATATGTAAATATATATATTCCAGCAAATAAGTGAACCTGAGCTTTTACTTGTAAAATATCCACTGTGAAGGGAAATATGAGGTATAACAATGCACATCATCTCCTAAGTAACTTACTCTGTTATGGTTTTCTTTGCAGATAAACAATGGAAATGTTCATTGCCAAAATCTATTCATGACTAAGACCCCCAACTTTGGTGACGTCTGTGACAGGACCCCACATATGAACATGGAAATTCTAGAATATTTGGTTGAAGGATCAATTTACTAACCTTTTTCACAACATGAAGGCACCAGCATAAGGCAGGAATAAAAAGAAAAAATTGCTCTGACTGCTAAAGCAGTACAGCCACAGAGGAACAGCTCTCACAACATGAGCAAGTGTGAAAAACACAAAAAGCAAAAGAAAAGAAAACCACATTAAAGAACAGCCAACAGTATACTAAGAAAAAAGCTTTTCTCTTGCTCTTGTAAGAAATAATGCCAGCTGAAATGGAGATCAAGTTTCCCATTTACACTTTCCGTGGCTTTTATTTTCCCAACAAACTAGAGAACCCAAACATGGAAGATGACATGCTTTCTTGTTGAATGTGTTTCCCATGGAGGCGTGCCAGGCTACCACAATAATGGATTTCCAATTCACATTTGCTTCTGTAGATGATAACAACTTTTGCCTTTGCTTTTATAGCAGAATCCAAGCAGACAAAATAACTTTGCTAGAAACAAGTACTTCCATAAGCAACAAAACAAATCAAGGAAGGTTTTGGTTGAGGGAACAAAAAACCCCAAACATCTAAATGACAACTTGAAATCTGTTTCCTTGAATTTACAAACATAGATAAGGTGCTGAAATATAGGTTTTGTTTCAGCTTATACAAATAAGTGTTTATTTGTAGAAGACAGAGTTGCTGGAGAATAAAAAACATCCTACTTTAAGAGGCACATAGCTGATATCAGGCACAGCCCTTCCCAAGCAGAGATATGAGAAACAGACACCTCTATTTCTTCCTTAGTCATATTCAATTTCTTCAAGCTATGACTATTAAAATGAAGACTGAGCTATCAATGTGTCATTGAGCTGAGGAAGGAGAAGGAGTTGAAGTTAAAACAAATTATGATCAAAAACAAGGGAATTTATTTTAAGAAGAAAATTAATATATTTCATATTCAACTTGTGCCAAAGTCTGACTGCAGTAGAAGAATTTCTAATTTGTCTGGTTTAATTATCACTGAATAAAGATCTTCAGATTTACCTTATAAAATCCTTTAGTGAAAGGACAAAGGACTAGATTATGGTCTTGCTTATGGCTGTGTAAATCTCTGGTAACTTCACTGAAATCACACTGCCATGAATATTTACGGTTCATTGTAAACATTTTGAGAATTGTAGTGGGATGAACTTTATAAAGCACAAGTTATTATAAATATTGGAAATGTAGGCTTTGTACTTTCAAGCACTATATGCAGGCCTTAAATTTACCACCGTGAACAAAACTTCCCAGTGTGACACTAATCCAAGCCACAGAACCATAGAATGTCTTGAGTTGGAAGAGACCCACGAGGATCATCAAAGTTCAAATCCTTCAGTCAAGGCTCATAAAACTCCAAGGGCATCACTTAGCCCCCTGTTTCTTCCATGGGAGTTGTAAGGACTCGAGACAGACACCTCACAGCATTGAGAGGCATCACGTGCAAAGATAGTTGGCCAGTTCTGATTAGGTCCTAGCAGGACCTTGGGAAGTGGCTTATGTGAGAGAATATAACACAATATTTTGCTGTCATTAATCTACTGAGAATGTCTGGTTCTTTCATTATCTAAACATGACATGCATATTTCAAATTGCACATTTTTACTTGATAATTATTTAATAAGATAGGGATGGAGTCAGCAAATAATGGCTCGAGAAGGAACATTTAATTTCCAAGAGTGTCTTAAGAGACATTTCATTTAGGGGAGCCGTAGCAATTACCTTCAAATTCAGTGTCAGACACATTTCACTAACTCAGGACTCAGGAAGACAATGTGCATTAGCACTAGGAAGGTTGTAGATAATCAGATAATGAACATCACAGTGGTGAATCTACTGACAGAAATTACAGTGCTGCTCTGCATCTCTAAGATTTGAAATGCAAATTATTTTGCAGATTTATTGAATGAACTCTTGATACTTTTTAATTCTTTGCCTTAATTTTGTTGGGATGATTCCTCATTTACTGCTTGACCTCTGACAGATATCTGAATTTGCCCTGGTGATGAGGATTTTGGCTGGTAGGTGTTGCATGCAATGCACTTTCAGTTAGAAGGAAATGTAAGGACAAAGAGCAGAGAAGCAAAGTACAGCAGGCAACGGTGTTGTGTCAGTGCTATTTGATCAGACTTCATTCATGAGTGAATTTCCAAACAGCTGGATATGACTACATATTAATATTGTAAATACCAATCCCTCTTGGCAGAACCATATGCCAAAAGAAAATATCCTGGGTAAGTTCAGACAGAAGTCATAGAATGCAAAGCAAATTAATGTGCTAACATCCATGGGTTAGAAAAGTCTGGTTGAAAATATCAGGAAATGTTTGGAGTAAAACTGCCCTAATTTGGCTTTTGTGGTTAATAATACTCAAGATTCAATGACATAAATTGAAAATTGAGATAGTCAAGCTTTGGAATAAGGACCTGTTGTCCTCCTAGTCCCTTCCACGAGGGAAGTCCTTCTATTCACTCCACACCAAGAGATGACATTGAGTGTAAGATGACTTGACTTCAAAACCACTGACAGACCCACGCAGGCGTCCCTAATGACTGAGAGATTTTCTGCAGAGCATTAACACTTCTCCATGACCATGGGAACAGGCTGTACCTCTCTGTGCTCAGGAGCACTGTACTCTGGGTGTTCTCTGCTTGAAATTATTGGTGGCCTGAATCAAAGTGGCAAGACCTGCCTCTTATCTGTGCTCACTTAAATTGAGTACTTTGTATGTGTATCTCTAGTGTAGTTGGATCCTATATTCAGCAACAGTGATAGAGAATTCTCAAGTACAAACATGCACCAAGTGATATTTCTGATTTAAAGGTTAACACTGATTCAAATTGCTTTTATTCTTCCCTCCTGCTGGGTAGGAAAATGTTCTTTAGCTTTACTGTTCCGGAATGTTCTCTTTCAAGATCTCACTACTTTACCCCCAAGACTTCCTCATTCTCTCCCTCCAAATTTGCAAGAACAAATTACAAACGTGATTAATTGCAAACTTTAATACCTTTGATAAAAAAATAACAATATCACTGGACATTGGTCAAACAGCAATTACCCCTTTTCTGACAGCTGCTGTCCTGACTTCCTTCCAGTGCTAAATCATGAATCCTTCATTATTCCTAATAGATTAAATAATTATTAAATAATTTGCTTTTGCTGAAAACTGTTTTGATATTTATTATACTCTGTTCATCACTATCCCTCTGAATTGTGCTGGGAACACTTAAATGCTTTGAGAGAGATTGGATAGATGGGTAGATAACTGTGAAATTTTACAGTTAATATTTGCAAAGTGCCTTGAGATTTCAGAATAAAGGAGGCATGAGAAATGCAGAGATTTCTTGTTATGTTTCAATGCATGAATGCAAAAAGAAGAAGAGAGGGCGGGAAGAACCAAGTCGAATATTATGGTAGGTCTCGAGAAGTCGCTTGCTTTAATCCAGACTTCCCTGTTCTCTACCATCTCAATTGGCTCTTGCAGAACCAGACTTCATTTACTTCCTCTGACATGTTCCTGTAAAAAGGATCTGAATGGAGATAGGGATTTCTATAGAGCACAGGTAATTAGTGCTGGAGAACTCTGATTAACTATCTCTTTATACCCCTCCTCACCATTTGACACAATTCCAGACAATAAGCCTTCCCTTGAACAAATCTGGTCTGAGACAGAGTCTCCTGGGAGGCTGATTCTCAGTGTGAGGAGAAGAGCTGCAGATTTCCATCCTCTACAGACACAGGTCCTTTTTCTTCGCTTTTCTAATGGTTATTGGAGAGCAGAAGAATGATATAGTACATTTAAAGGTAAAATCCCTGTCCCTTACCTTTTCCTCACAGTAGAACTGCATGACAACCAACAGTTTATTCTTATTTTAATTTCCTTTCTATGCTTTTCCTATTTTAATTAAAATGAGATCAACAATCCACAAGAAAACAAATTCATGAAAGCTGCACTGAATATATATCTGCATTATAGTTTAATAAAAATTTAAAAGTTAGGATATTGAATAAAATTAAACAATTTCCCCTAAACAGAGTGGGAATTAAAATAAAACCCAACAGCAACAACAAAAGCAGGAGAGATCATGATCAATTAATGATGAATATTGCATTGCTTTGTTTGCAATATATCAGTTCATGCCCAAAGAGATAATTTGGAAGATGGGGAGAACTATTAGGGGTGTTTAGGGAAATACCAACAAAGCCCAAAAAGCTAAACTATAAGAAATAATATCAGGCAACAACAAAAGACCTTGAGGAACACGAGACTAATTAGAGAAGTCGGCCATGCGTTTTGTTATCACTCCATTACAATGAATGGAAATGAGGCCAGGGGTTGAACATCTCTGCTCAGGAACACCTGGGGAGCAGGAGGAAGGAAAAACCTGATCTGCCCTTGTATTAGTTATTTAAGCTTGAAAAACTTTAACTGATACAGAGACGATTTCAGGCAGAAAGACAAAAATTCTCACTAAAGATCATTAGTTGAGAAAATATTAAAAGAGGGACTGAATAAATAAAATTGCCACACACTTTTCTTTTAAGAGTCAATGGGGCAAGCAAGATAACAAAGGAACTTATGACAGGGAGAAATAACCATTAGACTTCACAGACACTTGTTTAGAAACAATTTTCTTTCGCCAACAGCTATAAATGGTGCAAGCTTCAATACTTTTATTTGTGCTTAAATGAGAGGCCACTTGTCAAATATTTGCATAGAATAAACCTCAGCTCAAAGCTTTTGAATGTGTGCTTTGCTTTAAATATGGTAGTAATCCCACCTCAAGTCAGACAAATCCTTAAAGTCATGCTGTGCTGAACCACATCTGTCTCTCGAGATTCCACAATAAAAATTATTACTTTGCATTTCAGCGAACAAAGTGATTCCCATGTACAGTTTGTTTGCAAAACACTTTGCCAACCAAATGGATCTTAAGCAACTGCATATTCTTATAAAGCAGAAACACAAACAGAAAAAAACACACCCCACCTTCTTTCTAAATGTGAATGACAGTAGACAAACATGACAAACTGAAGCCAGCTCGACTGCCAATTCCTCTGGGAAAGACAGGCTGGTTTGCAACTGCATCAAAGGCAGCAGCTGGCCAGCCCAGCCTGTAGTGGGATGCTGATGCTAATCAGCAGTTTGAAGGTGCTAAAGTAGATGACATGGTGCTGTTTCAAGAATCAGGGCCCATAACAAGTTTATCTGAGGATGGGCTGGTGAAAATGCCTCTTGCTTTTCTTTCTAGTCATTCTTCACAATGATTTTGCCTCTCCTGCCCAAGCTTCTGATAGAGGCAGTGTTTTCTTTTTCTAGACAAAGACCCACTGTTTAATTCTTCTGAATGCTCTGACAACTAGAAGGGTGAAAGTCACCCTGCAAGTGACAGTAAATGCCCTCTCTCTCTGTTTTGAGATCCAGTAGATCTGTAATGTACTGCTCCCACAAGCAGCTGGGAAAGTTAATCCATTGTCAAAGCAACAGCAGCTTTTGCTCTTTGCTCAAGTTTGGGGTTCCTTGTTTCTACATTTTATAATCATATAGAAGCATCAGCTAGTTGGTGGCATAGACTGGCATGGGCTGGCTAAAAAGAATGAATTGCATTCCCATATCCAACCAACACTATTTTTGTTTGCTTTGCTTTCCCCTCTCGTCTGTAGTTTGGCTTAAGAGACCCAAAAAGCCTTCATGCACAATGGAGAAACATTTCCTGCCCAGCCAGCACATTTCAACTTAAACTCAATGTTCTCAGGACGCAATCAAAACAAAAGACAGATGCTTGATAAGTATCTAGTCTGTGTGGGAAGATGGTGATATATAAGGAAGGATAGCAAAATCTTTTCATTCCTCCTGTGTAAAAAACACATTGGTTTTGTATTTGCAGTTGAAATCTAGACAGCACCATGTAAAGGTAGGCAGACAGTACAAGTTTGCTATGGATTTCATCCTGGTTTTGGAAGCATTTTGATACTGACACCTATCTCAGTGTACCAAATTTGACAGAATCTCTTGGCTAGATAAACTGCTGCTCCCTTGCAGGTCACTAGGTGGTAATGGGGAATATTAAAAAAGCCCTTAATACTGATAGCAAATCTGCAGACCTTGCTGTAGTTAATGAGTGAATGAACACTTGCTGCTCCCCATCATTCCTTTCAATTCTGCTCACGTCACGTAATCTCAGACAGCACAAATTGCCATCAGTGTGAGATACCAGGAGTGCCTCCAAAACCACTGTGGAGTTCAGTACCAGTGGTGGAGACTGAACAGCATCTCCAGCCTATCCTCCCGGGGTATAGCTTTAATTAACAAGGTTCTAATAAAGAATTTGTTGAGTTGGTTATTTAAAGGAAAAAAGTCCATCTGGCTCCCAGGACCCATTTGAAATTATATTCCTTTTTATATAGCTTGGACACAGCAGAAACAAATGTCCAGAAGGGAAAAAAATCTTCCTGAGATAAAAGGAGCTGGTTGCTCTCTGTTGATCCTTTGGCACCATGCCTGCCAGTATTTGAGAAGAACAAAGCTGAGAAATAGAAATTCAGCACTGCTAAGATGCACCCACTACCTCTGAAGCACTTGCACCCCACAGCCCACTAGAAAAAAATCACTCCTAGGCAAAGCCTTTAGCCTGACAGAGACACAGGGAATGGGAAGCTGAGCCAAGTATCTTTTAACAGGAGAAATCCAGAAACAGACCAGCTAAAATATTAGCTGATATAATCTGCTACATGTTTCAGGGATAGGGAACAGAGAAATTCAGAAGAGAAGAGGGGACCTATTCTGTGTCCCAGACACCCACCCAGAACTTGCAGCAGGAATTCCCAGAACTACCCACTCTTATCTATTCCCAGTGACTTGGAGCCAAAAAATCCCTTCTGTCCTCAGGAAGCTTTTCTTCTCCATTTTTTTCCCTGTGTCTGCTCATATTAAACCACCACAAAATAAGAAATTCTTAAAGCACTGACAAACTGGAAAATATACCAAGAAGAGCAAGGAGAAATGAATTATGAGTGCTGGAGGGACTCACTTGCAAGGAAAGATTAGAAGAACTAAATATGTCTAGCTTGGCAGAGAGATGACTAAGCAGAGAGGGGGAAGTGATAAATGTCTACAAATATTTGAAGGGCGTATACACTGAGGAGGCAGAGAGATTCTGCAGTGTGAGCCATACCAGGTGGTAGGATTAGGAGCAAAGGGATGGAATCAGAAAAGGAAAAAAAAACAAAACAGGAAAAAAAAAAACCCTCACAAAGCAAAAATTCAACTGAAGGCTACACAAGCCCAAGTCCTCATGAAAATATATATCTATATTCCCCACACTGGGGATGTGGAGATTTTCTCAGAGGTGGAAAACTAAGGATATGAGACATATGGGAGGACTGCAGGAGTGCTTTGTTGCTTGCAGAACTAAAGGAAAGAGCTGTGCCTTGATGCTGGGAGAGCAACAGGAGCCTCAGTGGACAACAGGTGTCCCACCAACACTGTCAATTAGAGAGCTTCAGGCAGGAAGTAAAGGTCGTTTTTGTATCCAATTGAAATCACAAGAGAAAGGTTTGTTTGGAATAATTTAATGACCCTGAACTTGGTAGAGCTACAGGACTTTATAGATATAGCCCAGCCAGATGGTCCCTGGGAAGCAAGAGGCTTTGGGTTTGTTAAGCATTCAAAAACATGATAGTGGAAAACCTGAAAGATCAAGATGGAAGACAAAAGCATCATATTCTTGCATCTTAATTCAACCATCACTGGTTTAACCAGGTCCAAAGGAGACAGGGCAGAATGTAGTGCATTCCACAACTCAGTTTCGGATGCAAAGCACACAAGTGCTCCTTCAGCACCTCAAAAAGTCAGGAACTAAAAGTAGTCAATTCCTCTTTCAGGAGAACAAAAACCCCCTTGCCTTCCACTTTCAGACAGGGAGGACCCCAGCCACCACCACAGACATCACCCCAGTGCATCATGTCAAGCCCTCTCCTGCTCCACACCAGCACACTCATCTGTGAACAAGCAGAAGGACAATCCAGAGATGACCTCCAAGGGCACATAACTGAAGGTTGTATTTCACACCCAGTTCAGCTGGATTCCAGCCAGGACATGCAGCCCAATTGCTTTAGAGTCACAGACAGCAGTGCCTCCTCCTGCCAGTAGAGGAGGGACAGACCTCGACTTTTGTCTTCCTGGAACTGTCACCGAGGCCCCTGAACACACACTTGGCTGTTTAGCCTGAGAATGGGTCCAAGGTAATGCAAGGAAAAGCATTTCAAGTGTTCCTTAAGAAATGCATTTCAAGTGTTAAACTCATCCCTTGTGCAATCTTGTGTAAACCAGGCAAAAGGAATTCCCACAAGTCCCAATACAGGAAGCATGTCAAGGTCCTTCCCTTTACCCTGGATTTGATTCAAAGTTTGATGGGAAGTCAAAGCCTCAGCTTATGTTTTCAGAGTGCTCCATGTCCCTAGCAGAGGTTTGCAGGGATAAAACCCCATGTCTTTGACAGGGAGCTCTCTGTAAACAGGGTGATGCTCATCTGCTTGGTAAGCAGAGCTGATTCTAGTAACATTGTGCTTTTGTAGATGAAAATAAAAAGAGAAGATATTTGACTACAGTGAGATTTTGAGATGATTTCTCTAACAACTGAAATAGGGGAGCAAATGAAACAGCCAGAGGTCAGAGCAGTTGATGTGGTGGAACAGCTCAACTGGAAGGGAAAAATACTGTAAGGGAAATGCCACATTTCTGTGTGTCCCTGCAGAAAACCAGCACGTTGTTAAGCATGGCCCTTCACTTGAACACCAGAACTAAAAGCCTCAGTACAGGGACAATCCCTGTATCAGTCATGTAAAGCAGAGTAAGGAAGAACTATGGACAGAGGCAGCAGAGGCAGAGGGAATGTTTTCCAGGGACTCCAGTGTTGCATGCAAACTCAAAGATAGACTTTGTTTCCAGTAAGCCAAAACCTCTAAGTAAAAGATGCTTTTAAGAATATAATTCCCAACAGAACATAATTTCCTCCCAGATGGATGACCAAAAATTATACTGGTCAACCATCACAAGGTCCTGCCACCCAACAGGGCTGGCTCTCAACAGAGATTCTCATCATCCACAAGAAACAAGTCCCAGTGCTCCTTGCTTAGGAGCCAATCCCAGGACAAAGAAGCTGTGATGACCTTTCCACGTGGAGACAGGAATGAGGCATCCCAAGTCAAGCACAGGGAAAGAGGTGAGAACAGTCATGGTCCTCTCTGCCCTTCCCAAAGACATGATTCTCCTGCTAACATGAAGGATGAAATCTCTCTCTCAGTGGAGCTATTATACAGCTCCTGCTCTCCTACATCAGATGAAACAAAATGACATACCTTGTTCTGGGTAGGACAGGCACTGAGCCCTCTGTAGAGGCAGGCTGGGCTGGCTTGCAGCTGGGAAAGACTTTTCATCAGGAAAAACAGCAGCTGTACTTCAAGACTCAACTGAGCCAGTTTCAGCAAAGTCCTGGGACTCGTGGCAATGAAGCTGTAATGGAAAAGCCATGTTCATCTTCACAAAGCAGCACAGATTCCAGTGTCCCAGCATGGCTCTGGGGAGCATGGTGCTGTTGCAGCTCTTTTTATTAATTAACCAGGTGTTTAACTTCAGCATCCTGGCTAAAATCCAGCATGGAGAAATGCACTTCCTTTCTTCACCCAGTTTTCTCTCAGCAGCTTCATCCTGGTCAGTCTCCCCCGCCCTGCCCTGGTGCAGTCACTGCAGAGCAGGTGCAGTGTCACCCCAGAACACACTGCACTTCAGCAGCAGGTGAGAAACAGCTCCTCAGCCTGCCCAACCCAAAGGCTCATGGAACCTACTGTGTAAACATAAGGCACTATTATCTCCCCTCTCCACATGGAATCACTTTATGGAATTTATTATTATTATTTGGAGCTCAAATTGAAACCCTCTGGCCATGTATGAACACTAAGCCTGCTTAGGGAATGCAGGAAGCAGCTAAAGTGGTGAAGAGGCAAAGATTTATGACAGTCAGAAAAGAAATTTTCTTTTCTAGCAACAAGCTTCACATTCCTAATCTATTTCTGCAGATTTTGCTACTCTCTACCAAACTTCTGACAGGTCTTAAAGACTAACACTTACCATGCTGCAAGCTGCTCCTCTAAAGTCTGTTTTATCATTGTTTATAACTACCTGGCTGGATTCCCTTGGTGGTATTTTTCACTCTTTCTCATAGACCCTAAGAGTATCCATATTGCCTGCAACACAGCCTTCATATTCACCTTTTTCCTTCCCTCCAGCACCATCTCAACTGTTTTTAACTGGGTTCCCTTTATCTCCTCCTGAGAGCTCCCACCTTTTCTGATTCCCATTCAAATAATCACATTAGTGGGACAGACTGACTGGTTTTCACCTATCACTTAAGCAGGATTGCATCCTCACCCTCTCCCTTAGCTTCAGTAAAACTTTCTTCTGTAAGAGCTTTACAAATATATTTCTGTCCTTGATAAAATGGTATTAGGTAAGGATATAAGGGGAGGTCTGTGAAAGGAGAAAAATAGCAGTGACAATGAGTCGTCTCTCCCAAATTGTCTTTCTGAAAGCTCCAAATGGCTCTGTAACAGCATGAAAGTTCTTCCTGACTATTGCCAAGCTGAGACTCAGGAAAGCCCTAAGGGTGGACAGGGTAAGGAATATATAAAAACCTGCAGGAAGAAGGGGTGCAGTAGAAATTCTGTGGCCCCTCACACACTCCCTGGGATGTTAGAACTGCCCCTGCAGCAGAGTTTCAAGGGGAACTCAGGGCTCCATTTCCCCTGGACACTAAAAACTTCAAGCTATTCCCTATGCAGGAGCAGCCAAGTGGTCTTTAGGTCCCTGTGGACCCTCCTCATGATTTTCAGCAAGATTTTACAGCAGAAGTTTCAACCAGGACTCATCATTTCCCACCCAAGAGCCAGACAGATCTTCCTAATTTCCAGTGACTTGTCAATTCAGGTCTTCCTCTCATAACACAAGGGGTCTGATCCCCCAAACCCAGACTCCTGGGAGAGCATGTGGGCAAGACTTGGCCAGGTGCCATCAGTGCTGGTCACAGCCACCTCTGGAGCCAGCAGCTCCAGCTGCAGGAAGGAGCACAGCTAACACAAACATCAAGCTGTGTTCCCATGGCAACCAAAGTGTCATGTTCATCACCCTCTCATTTCTGGAAGAAAAAAAGCCATAGGTCTGATGAGGAAAAATCCAAGAGTCCCAATTGGCTGTGCTGAGCTTGGTCAGATTTTTTCATGTCATTGCTGGCACTGCTCACCGCAGGCCTGCTGGGAAGGGCAGCACCCGGCCCCGTGATGGCCCATGGGTTTGAGCAGGAGGATGAATGGGATTCAAATGCATCCAGCCAGATACAGACAGTTCTTGTCTTGTCTGCTCTGTGTCACTTTGAAGCTAGGGCTACGCAATCCACTTACCACAGCTGTAGAAGTTACTAGGTGTTAGCAGAAGAGGCTTCAGCTCTACCCATCCTATCTCCCATTTGACATGACCTGAGGATGAAGGTCCTGATCTTTGCTCAGTGACTTATTTAAGAAGATGGTTGAATTTGGAATTGCTCTTCCCAAGAGAGCAGAGATCTTTACATTCATCAAGTCCCCTCCTGGACTGGGTAAGCTGCCACCATCTCATTGTCCCATGCTTTTCTGTGCTGATATCTGTGCCCCAGGAACCAGATCCAGCTGGGATCCAACATCCCCATTAACATGGATCTCTATGAGCTTCTGTGCAGTGACTACAGGGCAGCAACTAAAGCATTGCCACATGGAATCTCACCTTCCAGTTCCAAGACACACATGTTAGAGACGCATCATTTGACAGTTTTGGAGCTCTTTGATATGTTCTTTCTTGAGGCATGAGAAGATGTAAGGCTGGAGGATTCATTTCAATCACTTTAGAATCAGTTCCACCAATTAGTAATTCTTTTCTATGGGGGGAAAAAATAGAAAGAAAGAGGAACTTCCAGCCTGAAGAACACAAAGGGAAAACTCCAAAAAATATGCTTGGGAGAAAGCATATTCCTATAAAAGAAAATCATGCTTGTGCTTGAGAGGAAAACAGGAAGGGAAACTAGGAAGAGAATGACAGCATTCTACAGGGTGCTTGGATAAAGCAGGAAGAAGTTCTTGGAACACTCCAGATTCTCTACATCCCAATGCTGAAGCCAAACTCCAGGGAGGTGCAATGTTTGCATGGTTTAGTATCCTAAGTCACTGCAGATCAGGGGAAATATCCCTGATATTTCAGGGGCAGAGTATATCCAAACAACACTGAAATCCAAAACATTAGTTAACTAGCTATTAATCCTTAGTTTTAACCATCAATTTTATTTTTATTTTGCTTTGATTTCCCTCCCTGAGCAGTTTTGCTGGCCCAGCAGTGAGGAGTTCAAGTGAGATTTATACCTGTAACTGGGGCAAGCACCTTGGCTAAGAGATTGTCCATATCTGGAGCAATTTCTTCCTCCTTAAAGACAGACAGAAACCTCATGCAGGCAGTCTTTCATGAGAGGGATAAAGAGAAGCTACTTATAGGCATTCACTTGGGCTTTTATGGAAGAAGAAACTAGGGATTAAGTACAACAAAGGTTAAGGCAGATGGTTGCAGGAATGTAACAAAATTTTGGCCTCTTCATGACACCTATGAAGGACAGTCTACAGGAAAGTGCTCACTACAATCCCATGGGCTCTGGGCTTTCATCCAGGGGAGCTGCCTTTTCCTCCAGCTGATTTGCAGCACCACTTGGCCATTTTACACCTTTTCTCAATTTTTGGGAATTTTTAAGCAACCAAGAGGTGAACATTCCAGTCATTTCCACTGCCCAGACCACAACACTGAGCAGAGGAGAGAGGAATAAGTTTGAAAGTTTATTATCTCCTCTTTGGACATGCCCAAACTAGCAATCAGCTCTTGTTAATACAGGTGGAAATACCTGAGGGGACATTAAGGTTCACCCTCTCTTCCTTTTATTCCACTCAGGCTAAGAAACAAAACACTGACCTTGGGGTTCAGGGATGGAAAGGATTCCTTCAGCCTATAAAGGTCTGGGATCACAAATAAAACACTTCTGGATCTCCTTAATTAAACACAGCAGAGCATTCAGTTGTGCCTTGCTAAGTGGTGTTCATGCAAAGGGGATGAGCCCTTCTGGCAAGATAAGTGTGCAATTCCCTTCTCTTCCCCACTGGAGCAGCCAAGCAGGGTCAAGGCAGCCCAGGAGAGAGATGTGCTGCCTGTTTGCTTGCTCCTGTGACTGGCTGCCCATGTAGAAGCTGGCAGGGAGCTGGAGTGTGCCAGCCAGGTTTTTGCAAGCATGTGAAAATTAACAAATCTCACCCTGAGCTGGAAAGGGCAGATAATTGAGAAAATTGAAATTAAGAGAGAAAAAAAAAAAAAAGAAAAATGAGGGGAAAAAAAGAAAACATGGAGATGAGCCAAGAGGAAACACTTCAAAGGCCCATAGCCTGCAGCCCACATTAATGACAATAAAAAGATGGGACCCTTACATTTTAATCAAAGGCTTTTTTTTTTAAGGTATAATAACTCTGCCATGCAGGACCTGGCCCCCTGCCCCCACAGGTGTTGGAAAGGCAGACTGGCAAGAAGAAGCTGTGGCTTCCTCGGCTGCCTTCTTTCAGCACTGCCTTTGAGCATCAGTGAAAGGAAAACAAGAGTGAGCAGGGCCTTCAGGAGAAATGCCTCGAGGGGAGAAGCTACAGGAAACCAAAGGAATTAGAAACATGACTGCAATCTAAATCCCAGCTTCCCCTGGCTGGTCTCTATGAATACTGCATGTAGGATGGGAACTGGAAGCTGAGAGCCAGCTGAACCAGCAGCAGGAGGCAGCAGGATGGCACCCCATGGCTTTGTTGGCCCCAAGTTGGGCCACTCCCTGGGGGCTCCCATGATGGGGGAAGCGCTCCTGGAGCAGTTCTGTGTCAGGAAAAGGAGATGCACAGGACTTTTTTGGTCTTTGGCTTCTTGTTTTATTGTTATCTTATCAAAACTTCAGCACGTTGTCTGCACCAGACCTTGCATGCAGGAAAACAGCACAAAATGGCTAACAATCTCGTGTTACAAGGCCTTTTAAGCCTAATCAAAAACTAAGTTGCCCAGTTAAGAAGTGACACCTAGATTATTTTCCCTTCTAACCCAATAACTGACCCCTAAAGACCTGCAATGTGGATTTTCCCACCCAATTACAAGATACCACCCAAACCCATGAAGAAGAAGGAAGAAGGAAGAAGGAAGAAAGAAGAAAGATGAAAAAGGAACTCGAGACAACACCCCATACCCTCCATCTTGTTCCCATATACAACATATTAAAAATCCTAAACCCTAAATTTCTCATCCAAGTGACATACTATGCTACTCCCTGTAATCTATTTCACGCTTTTGTGGTCTCTAGTTTATCTAGAGGCTTTGGAAGCTTTCTCCATGAATGAGGGTCAAAGTCAGTGCTTCTCTGGGACTCAGAACCCCTCAGGGCAGACAGAGAAATATTCCCCATGCCCCGGGTTTCCACAGCACCCCAGAGCACTGGGGCAGCCAGTGGCACCTGCCTGGGCAGATCCAAGTGGAGCTGTCAGGGATAGAGGTCATGGAGTGGCTGATCTGTAGAGATACAGACACGTGTGAGAGGGGGTAGGTGTGACCTCAAATGCCTAAGAAAGATGCTTTCCTGTAATCCGTGCCCTCCATGCAATGGAGACATCCTTGTCTGCTCTCCTCAGGCAGGACCAAAGGCAATCAGTGGGGCAAGTGTTCTGCACAAGAGACCAAACCAGAGCTTTTCTGGGGTGCAGGTATTGGGGTCCTTGTTCCCTGGTACATCTTTGTGAAGGAAGGGGGGAAATGGGAAATGGGAAAGGAAGTAGAGCAGCACAAAACCCGAGGAAAAAAAAACCAGAACAAGGCTGAGTGTGCCATAGGGTGAAGAAACTCTCCTCAGAAAACAACATAAAATTGTTTCCATTAGTCTGAAAGAAAAGACAGTGAAAAAAATGAGAAAGGTTTACAAAGACAAAGCCTCAGTTAAACTAAATAAACCAAACCAAACCAAACCAAAAAAACACCAGAGAGAATGAATAATTCATGTAACACTCACTTACTTACATAGAATGAAGACAAACGATGGTGTATTTAGTTGTAGACAGAAGCTGAATTTTTTCATGGGCTTTTAAGGCAGTGCCATATGTAGCCACATGTAGCAATAGCCTGTGATTCAGTGACATTTCCATAACAGCATGAAAAAATGAAGGCCAGAAGGAGTGACACCTGGATTAAGCTGCTCAACCTACTAAAACTTGTGCCCAGGTAGCAAGGCAATGAGGAGACATCATATTTGGGTAGAGAAGCTGCAACTTGGACAAAAAAAATAAACAGCCCTTCCAAAAATGAAGGGCTATTCCACCTATTCCAGCAGATGGTAAGGTGCAGTAGACAGTTTGAAAAAGAAAAAAAATCCAGTTTTTGATACACATTACAAATTGTTAGCTTCTTTTCCTTAGAAACAGCCAAGACAGTATGCTACTCAAAAAAAAACCCTCTGACACTGAACAACAGAGAATATTTCACATGTGTTGTCTACACAGGTTGTTCAAAACCTTCAAAGGCATGTAGTGATTTTTGATAACAGTTGCAGTATTTCTACAGTCTGGGCACTTTTCATAAACAAAACTCTTGGATTGTTGCAATTGCAGGCTGTTAGGAAAAGCCAGCTCTCTGCAAATATTCCTTCTCAGTCCAAAATTTTAGAGCTTGCTGAAAAGTCTAATACTGCACAAAATCAGAGTAAAGTGAGCACTTTATTCTCCCCAGAATCATACTGTAGGAAGCAGAACTTCAAGCTTCAAACAGAATATTCTTTTGCACCCAAAATCCCATTTCTAGTAAACTCCCTATGAAGTCTGCCGAGGATCTTTTGATCCTCATGCCAGCATTAAGCCTGATAAACCAAACACTGCTCCCTGTGTAGGTACACAAAGGGAGGTGTTTCTGGAGTTGCAGCTGAAAGCAACTCAGATTTTGGCAGAGTGTGCTAACATATGAGCCACAGGGGGTTTGCTTTGCAAGACCAATCTAGTTCCATTTAATTTACGATCCTTCAATAGTGACAAAACTTGATGAAGGAAAAACTGTGCCTGAAAACTCTACTGCCCAGTTTTAACAACCAGCCTCATTGCAAATTTGGTTCTCTGGCACCCTCAGACTGTCAGGGCTGCACCACCACTACCCCCTGACACTTGTGACAAGTGGCAAAGTAGCTGTGTGATGCTGCAAAGGACAATAGGCTTTTTTTTTGGTTCCCTGTTGGTGTTTAACCAAGCAGCAGCACCTCTGAGCCATTTTAAGGTTTTTGCTCACAGCTAGCTGAACTGGGAAGATTTCAATGATCTTCAGGATATAAATAGATCCAAAGTCCCTTTGTGCCTGGGGAGTGGGAAGGTGACACTTCAGCACTTATGACCTGCAATTACTCTCCCACCCAACAGAATAGACTTTGTTGTCTATTGTCTACAGCAATTACTAGGGCATGAGTGGTGTCATTTCTAACAGGGCCAGACACAAACAAGCATCCTGGTGTGCCTCTGTCTCACTCTCCCTCGATCCCTCTGTGATGCTCAGCCTGCAGAGCTCTTCCCACCAGTGGCGTGGAGTTGCCAAGCAACATTTATCGTGTCCCTCCATGGGCCCTGCTCATGGCTCTGTGGCAGATCAAGCTTTTAAGAAAAGGGGTTGTTGTGCAGAGTGAAATAACTTTCCCTCTCTCTTCTATCTTCCTACTTGATGAGGTGAAAAATGAATCATTCTGAATATGACAGGAATGCAGGATCAAATCCTGCATTTGGTTGCTCTGGGGTAAATCCCATTGAAAATTGTCTTTGGGGAATAAATTCACTGCCAGATACCAAGGACCAGTGCACCATACCCAGCACACACATCCAGGATACAGCAAATATTTTTTTGCATCATACACATTAGAAAAAGCAGCTAGAAGAAGTCAAATCATTATTGGCAAATAATTTATTCAGCCACAGTCACGAAGGAATTAATCTTATCCATTATTCTCAAACATGACTCAAGCAATTCCTGGAAATAACACAGCTAAAGCTTCTAGCTCTGAGCTGCAAACCCTAAGATTTAAATTCTTATTTAATTCCACAGCTCTTTCCCTCTTGTTATTATGTTCAACAGTGTGCTGCTGCTGTTCGTGTGCCAATGATACAAGGTTAGAAGGCTTAGACAGTTCAAAATGTTCTCTCTGCATCAGTAAAGCTAAAAAGTACAAAGCAGCTCTTACAACTGAGAGCACTCAGGCCATCTGGCACAGTGGCTTCAGTGTGAGCTCCTTGCTCCAGGGCTCTTGGCATCTACCTGGATGTCAGCCACCAGTGAGAATGCCTGGTCTGATCCCAGTTCCCTCTGGAATGCAGCCCCCCAGATCATCAGAATTCTCTGCATTCAGCTCTGGGGGAGTGAGACTGTCAGAGCAAAGGATGGGGTTACAGGGATGGGTCAGGGCAGCTCTGAAGCAGAGCCCTGTGCTGGAAAGGCTGAAGGTGATGTTGGCAGATGTGTTCACATAAGTAAAGGTGTATGAACATGAAGCTGAACTTCAACAAAAAGATATAGGATTTTCTGAAAAAAGCAAATGGATTTTCCATTGCATTTTCTCAGTTATTTAAGTAAAATAATGCCCTGCAAGCATGACTGTGGGATTTTCTTCTTGGGATGGGTTTAAAGCTAGGACTCCTGTCTGAACTGGTAGTTTAACTTCACTCAGAAGTTAACAAGGCAAGGAAATACCTCAACAAATGATCCTTTCCCAATATCTTAGGATGTAGATCCTGGGGGGATGCCTGTTTCTCTACATTTACCCTGTACAGAATAATTTAGACTAAATCACAGAATCACAGGATGGGTAAGTTTGGAAGGGACCACTGAAGATCATCTGGTCCAACCTCCCTGCTCAAGCAGGGTTCTCCAAAGCACGTCACTCAGGATTGTGCACAGATGGCTTTTGAATATCTCCAGGGAAGGAGAATTCACAGCCTCTCTGGACAAACTGTTCCATTCCTCAGGCACCCTCACAGGAAATAAGTTCTTCCTCTCGTTCAGGTGGAACTTCCTGTGTTGCAGTTTCTGCCCATTGCCTTTCAGGCTATTTCTTGGCACCAGGAAGAAGAGCCTGGCTCCATCTCTGTGACACCCTCCCTTCACACACTGATAGACATTGACAAGGTCCTCTCTCAGTCATCTCTTCTCCAGATACCTTACTTCTAGAAAGCTAACATTCTTGGAGATGAAACCTATCTCTCATAAGTAATTCCTCAACTAATGTGCACCCTCCTTACAAATACTTCATATAAACCATATTACTTTAATTCTTTATGAAAAGAAAGTATTCAAAGCTTTCCTAAAGCAAAGACATATGTTATCCTCTAAGCCAATTAGCCAATAAAAGAAAGGAATTAGATCAGCTTGACAAATCCATGTTGATTCTCTTTTACCACCTTCTTATCCTATAGCACCTAATGAATTGTTTGTTTCATAATTTGTTGAGGTTTCTCTGTAGTGATTCAGCTTAGCTGGCTGATTTAAATTTCCTGGCTCTTTTTTTTTTTTTTTTTTTTTTTTTTTTTTTTTTTTTTTTTTTTTCTATCTACAAAAATACCCTATTTGCCCTTTTCAACTCTAAAGAGCGCTCTTGATATAGAAGTCCTTGAAGTCCATTCCTAACTGTTCACAGACTGTTTTCACTGGACAACCTGCAGGGGAATTCCCTCAGGCCAAGCAGTTTGAATTCACTCAGTGTAAGGGTTGTTTAAGTCACATCCCTTGGCTCTGGCCCATTCCCATACCCCTATAACATATAACATCAGTGTGACTTCTGTTATATTTATCTAGCACTGACTGCTTTGGTGATAAGGGGAGTCAAATAGGCAATGATGACTCCAACCCTTTGCTCTCCTTCTGTGCTCTCCTTCTGTGGTACATAGTTTTACGGTTTTATTCTTTCTAGCATTTTTATAGCATATTTATAGGATTTCTTTTTCTTCCCTTGCAGCCACCTCTTGTTCATTCTTTGCCAGGACCCTTTTGATTTCATCCACACGTGCTTTGGTATAATTTTCTTCTCATTCCTAGTCTGCTGCTGCTTGAGCTTTCAAGAAACAATTAATTTCTCATTTTAAGGCATTAATGAGGTCCTCACCCACTTTTAGTGTTTTTCTTTTGTTCTATTCTTCTCCCTGCCTTAGGAGATCTCATCATTGCACCTCTGCTCCAATCTCTAAGTCAGTGCTTGCTGGCCGGTATTCCTTTTTCCTTGACTCAACCTACCAATTCCCTGATGTTTCACAGCCAATTAATCCTTCTGCTGTTCCTACTTTCTCTTTTCCATGTGTCTGGGAAGCTGATTAACTCATAGCTTGGTATATGTACTAAGGCTTTATATTCTTCCTGTTTAGCCCTTACACTCCTAGCCCTTGGGCAGAGACATTTCAGATGTTTACCAGATTGCTCCATTCTTCTCCCAAGTGCCTCATTTTCACCTCTATTAAATTTCCCATTTTCCTAACTCACTAACCAGCATGCTGCCTGGTTCTTGGAAGACTGCTGCGCTGTAAAAAAATCCCAAGTTTTTGTCGACACTGTCAAGGATTTGTCTGGCCCACCTGTGCCACCTTCCACAGAGACCAAAGGAAACCTAGCAGCCCCTGGAAAGGAGCTAGCAGTGATCCCAGTAATGGGCAGGATTTTTATTTCAGTGATGGCAGATATACGAAGGAAGCAGCAATTAATCCTTCCTGTTTGCCTTCTCTAAGGATATCAAATTGTGTTGTAAACACTGGAGATTTAAACCTCTTTGTGACCCCTTTCACCGAAAATAAATATTAATAACCCCACTTCACAGACAGGGAAACAAACACAGGAAAACTAAATGGCTTTTTATGGAGATGCCGAGGCAAAGGCAGGAGCTGCCAGAGCATGCACTGGAAACCATTCAGGGAGAGCCATCAGTCAGGCCTTAAGGAGCAAGGGGGCAGAAAACAGGGTTGTGATTGCAATTACATCAGCTGGTGAGTAGCCAGCCCCTCAGTGCCCAGAGCTCAGTTAGCCAAAGGCTACAGCAGTTTACTGACACTGGAGTTATTGCCAGAGCATCCAACTGATGATTGTTTTTAGTGGTAGATTTGTCTTCCCTCTCACTGGTCCATGCATGAGCTACAAGCAGCTTAATTAAAGGCTAAAAAAGCCCCTGATGCTAAAATAGCTGCCTTGCCATCTTTCTGGAGATGGTGCTAGACTCATAGCAGGGCATTTCTTTCTGCCTTCTCCTTTCTCTCTCACTCCCTCCTGTTCTCTCACTTTTTAAAAGTGAAATAAAAGAAGCAGGAAAAAGAAAAGATGAAGAAAGTAGGCCACAAACTGCTCCATCAACAATAATATGCCACGGATCTTCCAGGACCTGTCTGAGGATGTGAGTCCCTGGAGAGAAAGCCCAAGGCCAGGGATGATAGAGGCTCAACCCTCATGAAAAGCACTCACAGACCCCAGAGCACAATGCCGCGCTGAGGATACGGACTTGGCTGCCGTTTATGGAGTGGGGAATACAGTGGCAGATTTATTCTACAGTAAAGAGGGCTGTTTCTTGGTAGCACTAATACTGACACATTCTCTGGGGACGGAAGAGGATGCACAAATAGGAACAATTCTCCCATTTCTCTGCCTGTGTCTCCCCCAAATGCCCCCTACTCCTATTTCCTCCTGTTCATTTCTCTCCTTGCACTGAGTCCTCTCCTTCCTTTCTGATTTATACCTTATTTCTTTAACCTTGTCCTTCATCTTTTCCCAATGAAATTACATGGACAGGGTTTTTAGTTCTCCAAGATTTTGCATATTATCTTCAACTTGTGTCCAGCCCTCTCCCTGGAAAACCATACAAGTGTTTTCACACAGAGGGTCAAATCCTGCTCTCACTAAAACAGGAGTGAAAATTTCCACACTGTAAGGACCAGCCGTGGGACAGGATGGGCTGACAACAAGCTGACAGAAGAGGCTTTTAAAATTATTCAGCACAGCTTAAAGAGAAATGTCCTAACAAATCATCACTGCTCATCATTGAAGTGGAAGCCAGCGATGGTAAATACCACCACCTCCTGCACAGAGTAACTCCAGCTCCCCTGTCATCAACTGAAATCAGTATAGAGCAAACACCTGGGCAGTTTTATATCCCTATTCCCCCCTCCTTCTTCCAAAAACACACACCCACTTTCACTACTATATCTGCCGTTTTTATCTCACAGTGGAGCAGGAACTCGGAGAACAAACAAATTGGTCAAGAGCACATAAGAGATCTGTGGCAAAGAAAGAAATACAATATGAGTGTCCCAAATTGCTGCCAAACAGTCTCTGACTCAGGCTTTGCATCTCTAAGGGATGGATAGGGGCAGTGGATCTTGTCCAAGGACTGATAAGACAGGAGATAGCTCTATCACCCACATCTCTGCTGTTTGGCAGCAGTAGAGCAGCAGTGGAGGAGCAGGGCTGCTGTCTTTCCCCCTCCTTAATCTGCTTCCTGCCTGCTTCAAAAACAACTCAGTGCATGGTTGTTTATTATTATTATCACTGTTATTTTCCAGAGTGCTGTAAAACTAGGGGATAGAGCACTCTGACAGCCTCATAACAAACAGCAGATAAAACTAATTAGATTTTGTTCTTCCTTCAGTTTGCTGACTTGATTCTTTTTTCTTTTTATTGTTTAATTATTTATTTTTTTATCCCAGAGGTTTACACACACACACACACACACACACACACACGTATTTCACTGGCAAGGCATCCTTGGGATCATCTCTGGCAGGAACGGGCTATTGTGGCCGGGAGACCCAAGAGCTGGTCAGGGGCTGAGACAGAGGGTGCAGTGTAGTGCAGGGCTCAGCACAGCATCTTCCACCCACTTCATGTTAACTGGTGGGGGGAGGAAGCAGAGCGCAGGCATTCACAGCCTCTAAGAGAGTCAGTGTGAGACAAAAGGCATCAGTAAAGAAAGTTAATGTGCCTGGCAGGAGCCCAGAACTGCTGCAGCAGCGGGGACCAGGCCAGTGCCTCTAAAACCGTCTCTTCTGGCCATTATGGGAATATTTGGCGTGAGTCTCAACCTGACAGCCTTGCTGACTCTTGAGGAAGGACAAAACGGTGGGGAGCGGGGCGACTGCCCTCTCCTCCCTCTCTCCCTCCCTTTCTCCATCGTCTGTTTCCAAATTCTTTGGGATTATCTAGCGACAGCAAGAAAAGGCGCTGCTCTCAGTGCTCAGCACTTCGCAGGCTGAAGTGAGGTGACGGGCCCCGGCGCAGGGGACAACGGCTTCATTCACTGGGGGATACCAAACCAGAATTACAAGTGTGCAAGAATAAACAAGGCCGGAGTTAATCTAAAGTTGTTTTACACTTTGTTTTATTAAAGTCAATGCACTTCCGTTCCTCTGTGCAGAGCCTAGCTCTGCTTAATTACCATGACTCAGGGAGAATTTTAATAGCGTGGAGCGCGCAGTGCACACGGAGGCATTCTCCTGACCTCTAGAGGTCTGTCAAAAGAAGAGGAGCATCTGCTCCCTCTGGAGAAGTTCCTGGAGAAAAAGGAGGCAGCCCACAAAACTGCTTCTCCTGAAGTTATCCAGCTGCCATTCCCAAGTGGTTGGTCACCCACCTGTCCTGCTGCACTTCCCCACCCTTGGGCTGGGGGCTTCTCCTGCCTACTGCCTTCTGCAGCACTCTCACCACTTGCTGACAAGCTTTGGGCACAGGCATGGCATGCTGCCAGGGAGAAAAGACTGACCGGGTTTTTCATACCACGCAGCAGCATTTTTGCAGGTGTGGTTGATGTCCAGGGACACTGCTCCCAGCTCAGCTGCTGCATTTGGATCCCAGACACTGAAAACACCCTGAGGACCTCTGCCATCTCCCCACCTCCTGCAGCTCCTAGCAAAGGGATCTCTGAAATGGTGGTATTGCTCATACACATTTGGCTCCAAACACACATGGAAGATACATTTTTTTATTATATAATGAAAACTCTTGCACAGTTTAGTCAGCGCAGAATTTTCCCACTGAACTGAGTTCCCCATATCTTAAAAAACTCAGAATGAAACAGCGAGAAAGCCAAATATTATAGCCCAAATATTTTCATCTCATTAAGGAAAATGCTGATTTAAGAAGATTTTTTTTTTTTCGTTGCAATAGGGTTTATCACTGGTAAGCCTTGGTAAGTGCCCTTCAGCTATTGTTTGTGGCACAGTTGGTACAGAAAGCAAAGTGGGTGCAAACATGCACATTTACAGACACAGATATGTACAACAGTGCTTTTTACCCAATGTTCTGGGGATGTGCTGTATGCTGAACACCCCAGAGCATGCCTTTTGTATGCTGCCACGTCAGTACCTTAGCACAGTGTCAAGTTTTTGTCGTGCCTACAAACATTGGATTTTTAAGTTCATTATGCACATACATTGTTTCTTTGTTAATAAGCTTTGAAGCAGTATTATACAAACTGTTATAATAGGAACACCTGTTTCACCTCTTTTGTGTCCCTTTGTGTGAGCCACCCTTTTATTAAAATTCAGTATTGTGTGCAACAAGCTGCATGCTAAACCAAGCAGAACAGGACATCTGTACAGAGGCACACACCACACCTAATGAATTAGTCTGGGCTAAGAAGCTCAGCTTCTAAGGACCCAAGCTGCCTGTCTTTGAGCAGCATCCTAAAGAGATAGACACAGAGGGAACTCTTAATGTGCTAGGGAAGACTTTAAGGTCTGTGGATACTGAAAACCAAGCAGGACAGGAAGAAGCTTTTTATCTAAAGAGCAACCTCCTGCTGGAAAATATTGTCTAGGTAGTCTGAGGAAAGGTGCTCAGAAAACATCAGAGCGTTTCATGTTCTGCACTAGGAATTCTCTTCAAAACCAGCATAAAACCAGGAAGATGACACGGTGCCTTTAATAATGCACCAATATTAATAATAATCATCACTGGTAATCACTGGAGTCCTTGCAGTCTGTAATGCTACATTGCACATTCATCCTTGTCCTTGAACCTCACAAAGCAGTGACAGAGTTGGGAGCCTCTTGCATCTTAAAATTAGCTCAATTTGGATTCAGGGCAATTCCCCATTTGCAGCAGCAGAGTCTAAGCGACATGGCAACATCAGGCAATGTGAAGTGTAAGATGAAGTGCCATGGCTTCATGCTTTAGAGACACAGAACACGTGTGTGGATTCTCTGTCTGTGCTGGATTCTCAGGAACTGGGAGGTAATTTTGGGAGAAATCTAATTTTTCTCCATTTGGGGGTTAAAGACACTGTTCTTATTGATGCTTGGGCAAAATTCACTCCTGGGTTTTGCCACTATCACTAATCTATTGGTGAATTTAGCTCAGGTTTCCAGAGGATCACTATGACTTGTCACTGCTGCTTTCCTTACTGTGGCACATTGGATTTCCCATGCTGTTGCTGAGATACAACCATATCAGAAATATGCACAGCCTGACCCAACCTGTTGAAGGCACTGTAAAAATGCTGATCAGACAGAAATCAGAGACATGCTCTACAGCTCAAGAGAGAATGGCAACAGAGAGCTCTGGTGAAAGGCATCAATAATTGTCACTTCTCCAGGCAAAGGCTGCCTAAAGTCAGAAAAAGAGAATCATCTCTGATTCCTTGGTCTCAAAATACTGTTCCTTAGGTCAACCTGTATGAAGCCATATACTAGAGGCAGCCATGAAACTGGGGATTATGTTCAGGAATGGATGACCTCACATAGTACCACCTGGGCTAGTGGCCCCTCGCTCTGCCTTGGGTACAAAGTGTAAGGAGTCATTCTCAGCAGATGTCTGTATACAAATTACACAAACATACAGTCAACTCTCCATTCAGAACCAGGAGCAACACTGGGAAGGGTGCTGAAGCTGGCAAATAGGCAAACATGAGCAGTGACCCATTTTGTTGCTGCTCTGCAAGACGCAGCCTTGCTCACACAGGACTGCTCTCAAACCCGCTGTACAGCCCAAGCGCTGTTGAGCCCAGAGGAAGAGCTGTGCTGTTGGGTGCTGGCTGGCTGGAAATGTAGAGCCCCCTCAGAGCCCTGGAGCTGCATGTCTGTCCTGTGGTCACTCCTTCATCTTCTGTCTCGTCTTCCACACACGAGAGGCACTCCTGGATCTCTTGGTCTAGCTCCAAGAATTCCTCTTCACCATCACAGCTACTGGCAGTGTCATAATCAATCTCTTCCACACAAGGAGGTTCATCATCAGACTCCAGGCTGCTGGTACTGCACCTTCTGCAGAAAAACCACAAGAGAGACTGGACGTCACCAAAGGAGGAGGTGTTTGCAGGGGGAAGAGCAAGCAACAGGGAAATGCTTTTTCTGGGTTCAACCTTGGCTCTGTTAATAAGGGATGAGGTGGTACTAAGCAAGCTCTGGTATGTCTTTATGTCTGTCTCCGCAATGAGAGTGATAAAATGAAGAGTGATATTCACTGACCTCTCAGGAGTAAAGCATTATTATTATTCCCATCACTATTACTGCTATTGCTAATACAGAAGCAGGGTGCTTTACATACAGACAATGCCATTCTTGCCTTGAGGCACTAACAAAGGTTGCAGAAGCTGAAATATAGCAGAGAAGAAGGCATTCAGTTTCCAGAAGGTTGCTGGTTTAATCATCATCCCCCTTGCTGTAGTTCCACATTTAGTGTAAGACCTAATTAATCCAGGTGGTTGAAGTGCTTTGGCATCTTTTCCTCCTGTTCTGTGCAAGCTCAGAGCACTGCTAACAAGAAGCAGCACAAACAAAAAATGGAGCCTCTTGGATCTTCAAGCACCCTGGCTGCAGGGAGGACAGAAGCAGCAGGAGTGGCTGTGTTTTGTGAAGAACATGGAAAGGCTTTGGTAGTGTGACTTCCTGCGGAAGGGCCAAACTCAGAGTCAAGCCTGAATGGCTGAGGAAAGACTCTAAGTGGATGTCACAGCCACATCATCTGGCTCTCAGAAAGGCAGGTTACCCCACCTTGGCCTCCTGCCATTTACTCAAAGGAATGGCCACAGGAGCTCTCCTTACATACCCACTTTCAATGCATGAGGTTTGCCTGATGCAATATTTATGGCAGAAAAGTGACCACTAGAGTAGATGGCTCTGGGGGTCCTTCTCCTCCCAAGCTGCCTGCATCCCATCTGGCTCTCAGCCCATGAGGGCAACGGGGTAATTTTTTGAGACCAGAAAGAAGCCTGTGATTTCAGTGCTGCCTGGGTCACAGTCTGGATAAATCAGGGGAAGAGATACTGCATTTTTCACCTCCAGGTCAATGTTTTCGATCAGACTCAGAGCAGGAGAATGTATTGCTTTGGGGGACAGGGAAAGGAATAATAATATTCCACCTCTGGGCCAGAGTTTTTTTAAATTGTCCCAAGCTGGGAAGGATGAATGGCTTGGCAGATGGAGCATACACAGCTTTAATGTGTGGTCTGCTTACTTACATGTCAGTAACCAGAATAATCTCCCAGCTTTCAGCTGTTACACAGCAGTGCCAGCAAGTGAGGTTTCAGAACATACCAAAGGTGTAAAGTATTGCTTTTGGATGTATCCCCTCTTCTGCACTCCAAGAAAGGTGTAAGATTTTCCTAGGTCTGAGACTCCAGATCTTAACTGCATACAGACTATTCTGCAGCAGAAACAAGCAGTGTCAACTCACATCTCCTTCTCAGGCTGATCTCTGGCTTAGTTTACTTCAAAGGCAGGGTATAAAGGATTTTCTGAAAGCTTAATAGAGCTGTACAGCTTAAAAATAAATAAAAGAATAATTATGCACTTTTACAGTTTCTGGCTCTACTTCAGTCTGCTCAGAAATCTGGGTCAGGAGGAACTCGTACTGAAAATGAGGATGTGACATGAAACAAAACAAACAAACCAGGACAATCCTTCCAGCACAAACAGCAACAGCAATGGTCTCAGCTGAGTCTGACCAGTGGGTTTGATTTTTCTTTTATTTTTCATATGCAGGCATGGCATGAATTACCATGATACTGAGTACCTATGATAATGTTCAAAGCTGACTAAACCCAGGGGAACCAGAATTTTCATTTATAAGCCCTGCTCTTGCAGATTTGCAGTCAAAAAGAACCAAAGCATACCTACTTTCAATATTGCACTTGTACATTTTTAAGGAGCTGCTAATGCCATTGGGACAGAACATAGCTGTTGCCCAACTCACTGATATTTTACAGATGGAACCGCTTGCAGCCTAGGAACTGAAGGTCAAGCATTTGCATTAACATGATAATTGGGGGGAAAAAAGGTTAAATCTGGGAAGCCAAATAACAGGATCTTCTGAATTTTTCAATAATTTAAGTGATTTTAGGACTGTATTTCTGACAAAAAAAGGGAAAATGCCTCCTACCACAAAAACATTTTGCTAATGAAGGGAAATCTGGAAGACAACAGAGAATGAAAGACAAAAAATAGAAAACTGCCATTTCTTTGCATTGAAGACTGAAGGGATATTCTTTAGGAAGCAAGCATTTATTCATAAAACATTTGTAATGGGCTTCCAGAGGTCCCCCTTGTTGCCTGCCTGCACAGCACACAAAACACCAAGACTATGAGAACTCAATTTAGGGGGCAGTTGTGCTGCAGAAAGAGGTTCCCCATGAGTGAGGATGTGCTTAGACCTTGATTGGAGGTCAGGAAAGATTTTCTTCGTCATTAGCTCTGCCCTTTGCTCCTTTGCTGTGGCAGTGATGAGCAAGGCAGTTAGCGCTGATCTTAGCAGTGGCTTCTCCAGCCTGCAGTGACAGCCCTGGAGCAGAGCTACCAAACGGCAAAGGGATGGCACCAACCTCCTCCTGCTGCCAGCCAGGGCTGCTGACTGTCACACTGCTGACTTCAAAGTTGAGAGGATCTTTATCACACTAACATATTCTACAAACAGTTACATCTCGGCACTACATGGAACTTCACATCCCAATAATTCACTTTCTGATGCAGGAAGATTTAAAATGCATTACGAAGCAACACAAATGGGCTGGTTCCAAGCAGCAGGTTCTTCTGAAAGAGGAGAGGTGGCAGCATGTGGCACGTGGAGGAGCCAGCCAGTTCCACCAACTGAGCGCCAGTCCTTGCATGTGCTTCCCCACATCACAGAGACCATCTCCTTCCATGCAAATGGTGAAACAGGGTAAGGAACAGGATTGCCAATATCTGTTGACTATTGTATTCTTTCCCAACAGAGTTTTGGGGGCTTGTGTGTTTAGTTTTAATCTGATCTTTAAAAGCTGGAAAAGAATACATGCGACAAAAAATGAAACAAAAACCAAAAGCAAAGCAACAACAAAAAACCTACCCAGGAGACATGAAACATATTTATCAAAGAATGATGATGTTGTCTTACAGAAGGTAAACAAAGAGGAAAACCAATGACAATACATTATAGAAATCCAAGACAAATATAGACTATGAATACCACTGAACATGAACACAGTGCAGAAGAGAGGGGGGAAGGCTGGTAATATATTCTACAGCCAGCAGTCCTCCAACTTTCACAATAAAACATGTACACATTTGGTTGATCTTCAAAACCTACAGCCTCCTAGCCCCCATCTATTCCAGCTGATGGGAACCACAGCAGCAATTTGCAACTTCATGATGTGATAAATAGAATTTCTTTGTTTTGATTTTTAATTTGCATATTTACACAGATATGACTTAATCTTAATTAGTTCTCCTTTCCTATGTGGGTGTGTTGTTTTGTTTGCTCAGTTTTGGAAAGCAAGCAAGATTTGGTTCCCTGTAAAATAATTCTGGGGTTTTTGCTGGTTTAATGGGAGAAGGAGAAGGGAGCCCAGTGCCTCCTTACATGTCAGTGTAACTGGAACTTTGTGGTATGACTGGAAAACACTTCTTTCAGGTGCCTACTGTCAAGCCCTCATTCTGAGTCAGCCTGCTAGGTCACAGCTGGAGAGAAAGCTCTCTTGTCAGCTGTCCTGCTGAGCCACACCTCAGAACACACACTCTGTAGCTGTGGTGATAAACTATAGCTACACACTGCACATGGGGATGAGTGGCATCTCTCCTCCATACTTAATTTTCATCTACTTGTACATGCACTTCCAGGGAATGGAGAAAACTAGAGAACCCCTGAGTAATTTCCAGAGATTTTTCACTCACATTTTGCCTGTGTGGCAGGTCACTCATTCTCTGTGTATTCTGCTGGCTGGCTGAAAATAGAACATTTCATTTTTTCTGCTGGAAAGAACGGGCACTGACAACTGTCCCTCTTAGGGAATCTGTGACTGCTGCTCAGGGTTTCTGCTTGACCTTCACTTGACAGCCCTCACAGTTGCATTACAGAAGGAAGTGGAGCATTTACTTTTCTTTCATATTGCTCCTCTCACTGTTGAATTTTGTTGCAGCCTTGTCAGAGAGAAGCTGAAGTGGGAGTGTTTAAATGCATCACATGAAAAGGAGGAAAAAGCTGAGGCTGGAGACCACTGCTGGTCATGGACATACCAATGATTCTCTCTGAAGGATGTATCAACAAACAAGCAAACATGTCCTCAGCCTCTCTCTGCAGTGAAAAATAATGTCCCAGCATAATCACCCTGCCTGTAACCCTATTTTCTCCTTGTGTTAAACCTTCTCTCCATCATGGCATGTCCCAGTTCTTTGGAAGCTGCCCAAAGCAGGGGTGTGGCTGTGTGTAATGAGCCAAGTACATCTCTGATATAGTTCATACACTAAATAAGGCAGGAAATAGCTTTACTGAATTTTTTCAAGAGATGAGACATTCTTGTGTGTGAATAGAAAGCAGAAAAAAAGACTTTTATGTGATTTAATAGGCCAAGTTCTCCACAGTTACAGCATTCACTTGAAGGGTGTGGTTTTTCCCCACTCAGGCAGGGAGTGGAGACCCCAGAAAGTTCCCTGACCACAATTATCACCTGTGCAGAAGGGGAATCACCCATTCTTTCCCAAAGTTTTACCTATTGTATGAAGAGTTACCAGTGCTGGTAAATAAAGTGTCCTGAAGCTTTAAAGACATGCTGCCCTCTCCGTGGTGAATTGGAATTGCCTTGCCCTTTTGGCTTTCTGACATTAAAATTCCATCTACACCACCAAATCTAAAAGGGATGTGTGGTCTTGCACAGTTTTGCTTTTGAGGAAACCATATGTTTTATTAAAAGCAGGAACACTGCTTCTGAAGGCTTATAATGAATCTAAAATGAACCTTAAGCAGACACATTTGCAGTAATCCCAGAGTACAATTCTGCCTTTAATTGCTTCAATAAAGTAGTATTTTAGGACATAAATGAAACAACTATGATGCTTGCAGGTAATTACACCTGTAAGAAATACACTACAGCAACAAGATGCCAGCAAAGAAGGGTTTTAATTTGCCCTTTGTGTCTGGATTCAGTTGCTACAAGATGCCTTGCACACCTTGTAATGACTTTCTAATTTCTCCTCTGCCTTTCAGCAGCTCCCTAGACAGCAGCCTGACACCCTCCTGCCTGAGGAATGCCAGACAAAGATCTCTTTAGTCCCTGACTTCACCAAGGGAGGGGACCAGCTCTGTTCTGATGCAAGATGACTCCAGCTTTAGGAGCTATTGCTTTCCCCTTGGTTGTTGCTACAGAGCAAACACTAATTATGTTAACTTTGTAGACTCCCAAGGGACTTCCCTTCCCAAAGACTCTTTGACAAGGACTTTTGCATCATAAACCTCTCCTGAGAAAATGTGTGCTCAGCCCAAGGCAGTGCCAGGTGCCCTGGCTCTCAGCCCACCACGGCCCATCCTTTCACCAGCAATATGAACATAATTAAACGTAGCCTTGAATTCTGTTTGCTGTGGCTGAGACATATTTGGTCTTGTAGGTTGGGGTTTTTCCCCTTTTTTCTTTCTGCTGCAAATAGCCAAGAGAAAGGTGCAATTCATCGCTAAGGCTTGAACTAATTAGCTTTTCAGAAGTTCCCAGGCTAATTGTAGACTGCAATATTTATAATTGATTTGGCCAGATTAGAAATGGGTGTCTGGTGCACCAGTTAGATAAGTAAAGGGCAAATGGGTTTTATTTAGAAGGGAAGAAGCTTGTAAATAAAAGGAGAGCATGAAGAGAAAGAAACAGGCTGACTCCTGGCCAATACTGTCCCCTAATGTTCATTCAGGCTTGCAACAATTTAGCCCTGGGTCAGCAATTTACTTGCATCTACCATAAATTGTTCATGTCCCCAGGAATGGCTGCCTCCAACAGTGGTGAGAAGGTGGCTGATGGTGCTGTAGGGGCAGGGGAGGTGCTGGGCACACACCTCTCATCATACGTGGTTAGGAAATGGAAAAGCCTTCAATGAACGCGGAGAACTGCATTTAATTGAATTGCACCGTGCCATTGGGACAGCTTTGATCTTTCTGTGAAAGACAAGTTTGCAGAGAGGACAAGAAGGCATTTTTCTCCCATTTGAAGGGTAGCTGACATTGCATGATATTCCTGGATTCCAGGTATCTCAGTTCAGATCCAGGCTTGCTAACCAGTAAAATTCACACAAGCTGGTCTTCAGACTTGCAGGATGGAAAAGCTGTTGAGGAGCCAGAGGCTGTGGATTCAGTCTTATGAACAATCATTAATTTCCTCCTAATGGAAGACCAATCTATATATCAGAGTAGGGCAAACACTGCATCTTTAGCATTCTTATAGCTGTAGGCTTGAAGCATTAATAAAACCCAGTGACTTGAACAGATACAAGTCAGCCACAAAATTAAGCTCTGGCAGTTGCTGCAGACCCCAAACATAATGAGTTTTTCTTCTCTCACCCTTACACTGTTCTTAGGTCTTGTATATTTTTTTTTCTTTAAATACATTCGCATTTCAGCGCAGGAAAGCACCATCCTGTGGGTATTTTATGAAAGATTTGGGAACTGGCATATTCATTTTGGTTAGTGATGATGTTTTCTTTCACATGGTACAATACCTGGCTTGGACAAACCATTAATAATTCCATTAATCTGCTGCTTGCAAGGGCAGATATGAACAGAACAGCTATATCCCCATCACCACTGAAAAACTAAATCAGGGTACTGAGTAAAATTTCCATTTACTATGGTGTGAAGTTAATTATAAAAGAACCTAAGCATGGAAAACTCTGACTTTACCTCCACAGACATACCAGGCAGCCTGTTAAATTTCAGTCACACCAAACAAGTCTAGCCACTCCACCCAAGCTGGGGGAACAGCTCATTCACCCAAAACTGCCATCCAGGACCAGCTTCTGTGTTAATTCCCTGGCAATATGGGATATGCTTGAAGAAACCTTGAGACCTGACTGCCCATCTCTGTACAGCACTATATTTATTGATATTTGGGCCAGAATTCCAAGCACCAGGGCTCAAGCCCTGGGACACAAATTTTAAGCAAGTTGAAGACTTTGATAAGAAGCATGTGTGATATATTTATGTGATATATTCAGGCACTGTTGGGAAACAAAAGTTTAGAGTGTCTTGGGAAAGCATAGGCCACATCTTGCCTTTTGGATCCATAATACACTACAACTTGGTGTTTATTTAAGGGATGGTTTAATACCAGGTCCACTGTGATCCTGTTATATTCATTAAAAATGAGATATACACACAGGAAATAGAAGATGGCTGATGCAAAATAGATGGAATAATACCCATCCACCGGGCAGCCCAAACAGTGACTTGGATTTAGAGTTTAAGGATCAGAGGAAATGCTTCCAAAACAGGTAAATTTTGGCTTTCTACAGCTTAAGCTTCCTATGGAAATATGAGCAGTCAAGGCCCCTTGTATGGGAAGATATTTTGTGAGACTACCAGAACTCATTAGGATACTAAATAATGAAAGAGTTGCTGAAAATATGATTTTGAAAGTGTTTGAGAGCTTTTCTCACAGTGCCTCTATCTCAAGCAATTTCTTCTCAAAAAGATAATCATGTTATTGATGATACTTAGCAGCCCAACCAAAGTAATACAGGAAGATTATTGGAATCCTTGTAATTGCTTTTAGATGCTTCCAGTAGTTGAGATATTGGCACTGTGTGGGGGAAAGAAATGTAGAAAGATTTTGGCTTAGATGCTAAAAAATTGTACTGCTGAGGATAAAGAATGTAAAGGCAGGCAGGTTCTCCTGAGATCTTTTTTCCCTTGGTGCTCTTTCACATAATTCCACTGACTCTATCCAAGTTGTATAAGTGGTTCTATATATTTAATTTCAAAAGTCCAAGTTTCATATGTATATATCCCTTAGTTCTCTCTGAGCAACTTAAAGGATTTGGGATTTTGAAAGCAAAATGTTTTAAGATGGCCAAGACACATCTAGCCTGTGCCTGAGTTACATATCTGTCCTATGTACAAGGTATTTTTGGGCCAGATAAATACACATGCAAATATTTGTTTGCACAGCAGATGATAGATAGATATCTAATTACTTGACTGAACTAATAATTACTGTAAATTACTAATTTCCAACCACTACAACCCGTGAAGGAGAAAGAAACCTCTTGGTTGCTAGTTTTTCTTCATGAAAATGTATTTTTAGCTGATACCCACTCTGATGTTTCAGAGAATCTATGGCAGAGGTTAAATTATGAGGCTAAATTATTATAAATTATATGTGTTCTTGTATGTAAATAAGTTTAAACAAGCACATAAATACTATCCTTTATCTACCTTTCCTTAAAGACAGATAAATAATAGATGTATACACATTATACACACACACCCAGACACCCACACATGCTCTCAGTTGTGGTTTGCTCTGTATTCAGAGCACAATTTTCATTACAAGACATGGGAAGTCACAGGAGATGCTCCTACAGCTCCCTGAGAAATAACAATAGGTGCTCACTGAACCTTGATGCTGTTGCATTCAAGTGGAAGCAACCTGAGGGAAAGAGCTGGTTGTGACCAGAGCAAAGCACTTCTTTGACTCTGGTCCCCAGGTGAGTGTTGACAAAGCAGGAGTTCACCTGAAAGGGAAATTAGACCATCTGGGTAGGACTGGCAGCAACTGACAGAATGAGAGGACACAGTCTTAAGCTGTGTCAAGGGAAATACAGGCTGGATATTAGGAAAAAGTTTTTTAAGGAAAGGGTGATAAGATTCTGGAATGGTCTGCCTGGGGAGGTGGTGGAGTCACCATCCCTGGGTGTGTTTAAAAAAAGACTGGCATGTGCCACTAGGTGTGGCACTCAGTGCCATGGTTTAGTTGAGGTGTTGGGGCTGGGTTGGATTTGATGATCTTGAAGGTCTCTTCCAACCTTGTGATTCTGTGGCTTGAGATATGTTAGGATGGTCAAGAGGCAGGCAGAAATGGTTGTCTAAAACATCCAGTGTTGTCATCAGCTGTTTGGGAGCTTAAAGCAAGACTGTGGCTAAAGTTAAGATCTTGGATTCTTAATAAGGAAATCAGGACATTTTCCTATTCCATGTGGACTTGACTCCTTTGTACCTCTTAAAGTAAGGAATACACATTTTTAGAAACCCCTCTGCACAAATCTTTTTCTTTCACAATCTTATGCTTCAAATGGGTAAAGAACAGGTGGGACCAAAAATACTTAACTCTGTTAAAGAGAATGATTCTTGTTCTGAAGCACCCAGGGAGGGGATAGGATATGACAACACATGGAGGTTCAATAGCTGTTCTTCCACTGAATTCTGCTTCTAAGGAAAGATTTCAGACAAATCTCAGCTTAAGGGCCACAGAAAACAATTCTTAGAGTACACTGAAGGCAGTTAAGGCCAACATGATGGCAAAGCCCTGAAGCCTCAGAGGTTCCAGGTGATGAACATCATTTAACATGGCCACCTCTCAAAGTAACCTTAGCTATGGTCCTTTACCATTTATCACAGATTTCTTGGAATGGATCCAACACAAGTCTGCAAAGTCATAATCCTCCTAAAAGTTACACATCTCATTCAGGGGTGCTCATCATAACTGATCTGAGAAACCTCCTGTATTATAAAAAGTTCTGAGACTGATATGGAACTTTTGTTCTCTCATCCTTTCCTGAGGAGAACAAATATATTTAATCAATATTATAGCTGGGGGGAGAGAGAGACCCTGTGTGTACCCAAGAATGAAAGACAGCAAGGGCAAGGTCAAAGAAATCTATTGTGCCTTTAAAGCAGATTGAAGTGGGGTTTATAGCAGAAACATCTGATGAAGTATGTGTGATCATAAATAATCAACAATAGATGCAGCTTAAAACTTCAGCCTCTGCCCTCACCCTAAATCTCTTCTCAGACATAATGAGTTTCAGATAAAACAAATTTGAATACTCATGTTCAGTATATTTCAAAACATTCTGATCAATTATGTTTTTAACACCATATGGACCCAAATCCAAAACCTTGCTTAACCTCGCTCATTACACAGCTGATTTGCATATGCTTTGGACTCCATAAAGGACAACAAAAAATGTCATCTACTGCATATAAAAGTGGCAATGCTTGCTAATTCCCTTATCTTGCCAAAGCCCTGCCAGATGTTTCATGAAGAATAGCAAATATTTCATTATGTTCTCCCTGCTTCCAAAAATTTGTCTGTCAGGAACTGCAAGGATGAACAAGAAAAACAACGGGCATGGAGAGCTGACAAAAACATGAAGCATCAGTTTCAACCTATTTCAGAGCTCAAACAGGGTTCTAAAAGGATTCTTTGTGCCAGAAGGAACTTCCAGCCAGGAATATATGACTCCCACTAAAGAGAGGGAAGAGGAAAAACAATGACCATTTGCTCTGATCTAAGGAGACACCATTGCCTCGCAAAAAGAACAGAGTAAAGCACATATAAAAGTTGCCATTGCTGTTTGCTGTACAAGAGATCCCCAAATTCTCTTCTGTGTCCCTGTTGTAGGTATTTAATAATGTTTCACCTGTATAACAGGCAGATGTAGTTTTCAAATGAATCTATTTGTAGCTTGTAGCATCTATCAACTCCCAGCAGGGAACATTTTTAAAAATTGCTGTTAACATGAGTATTTTCTGAATATTTTATAAAAATCCATTTTGAAATGGCTGCCAAAATATTCTATGTGTTTTACCTGAAAGTTGCAATTATATTTGCTTTCTTTTTTCTGTATGTGAATATATATGTCTATATTTGTACATGCTTACATAAATCCTTAAGAGAATACTAACCCACCATGGAAGCAAGCATATTCTGAGTGAAAGCTGGAGCAACATAAACTGACAAAAGTATTAATTTAATTATGGTAAGACATGTATTTGGATGGATGGGGCAAATTATAGCACAGCTTGCAGAGCAGTGGAACAATCACTTTATAGAGAACCACCCTGAGCATTTAACGTCACTCTCTGATTTACAACTAAAAATGATAAAAGGTCAGTTCTTGTGCACAATGTAAGTGACTGAAAAAATATGTCAGGCTGTACATCAAAAGAAAATTAAATCATGAGGTTAAAACACTTGGTTTTCAAAGATACAGGTTCTGTACTTGCTGGGCTTGCAGTCACTGTGAGCAAACTGCTTTTCTCTCTTTGCCCCAGTTCCCCAGTAATGTGGGCACACAAAGCTCCATCCCTCCACCTGTCTGCACGGCAGAGTCAAGGTGTGTCTGAAGCCTTCCACCACCTGCCTAGTCAAAATGAGGGTGCAGAGCTCTTTATTTGCCTCTTCTATGTGTGTGCCCTTCTCTCCTCTGAAAGCAGTGACAAAAAGGGTGCTTAACCTTATTGAGTTTGGTCCAAAAACTCCTCTCAACAAACTGTGACTTCAGTAAAGTAGCAAGTTTCCAGATCCATTAGGGACAGAAGTCAGTGTTCTTGATTCTGACAGACAGGAATGAAGAGTTTAGCTGGAGGAATGATGAGGATGTAGGACTCGTGTTGACATCAAGAGGGGGGAGAGGTGCTCAGTGACACCAAGGATTAGCTGCCAGATCATGTTTTGAAAGAAAAATGCTGCAATTCTTGCAGTCCTGAAAACAAGTAACATCATAAAAGTGAAGGGGAGATTGTTTAGAAGGGAAAGAAACAGCCAAAAGCTGCCAGATTTTCTGTACCCAGTGTGGTTTCTGATTTTAAAATGCCCAGCAATCTTGACTGCCAGATCCAACTCAAGCAAACAAAGGTTGAGGACTTGTGCACACTGGTTCCACTGGACATAAAAACCTCATTAGTCACAAAGTCTTGTATTTCCTGGCATTTGCCTTTGTAGTTATCTTTTCCTAGCTCCTCATTTTGTCTCTGCTTCAGAAAGCTGCTTATTGCACCAAAATTAAGTGACATCTGCTCTTCTCCTGGTGGATTCTGTCTTCCAGGAACTGAAACACCAGCTGAAGACCAGGTCGTGAACTGTTCTGGCTCATGAATTGTCACCAAGGCGTGGAAAGAGCCCACAGAAATTATATTTTCCAGTGCAAACAGCACAGATCCAAGTGCTAGGATATACAAACACACTTCACTGCGGGGATGCATTTAGGAAGGTTATATTCATGGATATGTACAGGGCTCTTGATTGATGTGTTCTGTGATAGAATCTCTTCCTTCCCCACCAAATCATGATGGCCTCATTTTCTCCACAGACATTTCTGCTGCACCAGCAATAATGAGGTACCTCCACAATAACATTTCAAGTGCCAGTAACACACAAACCATTAAAAAACCCTTGTATGATGCTGAGGGACCCAGCATCTTTTGGAATGATGGAGATAGCAGAATGGTGGAGTAGCTGCAGCCAAGTCAGGCTGCTGCTGACTTTACCCTGAGATTCCCAGGCTTATGCTGGACTTTCTCCTTTTCTGCACAGCCAACCCAGAGATAAACTGTGTCAGATTTAATGGTGCATGATACAGGCAATTTAGTACCAAAGAGAGGGGGGAAAAAAAGCATTTCTGAGGCAAGATGGGTTATCAGCTCAGCTCAAAAAGCAACCTATCAAGAAACACTGCCAAGGCGACTTCAGAAATCTATAATTTAGGTGTTACCTTAAGCCTGAAACTTTGTTTGGAAATTTCATACTTCTCACAAAGCAGACTGGCAAAGCCCAGGAGGATCAGACCAGCTATCAGTCCAGATGACAAAGTAATACACTTAGTGTATATCAAGTGCTGTGCACATGAAAGGTACAGGAAAGATGGCAACATTATACAGTTTTATCCTGCAAGGAATCAAAGGTGTTATTACACAGCAGTTTTCCAAGGGCTATTACACTCCATTGCTTACCCACCAATCAGCTCACTTTACTGGGCTTCCCAACAGTATGAATCACTTTTAAATAACAATGCATTTACTTTACATACAAAATTTGCAGCCTGAAACACCCCCATATTGTTTTCTGAAAGGGGAAGCAACCCGAAGATTTATCAGGACCAGGGCTGTTGATGTGCAGGAAGCTGCACCAGCATGTCCCAGCTGAGCAGCTGAGCTCCTGAACAGCATCATTTGCCACTAATTTTGCAGCCATTTCTGAGGCAGAGAATGACACTTTGCTTTAAATCTTGTCATTTTTTAGAACAGAAGGCAAAGAATTCTAAAGTCAGTCAACAACCAGTGCAAAAATTTTAAGGAACTGAAGTTAAGAGAAATATGCCCTGTGTCAAAACTTGGCAAAGATGCAAGCCCTAGATCCCCAATTATTGATACTCAGAGCATTTCTTGGTTTGCAAGTGAATAAGGATTGCTGTGCAAGGACAATCATTCCATGGAATCATTTAATGATCTGGGTTGGAAGGGACCTTAAAGATTATCTCATTCCAATACTCCTTTCATGGCCAGGAACATTTCCCACTAGACCAGGTTGCTCCAAGACCCATCCAACCTGACCTTGAACACTTCCAGGGATGGGGATCATTATTTGATGATTACAACAGCAGTGAGAGCCTGTGGAAATTTTCATGCCAGCCTCACACACTCACTCCACAGACGGGCACTGAGGCAAGGCAGGGTGCAAACTGCAGTCACCCCTGAGAGGGTTGTGCCTGCTTGTGTAGTTCTAGGAAAGCCTGGGGCTTGGGAAGTGGCAGAGCCAAGTCAGGGAGGCTGTGTGCACTGATCCAGGGCACTCTTAGGCAGACTTTTTCAGCCATGCTACCAGGTCTCAGTGGAAGACAGCACAAATCCTGCCAGATGTCTTTCTCTGACACACACGTATTTGGTGGAACTGTCTCATGTGAGTTTAGGAGGAAAATACTCAGAATTAAATACACAATTAGACTCATATTAACCTAATCTGCTAAGGGTGAATTTGATTAGCAAAATGTGTAAATTATGTGTCCAAAGATCTGTGACTCTGGAGGAGCCCAGCCGAGCACCCCAAACCAATAGCTTTAGCTTCTGGAGATGCTTCCTCCCACTTCTTCATGCTGTTGTAGACATTCCCAATGCAAGAGAGGTCCATGAGGAGACAATCAAGAGCAAAGAAAATTTCCTGAGCTGTCTTACTCCCTTGCTGCTTTCAAGGTCTCTCCATCACAGAAGTTTTACATATCCTTGTCCCACACTACTTCCTATAGTCAGGAAATGCCTAATATTTCTGTTCTTACAGATCTTCTCCTTTAAGATGGATTAAACTAAAACTCCTTAAATTCAGACTTGTCAATTTCCTCTGTTGGACACTTTGGATTTAGATATCTTTGCTCTACTGGAAAATATCCACTGATAACAGCAATTATTATTATGAGATACATCCTTAGAGATAGAAACTGGCTGCTAGGAAAGACTGAAATGAAGGGAAGAGGAGAAAAATAAAAATACTATTCCCACTTACCCTGACAGGGATTTAATCACCTTCCCAGCATGACATATCAAGAGTCCTTGGACAACCTCCTGAACAAGACTCAATTGACACCTATAATGTAAAGCACTTGATTTTCTCAAGATAACATTAAGCATCATTAGTAGAAATGGATGATGCAGTTCAAAGCTAATTTCAAATTTAATTTGAAACCATTAAATATATATGTAATTGCTTCTTCCCACAAACCAGCATTTGGGCCCTGAAGGCAGCATCCATAGTAAGCTAAAAGACAGTATATGAAGTTCTTTCTGTGAGAATTTACAAGTGTGCATGAGATTAAATGATTTATAAAATACATACATGAGGCCTCTAATAGGAAGAATTGAAATCAAACATTTGTAATTAGGGCTGTTTTAAAGCAATAACTGTAGTGGGGAGGAGGTGCTGTACGAAAGGAACAGAGGGTTAATGTGCTCATCTTGCCAATGCTGTGGATCTGAATGCTCAAGTCATGGTGGAAAAAACTGAGCAAACCAACTGTGGCGTATTCCAGAAAGACTTTGGGGTGCATCATGAATCCTCAGAGAGTTCAGAGCACAAGCAAACTGTGCTGGACCCTTGAGGATGGACCTGTCTGCTTTAAGGGTAGTGCTGAGACTGACAGCCTCAAAATGAGCATCCCTGGCACAGAGCTGAGCAACCAACAAAAGGAGAGGTCCTGACAAAGCACAGATTAGAAAATAAGTTATGGAGGTGAACAAAACAGTAGCTGGCACAGAATTTCAGTGGGGATACTAAAAATCTCAGTCTAGAACACAGCAAGGAAATGAGCTCCCTGTAAAAGTCAGGAGAGGCATGAAGTGAGGCAGGAGACACAGGGAGGCTGGAAAGATATAAAGTGTTAAAGTATCTGCACTGCTCAGATGACCTGGACTCCAGCAGTGCTCAGGACTGCTGACCACAGGAGCTACAACAGTATCTGCCTCCCTGGAAAGGCCCTCAGTTTGATCAGCATCTGCCAGCTGTAGGAGTAAGCTGACAGCCTAGCAGGGTAGGGTAGATGACAACTACCCTACTATGCCTAGCATCTCTGGGTAGATGACAACTCTTGCCCAAAGCCCGTTGCAGGAGAACAGGCTGTTCCATGCTCCTGCCAGGACACTCAGTAGCAGGATTTTTGAATGCTCACCAAGGTCCATAAGGCAGCTGAGGACAGCTGGGAATGGGACTGCCTACAGGGGCTTGTGGGGCTGCAGCAGCAGCGTGGGATGGACACAGCCCTAAGGTCAGGCTTTGGCCAGTACAGCACAGTGGTGGAAATTATTTTGAAATGTGTTATCCCTTGGTGAGGCTGGATACAAAATGGGGAGCTTGTATCCAGATTGTGGCCTATTTCCAGTTGTGAAATCCAAACATTATATATTCCTGTTTCCTTATCCAGTGTTGCTTCAGTGCTTAATTATCTACCTGCTGGCCTGGCCTTTTCTGCCATACTGGTGCCAGACCATCACTGATGTGTCTATCAGGGTGAAACGAGCTCTGAACTGGGTGATAAATTGTTGTTTTTGCTGCAGCTGCTCACATCTCGTAAATGTTTAAACAGTATAATCACACACATATCTAGTAGCTGCTTGGTTATGTTTATTTTGGATGAGGTGCTATGAAGTTTCTTAGATGTGTGTGTCAAATATTCATAGATGGCAGGATACCGAAATATTTTTCTTTAGTATTTATTTATAGACTTTAGTTATCAACAGAATCAATCTTCACGTTCCCAGCTGCAGCATTACTTCTTGCCTTACCCATTTTTCCCAGACAGTGCCTGTCTATCTAACAATATTCCTCCTCCTGCAACATCTATTCACAGAATATCTGTGCAAGGTATCTTCCCATGGGTACTCACAGCATCCATCTCTTTAATTCCAACGATATATCCACTCCATCTAATGCTCGTCATCTCTCTGAAGCACTTGCTCTCTCCCTCTCCTCACCATCTCCTTATCTAGGCAATGGTATCTGTCTCTCTGTTGTGATTCTCTATCCCTTTCTCTCAGTCACTCACCAGGGTATAATTATGGATTTTGGAACACAAGAGGTTTTCTTTTTTTTTTTTTTCCCTGCAAATTGGGCTCACAAATCACCGGTTAATTTATTTGTTTTTATGCAAAGGCTGGATGTGAGAAATGAACTCCAGAAGGGTACAAGTGCCTTTGGGTCAAAGACTCTTTCCCAGGCTTTTTTGCTTCCCTGCTGTGTGTGAACTGTTCACTGCTGTGAGAGCTGCTGTTATCTGAGAAACTCATCTTCAAACAAAGATGCTGCAGTGACTACTGCCTCCCTGTTCTCTTCCTCTTTTCCCTTTCCAATTCCCTTTTTCTCCTCCCATATTTCCTCTCTTCCCCTTCCCCAGTACTTTGCATCCACCGCTTCAAGTTTTTCCCTTCCCTTCTTTTGTCTGCTTGGTATTCTGAGGGTAACAAGTGAAAGTCCCTCCCTATTAAAAATTCACTGTCAAATAAATATTAAAGAAGGCAGGAAAATCCAGTTGGCTCTGTGTGATTTATCATTATCTGCAACACAAGGCCCAGGTTTACCCACTTCACAGGGGTATGAAGGACTTGGTGACCCTCAGCTCTTAGAAACCCCATGATGGGGACAGATTCCCTCCTCAACATCAGCCTGAATGAGATGGGTAGGGCAGGAGAGGAAAAATGTAAAAACTAAAATCTCTCCCTGCTTTTTTTCTTCCTATGTTTTTTCTCTTATGGAAAAATTGACACAAGAACAGTACAAAAAATTATCAGGTCACATGGAAATTATTGGGCAGGAGAGGAAAGGGAAAAAAAAGGAAAGAAAAAGAAAGAAAGCAGGGCAAACTCTGTCAGGAAAGGAGGGAGGGTAAAGCTTCCATGTCTCTGGTTTTGGTTCCCTGTGCAAAGATCCCGGCAGTTCTAATTTTTCTTCAGGCAGGGCCAGTATGGTTCAACAGCAGAATAAAACATGCAATAATTAATTAATAGCTTCACAGTTTTATGGATAGGTTTAACTCTTTCCCATATTTAGAGCTGCTGGAAAAGACTGAGACAGATGCAAAGCACAACAACATGAATTAACTGGTACCAACATGGAAGGAGAAAATACTATTTTCACTGAAGTGAGCAAATAGCTTATGGACTTCAGAGGGGACCCAGATTTAATTTGAAGAGTAAAGATGTTTCCCCTCCCACCACAGTCTGCCATGTCTATGTGAGCTATCAGCTAGGACTGTTAGCCTGTGTCTCAGTTCCTATGTGGCAAAGGATGGGAATAACTGTTCTCCCAGGAGTGGCAATCTGCCAAATGATGACTGACTCTTCAAGAAGAGCCAATACAGCTTTCAGAGGAGAAGGCAGAAGAATAACCCACCATTATATTGGTTGGGACTGCTTAATAGTGTTTTAAACATGTAACATCCATGAAGGAGACACGAGCTGTGAGTGGGGAAAGCTTCCACACAGGAGCAGTCCATGAGCACAACAGGTGCACAAGAGAGGTCTGCTGTGAGTGCTTGACTCATAGAGAAAGAAGCTTCTGCCATGCCCAGACCCACAGCAGGGAGCAGAGCACGAGGCAGCAGTGGAGGAGGGAAAATGGAGAATGATGAGATCGAGGGTCAGCTGCTCAAGAGGTTTTGTGTCTCTCCTCATGCTCACCCTTATCATGGTGTGAAGACGCAGTATGAACCATTGGAACAGGATGTGGAGGCACTCCAAAGGTAGATCAGAAAGAACAATCCATCTTGTCTGACTTGTCTAATTTACTTATTGTGAGCAGATGGGTTATGAGGTCTGCCATCAGTGATGAATTATATTCATGATAAGTCATTCCCAGCTAATGAGGATCCATTATCATTATCTGCTAAGGAAGAGTAACGGCTTGCCAAGACAGAGTGGGGGTTTCACAGTTTCCAGGGACAATATTCTGGGCTGGTAGCCACCTGGCCATTGAATTTTCAGGAAACTGAAAACTTTCCAAGATGGATATATTCTGCTTGTTTCAAGTCTTGATTTTTAATTTCTTTGGGCAAGTTCAGGAGAGGGAATGTAAAAGGAGGTGGAGGAGGAGGAGGAAGTGAGGGAAAATAGTAGTAACTCTGTCTGATAAGACTGTGATTAAATCAAGGTCTCACTCTAATTACACTGCATTTAAATAAATTTTGCCTAGTAAGTAATTGTAATTAAACTGCAATTAAACATGTATTTATATCACCGTTTCCTCCCCTGCACAGCTGTCTGTTTCCACCTCCTGTTGTTGCTGTCTACCTGCCAAAACCTCTGAATTATCACAAGGGATTTTACATTTCCTTGGACTTCCTGGAGGAGATCTTGTGAGGGGAAAGGTCTGAGGCTCCCCCACAAGAAGCTAAAGAGAACTTCTGTTTTCAAACTGTGTTGGAAGAATGGTGCAGCTGAAGCTGTGATAAACTAGACCTGAGGAAAATATTGTGAGGGGCAAAGGTATGAATTAAAGGAAGTAAATGTCTCTTTTCCTCTCAGAGGAACTGGAAAACAGACACATTTTCACTTCTTTGAAACTTCTTCACACTTGTGCTAGAAATGAAAGTATCCTCCCTGCTTTCTTCAGAGGACCTTTGTTATGAATTTCTTTGCTAAAGGCACAAATCTCTGTTTACAGCATCCAGTTTGTGCATTCTTTTACATTATCTGGAGGAAAAGAACTCACTTACCTACACAGTGGCACCTGCAGATGAGAGTCCAGACCTCGGAATACAACTCTTGAGCTCTGTTTTCAGCTTTTTAGGAGTGTTCACTAACTCTAACTGTGTCTCAGTTTCCTTTATTTGCTGCTTTGAGCTCCCTATACATAACAACCCTACAGATGGTCTTTAAAGTTTACTGCAGTTCTCAACAATTGGGTTAGGAAAGTCTGTTATGGAAAACCAGGAGGTTCTAGCTATTTAAAATGAAAGCTAGCTCCTGTTAGGAACCTGAAGGCAGTAAGGAAAGGAGAAACAAAAGAAGAAATAAACAGCTAAAGGGAGAGTGATAAAAATGAGAAGGTGAACATATCACAGCAGGAAGAATGCCCAGGGCTAACGAAAGCAAACTGGTTTCTCTGCCTTACCTCCCTCCTCATCAGAGATGATGGAAAACATCTCCATTTGTGCCTCTGCTCTCACAAAGCCCTAATTAAGGGACTGGAGAAATACCACCGTCACCCTCATCTGTTTGTGCTCGGTTGCTGAAAGGACACCATGCATCTCCCTGACAGGTAGTCATTACAGCTGGGTATGGGCACCCCTCCTCCCAGCAGAGCTCCAGCCCGCAGTTAAATACCTCCAAGGAGATCCTCCACGTGCTCCTGGTGCTCCAGGGAGGTGAGCCATGAAGCCCTTATCATGGAAATCACTGCTGGCAGGGAAAGGGCAGCTGATGGGGCAGAGACTGCATTCTGGACATGCTGCTTCAAAATACAAATGGGAGAATCCATATGTACAAGTGTGTGGTATCCAGAAGTGCATATGGGTGCAATGCATACAATAATAATAAAAATCATTATTATCCAAAATTTCTTAAACAAATCTATTTAGTTACTGACAACTTCCACATGACTGCTCTGTTACAAGCTTTCACTCCGTCTCTTCCTTCAGACATTTCTGTTTTCTCTCTGCTTAACTGGTCTCAGGAAGGTCCTTATGGCAGTGTTTGGTGAAAAAAAAAAACAGATCAAGCATCTCAAGCTTGATTTTCTGATGTGACCAATAGTCAGCCTGATCTGGAGTAATCTGTCATGTCAAAGAATATAGATCCCAACTCTGTGACTGTCTTTTCAAACCTTTCTTTAATCTATAAACCTCAGTTCTACTCTCACGAATAGGAGACAAAAGCAATTCTACTGGAGTGACATTTATCAGAGGAATGATTGGACATTACTTTCCCTGCAGACTCACTCTAGAATCATTGTTTATTTATTGGTTTGTCAACAATATCTTTCACTCATAAACAGTCTGATCTAAATGGTATCCTTTCCACTTTCTAAATCAGAAAGGGAGGGAAGCCCCAAGGCTGTCATCACCCACAGTTTCCCCAAATAGCAACTTTTTAACCAGGAGCCAGGGAAAGAAATGCCACCATTTTAGGGTACATGAACTGCTGCCCTTTCCCTTTGGCAAAATGCTGTGCACAGACATAAACCATCGAGTACACGACTACTTTCAGTTTGATTCAGCTCAGCTTAGAGGTGCAGTCAAAGGAGGAAAATGACTGTCATAGGTCAAAGCCCAAACCTTCCTTTCTCTTTAATGGCTCTGTGACTGCCTCAGGCTTTTTGTTTTCACTTACAGTGAACTCCAATCTGCCAGCAATTTCGTTCTGCTATTAGACAGATGGAATAATGTGAACAATTATCACCTCTGTGTGCATTCTCTATCTTTCTCTTTTGATGTAAATACATCTATTTGCAATCATGGATGGCTTTCAACCCCTTTAAAAGAGACCTAAGACAGATCTTTTAGAAACGAGGCTCAGACAAGAGTCTCCTGAACATTTGGGACTCAGTGGAGATATTCCAGAACCATCTGGATGTAATCCTTTGCAATGTGCTCTAGCATGAGCAGGGAGGTGGACCAGAAGATCCACTGTGGTCTCTTCCAGTCTCACCCATCCAGCAGTACAGAAAGAGCTCAAGAGAAAACCTTCCCATTTCTGCCTGTCACATCCAGCAGCCATTGGATCCAGGCTGTGCTGCCCCTGCTGTGTGCAGACTCAGTCACTCCCACAACTGAACCTTCACTAAGAATCCTCACTTTGGCTGACTTACTGGAATCAAAACAGGCCATGAGAAGATTAAAAATGAGATCAGTATTCCTTCACTTGTGGATTGTTTGCTCTGGAGGAGTAGGCAGCACTAACAAAAATGTTTCAATGCAGGGGCTATTTTCTTCTCAATGGTGCACTAGACTGGTCATTTTTACACACCAGAGAATGGCTGACATTCCCATTTCTTAGGAAAAAATGTTTTGTTATTTAGCCATGGTAGGAAGAAGGATCTAGTTTTGAGCAAAATCCAGATATTCCATCTGAAATTGGAGAGGAAAGCAGTGAGAGAAGGGAGAAAAGCAGAAAAGAAATCCTCAAAAGGCAGAAGCAGAATGCTTTGAGACATTATCCTTCATTCAGCATGCAGATGAGTTTGCCAGGCAGGAAGCAAAATGGAGAAAAGGTGTCTGAGGCATCACATGCCATCTCCACTGCCACTCACACACTTTAATTACCCCTAAATCAAGTGCAATAGCTTCCCCAGCCCTGAAATGCACGCTGCCTGTCTCCTTATACACATAATAAGGCCAGCAGGGATTACAGAGACTTTAGCCTTGCATGTCTCTTTGCTCTGATCCTGAGGTTTCTTTTAGCATAAAATCAGCAGAAAAGCATTGAGAGGCACAGCCTTATTTTAACAAATCCCTACCCTGCTTGCCAAACCTACCTGAGTCAATGAATGCCCAGGACTGTGATTTGGATTCTCTTGCACAGGCTATATTTGTGTACTGCTGTTTCCATATGTCATCCTGCACTTGTTATGCTGCTCATAACTCCACTGGTACCTACACAAGGAAGGAGTCCCAGCAGAAAATCTGCAATATTTCTAATTTACATGAGATTTCTAGGAATGGGCAAGACCTTTTGGAAGGAAAAAAAAAAAGAATCTCCAAACACTTGTCCCCTTCTCAGACACAAATCAAAATTAGTTCCTCCCAGGGAAATTAAGGTCACAAAAATTTACTTGAGTTTTTTGTTTGTTTTTTTTTTTTTTTTCCCTATTTCTATCTCTGGTTTTTGGCCTTCAATTTGTTAATTACTGTGAGTGGCATCCAAGGAGAAATGTACAAAATTAAGTATTAAACCACTGTAAGAGGGGAATTACTGTCAGGTAGTCCAGACACTGCAATGGCATATGGTCTAAACTAAATTTTGTGGCTGGCCCTCAAATCTATGAGGGGAAACAAATGATACCTTGCAACCATAGGTAAATAAAGTTAATAATTTGATCACCTTTCAGCTGCCTCTTCCTCTCTTCATGACCTACAGAGGAAAGTAGGTAACCAGCTCTATTTAGAGACCCAAATTTTACAGCCAAAGGCTATATTTTGTAAAGGTTTGTGCTGCTGAGAAAACATACCCCAAGGAGAAGTTTGAGCAGAGACAGATGAAGGATATTAAAATGGTCCATGAAGAAAGAGATGAGCCTAAACTATTAAATCCATATATTTTTGCAAAGTTCAACACCAGGGCTGTCTGAACGTCCTGAATTTTGGATATATATGACTGAAATAAGGAAGGTCTAGGACAGGCAAAAGATAAGTAGAAAAAAACTGTGTTTGGCTTAGGTATTTATTGGCTATTCTTGGCAAAAACAATGAAAGTATCACCCACAATGCAGAGTGAGAGCAATCCTTCCCCAGAAAACTTGCACAGGAGTGGGCTGGAATATAAAAGCAGTATGATAATATATTAAGTGGCAATAGAGTGTTATCCTGAAAATTTCATACTGTTAGCAAATTATGGTCTTACTAAGAACCATGATATGTGGTTTGCTGGCTCAGCCTTGCAGGATATTTGTTGTCCCATCTGAATATAAGGAGATGATCCAGAGTCCAGGTTGAGCAGTCCTTGAGGAGGACACCTGGGATAAACATAGTTCCAGTGGAAGGTGTGGGCTGGAGTTTTGAGTTTGTTTTGTGAATAAATGGAACCAGAAATCTGCCACCTGCTTGGGATGCATTCGAAAGTAGGGAGAAAGATAAACATTGCAGGAGCTTATGATATTATAAAAACCTTATTCTTTAACTTGATTCCCATCTTGGAGACACCCACAGGAGACTCATCTAGAGGAGGGATCTGAGAAAGGAAAGGGCAAGGAATTAGGGAATCTTTTCTACAACCACTAGAAAAGAAAGTGCATTAGAATACGGGGGGTGTAAAAAGGATTTTAAAGCTGCTTCTAAAAAAAAAATTAGATTGTAGCAGTTCTATTGATATCTGGCTTTTCTCTCTTGAACAAAACTTCAGCCCCTTCCCATTCTAAATCTAGTTTCATGTTCTCCAGCCAGCTTGTTGACCAAGACCCTCTTGCACACTTGGTCATTTTGTGCCCATGCCCAAACCTGAAGAGGAAGAAGCGTGTTGGGGGAGGATGACAGTTCTCTCACAGTAGCGTGGACAAAGTTACCACAGTCACAGGCCACATACTCATTATAAGTATCTGCTGCTACCACTATTCCTTTCTGACTGCTTTCTATCCACATTAAAATAAATGCTGTTGTAATGATAAACAACTGGTGAGTGTGACATACAACTGCTGACCTCACACATGCACCCACACCAGGGAGCAGAAGAGATTTCCATGAAATGCAGGAAGAAAATGGGTAGCTCATTTATGATGTGGAAAGTCTGGTGTGGATTGCAAGAACTCTCTGAACCTACAGGCAAAATCCATCACCTGTAGTTGTGTGTTCAGTTCTGGTTCTGAAGTGCTGTTGCCTGAGCACCAGCACTGCACATGCCCCCCATGTTTTTAAGACCCACTGGTACATGACTCAAATATTTCCCTTCTTGTTTGTTTCAGAAATGCTGAGCACAGTGTGAAAAATCAGCAAGAGCAAGGAATTCTCAGCAAATTTGAAAACAATGCCACAGATAGGTAAAAATTTGAGGCAGGAATGAGCTGCCAAACATCAGCTCCTTTACTCCTTTGAATATTTTGTTTCTTATTTTTACATATGCACGTGCTGTAAAGCCTGTGTATCTGTTTGCTGTTCACCCAATGAATCTCCAAAGACTCCTGTGCCACAGCTATGATTCATTTCTGAACTAATTCATGAAAGGCAAACAGCATGTTTCCAGATCCACACACTTGTCTGATATTACTGGGCACTTCATCATTTGGAGGAAATGTTTTCCCACTTGTCTCAATCTTCCCTTTCCCCTCATACATGTAAAACCATTGCCCCTGTATGCTGACCGCTCAGAGATTACAAATCATTTTAAGTGGAGGAGAGGTTGAGCCCCAGCTTTGTGCTTGATGCATTTTGTTTAAGTTGCTCGTGCTGTTCCAACATCTGTCATATCCTCCACAGCAATGCAATCAAACTGTCAGGGCTGAGTGAAGTTTTGCTGATCCAATCTGCTCCTTCTGTGATTCCTGTCAAAAGCATCAGATACAGTTGTGTGCTCGTTAAACAACAGATCTTTATTTTTGCACATTAAAGGAACCGTTATTGTTTGTTTCTCTTAAGCTCACAAAGCGTGTTCAGATGTGGCTGCAGTCACAAACCAGGCTGCACTTCCCAGATTTCTCTGCGCTCCCACGGGTACCAAATTTCACCTCTCACCTTCTCTTGTGAGGACAGAACATATAAATATCTCTCAGTCTTGCTGTTCTCTGTAATTCCCCAACATATCTTGGAGCACCTAGGAGGAAGGTACTTTGTGGATCCTGGATTATTATTAATGAGGTAATTAAACCAAAGAGTTGCATGGAAAGGGGAAGAGTCATATTTTAATAAGCTCCCTTCTGGATACTGCACTATGAGTTGCCAGAGAAATGTTATTCCCTGTTAACTATACCAAAAGGATCTGATACTAATTGATATTATTGATACTTATATCACTAATCACCTTGACTAAAAGGACAGGATGTTCTTTCATCATTTAAAAAGGATGTACCTTTGATGTACCTTAATAACCAAAAGAATTTGGAAAAAAAAAACATATTCCATTTGGGCTCTGTTAATATGCAGCATGTATTTTTAATCAGCTTTCCAGCATGATGCACCTTTTCACACTTTTGACTGAAGCCTTAAACTCGTGCTGTGAAATGGAAACTTATGGTTTTATCATTTAATAAAAGGAACCTGAATCTGAGGTGAATTGTATAGTCCTGCCCCATTTCTGTGCTGGCCTCATAGCCTATGGCTTTCCCATCAGGGCAGAAAGTCTTCTAATTACAGCAAAGCACCAATGGAAAATGAAACCTAGGATGCCATTGTGCCCTCTTCTCTAATACTTACATTGGCTGGTGACTCCTGCTGCGATGAAAAATCAGGTTCAGAAATGCTTTGATTCATTAAAGAAAAAAATGTTAAAAAAAAAAGGTAAAAACTCTAAGATAACAGACTTTTGTTCCCTAATACATTTGCTTCCTTAAAAATGTCAGTTTCCAAACCTGACAGGAAAACATATTCAACTTTCCATGATCAGTTTTTACCCCATTTTAAAGCATCCCAGACAGGGACTGGATTATTCTGCCTTGAACAAAAAAGAAATCTGAAATTACTGGCAGGGAGGGATCCTGTGCTGCCTATAGGCATGAAAAAGGATTGGCTTCAACTTCCAGCTTGGATACAGAATTTCAAAATATACACCAAGTAAACCCATAGATTAATGACAAATTAAACTCATGAGTGCAAATGCACAAGGTTCAGGGCTCTGAAAATCCCACATGGTATGTGGTTGTCATCACTAGGATTTGTCCTCTTTTAGTGTCTTTCTTCAGTGGCTGTTCTGTAACCCACCCTTTCCATTTAAAGTTCACAATAGATCCCAAGAAGAGTGTCCCAAGGACATGACTCAGAGCATGCTTCTGAAAATCTGTTTTACCTAAACAAATACTGCATAATAATATTTCCAAGGTAACAGAAAAGTGAATGGCAGCCCTTCCATGAGCTCAAAGCTTAGCAGGTTGGTTCTGCCTGGGAGGGCTTTTGCAGCTACTGATTGCACATCTTCTCACACTGTGTTAACAACTCAGCCTGACTCCAGCTGTTGATGAAATTTCTTTTGGATCATGTCTGTGTTGTATGATGGAGTCCAATTGTGAGCTTTTTGGCAGCTGTATAGACTACTAAGTCTTCACTAATTTGATTTCTTGTCTGAGAGTATACATCTTTAGGGAATTTACTGCTTGCTCATCTCTGAGTTCCAGTAATATGGCACAAACAAAAACAAAATCCAAGGATGACTTATAACAAGAATTTTGCTGGTCACAGGACTTCTCCTTATAAACAGGATCCATTAGACCAGATGAAATGAAAAAGCAGTCAGGGACAAAAAATTGCAGTCTCTGAGAAGTAGCCACTCTCTGAGGAAGAGAAAACTGTATTAACAATTTTGACTAAAAGGATGAATTCTCAACAGTTATCTCAAGCAGAACTTTTAGCAGTACACCCATCTTACACTGTAAAGGAAATGGAGTTTGGAAAATGAAACAGAAAATGGGAATATGTGGTTGACAAAGAAAGGGGTATAAAAACATCCTCAAACTTTTTTTTTTTTTTTTTTTTTTTTTTTTTTTTTTTTTTCTGTATTGGAAAAAGAGGAAATTAAATCTGAGTTGGCCAATTAGCCCCCACAGTCCCCAAAGGCAAGACAAGATCTTTTTTCAGGAAAGCCTTGAGGTGAAGCCAATTCAATTAATTTCCACAGCAAAACTGTCAAGATCCAAAAAACTAGGTGGAATAATGAACTGATTAAAACTTGTAATTGCAATTCAATGGATGAAACCATTAATCACAGAGATGGCAACATTCTCTCTTTTCAAGACTGTGCTCGGATGAGTTGCCAACAAAAGGGATTGTAGGAATAAAGGGCTAATGTAACCTGGAAAAGGAACATCCTGGATAGAAAATTGTGTGGTTCCATGACTGACCTGAGGAAAAGAACAACCTTCCCTAGACAATAAAAGATTATTAAAAAAAGTTTAGTCATATTTTATTCTTATTCTCAATTCCTCAGATCCCAGTTAACACCACTCACAGCCTGAGTGTCAATGATGTACTGAACAACACTCAACTCTTACTCAAAGTCATTTCTTCCACCTTTAATTTCATGTGTTTCTAATATATTTCTCCTCTTGCTTTTTTCTCGTACCCAGCCCTCCACTGCAGGTGCCTTGGCCTCACTGCCTTGGCCTTCATTGTGCTGACAAGCTGCTTGTGTTGTTCCCAAAGCAGGACCTCAGGAGAGGGGAGGCCAGGCTGACAACTGGCAGCTCCTCCAGAGGTGTTCAAACACCTCCACCATCCACACCCTCTGCTGCTTTCCCAGCTGCTGCAGATGGTGCCATGGCACAAACTGCAGAGCAGAGGGAGCCAGGAAAACAAACCCCACTTCCACTCAAACAACATCTGATTTTAATCAAAGCAATTCTTTTTATCTAAGCTTTTGGAGATAACTCCACAGCTCAGAGGAGTCATGCCATGACTTTTCATCATCTAAACTTTAACCCCACTTCTTCCTCTCTGCTACTCCTTAAAGATTAAGCCACTGTGATTAAGCTCAAGAGGTCAGCAAAGTCCCTCACCCTGTCTTTTGTCAGCCTAGGTTTTTGCCTTGGCTGACTCCTCTATATCCTCTCTCTGAGGGAAGGGTTAGACTGGGGTGTCCACTAAGCTGCTGAAAGTGTCAGCCAGGCTGGAGTGAGAGCTGACAGGATGATAAAGGCAAGTGGGTGGTGACAGAGAGGGCCAGAAGAGGTCTAAAAATCCTGCATTGTACCAAAGGTACATTGCACATAAAACCGATCAGGAAATTAAATAAAAAGCATGATAAGAAGGCACTACTGCATTCATGCCAAACCACAATGGAAATCAGCAGAAGAGGAAAAAAAATGGATGTCACTTCATTTTGGTAGTTGATTTGTCAGTGTGTAATATTTCTTGGTGGTTGGATACCATTTAACTTAAAATTCCAATGAAGGCTACAGATTTTATAATTATCAATGGTATCACTAAATGGCTAATTTACAAGCAAGGAAGGTTCAAACCAGCGACATGAAAATATTTCTGCTGGGAAGAAGGACTGTGAAGAAATAGGGTGAGAATGAGTGAAAGCTCCTCTTAGCTGAACAGATTCTTCCCCTGGAGAGCCCTGGAGAAGCAAAGCTTAATTAATTGGAGCACCATTGAAGCTCTGCAAAGAAAAAAGCCTATTAGGTCATGTGCTCCATCCTCCAGAGCACAGCCCAATTCCCCCTGAGCTACCAAGAACAGTGCTCAGTGTCTCTGGGGGTGAGCTTTCTGGAAATCCTAACTCATTGAAGCTCTTGTGCTCTCAAAAGCAAAAGAACACCGACAACTTTGGGAAGGAAAAGGCAAAATTGCAGATCTCATCGTCTGCAGTTCTCAAGGACTTCTCAAGGACTTCTCAAGGACTGGGTCTTAGCTTGAGAAATAAAGTAGAAGACATGAGAAAAGTAAAAGGTAGGAAGGAAAGGAAGGAAGAAAAGTGGATTTTCACCTTCTCTTTGGCTCTAATCAAATTCATTCTTCCCTCCAAAAATATGTTTCCAATCTGAAGACTGCTCTCCACTTCAGACACGAGAGCTGGAGGGAGTGGTTACAGGTAGATTTTCTGTCTCTCATAAATTATTCCAGCCAACAGAAATGCACCTTATTACAAACAAGCAAGATCTGAGCTGTTTGCAAAGCTTTTTGACCTCATTGGAGACATACCAAGCAACTGCCACCCACACCACTTTAAGAGCAAATAAATGCAGTCTGGAATTAAGTGATGCTTTAATGGAATGGCTTGCTCCCTCTGCCTTTTTTAAATTTATTTTGGAATCCACCTGCAACTTCCAAATCTTACTCTTAATATGTAAAAATTCATTATTAATTTATTATTAGCTTATTTTGCTACAAATGATCCAAATGAAGACTTGCCTGTCAACTAACTCACGTCAAGAGAGATAAAAAATAACTCATCAACTTGATTTAAAGGCTACAGCTTCTAAGTTGTGGGAGCAATGTGGGAGTTCAGAAGTTCTAGAAGCTCTAGGGACAGTTTAGAGGAACGGGTGCTTATAGCATGAAGGGAGGGTGGGTGTATTACTTTGCCATAGGGAAATGAAGAGCTGCATTGAGCAATTCATATTCTGGACACAGCAATGCTTCCTGGAACACTGGATGGGAACAAACCAAAAAACCAAAAAAAGGTTCACTTATTTCCATCAGGAAATAGTCTTCTTGGCACTTAACAGAATGGAAAGCTCCCTGCCTCCAGCCTGCCTTGAGATGCCATATTTTCAAGGTGTTCTCTGAATTCTTAGTCCTGTTGTATTGAATACCATCAACAGGATTCTCAAAGCAAGTTCCTTCCCAGCAGCCTTCCATCCCACAAAATTCATCTGACCTCACTTCTGCACAGGAACCTGTTTCAAGCCTTCATTTTTTCTGACAGTACAAGAGTAGATGGGAACAAGCTACCTTGTGTTCATCAAGGATACAGGGATGCACACAGGCAATACTTTGACAGACTTGAGCTGAAAATCCAGTGTCCTGTTCACTTGCCAAAAACTTGTCACATAGCCAGATCACAAAGGGTACAAGTCAAGGGACTGGTGATATTGGACGGGCACTTGGATGATTCTAAGACAACTGGGAAGCATGTATTGAGCACTAAATATGAAATTATAGTGCTGAGATAGGACTCTGGGGCTTCCACACCATTTACACACCCTGGACTCTCCCCAGCTTCACTATTTTAGGATCCTGGAAAATCAACTGATTTAGAAGACAGCCAATGCCAAGATCCCTTTTTAGAGCTTCCAAACTCTGCTGTTCCCTTCCAGGTGACCTCACCAGTCTTTCTGAAATCTCCAACACTCCTGCTGGTCCCCCAGAGATGATGCTGGGATATGTTTACACTGCCTCTCACTTTTCTTTTCAAGACCTTGGCCATGTTTATTGATTTATGCTTTGTTTCCCAGCACTGTGTTTCTGCTGAAGGTGACCCTGTGTTTCCCAGACTGGAGTGTTACTCTTTCGAGGTCATGCTCTAATGCCTGCCTGGCTCCTGTAAAACATCACTCTCTGAACAGCTCCTGATGGATGTTTTGGTCAAGAGTTCTGCTTATTGCATGTCAAACATGGCTCAAAAATGAGCACAGACTGAGTGCCTTGATGAGGTGAAGCCAGGATCACATCCAAAGTTCTTTTTGTTCTAAAGGTCAACACATCAAGTTTTCCAAAGGGTTTTCCTATGGCTGTAATTCCAAATGCTTTGCTCTGCGTAGTCAAACAAATATGTTTTGGAAAATCATGAGTTTGTGGGAAAAGATCTACTAAATTAGCATGGGGGAAATAGAACTTTCTGCCTTCAGATCACAAGAGGAAATCAACTTTTGTCTTTAGAAACCAACTGATCCTGCCATTTCTCAGTTTTCCAGTGGCTTGTTGGCAACTGATAGAGCTCCACTGGAGACAAGCTTTCAGACAAAGAGTTCCTACAGATAGGCCCAGCAACTCAAATTTGAACTCTTTATTAAGGTGTTAATTTTAAAATGTATTAAGATGAGAGTCATGTCATCTTTATATTTAAAATTGAGAAAGTAACCAAAGTTTTTTCATTGAGTTCAAGATTGTCAGCATCCCCTCCCAGCAGACACGACACCACTATGTGCTGTACATACACCCACTTCACAGGGTTACCATCCTAATTCTCATTACTGAAAAGCTTCTCCAACTAACTCAAACATTTCCTTTACTCATCCAAACCATTGCTACTTATGCAGCAATGAGAAAGAAAGGAGAAATAATTCAAAGAGAAAATAATTCCATTCTCCAAACAACTTGCATTGTTTTCAGAAGGTGTTTATAGACATCAATGAAATCTCCCCCCAGCTATTTCTTTACTACACTATAGAGCTTTGGTTCCTCACATCTCTCCTCCCTCTGTTTCTCCTGTCCCTCCAAGGCATGGAATTATATGTGGAGGACAAGAATCACACACTACCACAAAGTGCTACAAAGGAGAGTAAAGTAGCAGTGCTAACAGTGCCCTTGTTTGGCATAGTCTGAATAACAAAACACAAGGTATTCCTGTGATATAAAACAGCACAGCCTACAAACATGATACAAACTGTCTTGATATATATCAGCAGAAAATCTCGTCATAAATACATCTTTATACATCCTCACAAAATGTTGTCCTATGCTTTGCTAAGGATTGGGAGGAGACATTTATGAAGAATAACACTGTCGTATTTATAAATTAAGGTAGAGAAGACAGAGAGAAGAATGGGAAAATCCAATCTAGATTTTTCTCTAGAAAAAGAAAGGGTCTGAAGTATAATGGAGTCAGTGTGTTTGAGTCTGCATTTTCACAGAGTAACATAACACTGCAAAATGGGACTAGAGTGTTCACAGCAACACGATTTCTGCCATGAGGCAGAGCCATCCCCCTGCAATGCTGAGTCACACAGGCCATCATGAACAAGATCTCTGAGGTTCTTCAACTGATTAACTCAAAGATGGATCCATGAAAACAGCATTACTTCATGAATTTGCTGGCAGCCCTCCAGGAAAGGCTACCCTTGGCTGTGGCCACCCTTGGAGGCCAGGCAGACATTCAGGTGGGATGGAGCTGGCATGGATCACCAATTCCCAGTCGTTGTCCATTCCAGTCCTCAGCTGCGTATACTTTTCCTCATAAAAAACCCAACAAACTTCAATCCCCTCCCATCACCAGAAATGCTTTCAAGTTTTATTTCTACAAGATAAAGAGCTGTTTAATCACCAAAGAAGATAAAGTTTAATTCTTTCCTATATTTAATAAAGTCCTTAAACTTTCAGTGTATTTTTGGTATTTTGCATCTTTTGCATAAACTCACCAGATTTTGACTCTGCTCTGAAAGCATTTCATTTTGCCACAAAGACAACCAATGAGCTCCAGTGTCTTTGTAGTCTCCTGAAAGTCTACCAAAAGTGTTTCCTGAAGACCCATAACACCTGATGACTCAGACATCACTTTCCCACCTTCCCTGAGAATGTCTCTACACCCCTCTCCCTTCCTGAGAAAACCCTCCTGGTTTTCAGCATCTCCTGAAGTCTGAAACACCAAACAAGCCCCAAACAGAAGAATATCAAAATGAGACAAGTCAGTAATGCAGATAAAATTCTGCCATTCTGTGTAAAAGTAGGTTTCATCCTCTGCTGGAATAATGTGCTCAGGCTTAGTCACTAAAAAGGCCAAGCAGAAAAAGACAGCGGAGGCAGTAAAAGTAGGTTGGATTATTATGCGTTATTATAGAGGGGGAAGAAACTAATCCATTAGAAGGAAAATGAAAAGCTTCAGGATGATGAGGGGTAAAAAGTAAAAGAGGGAGAGTAGACATATGAGAGAGCACTGCAGATAATGTCTAGAAGGGCAATTACTGGTTCCCTTTCTCTCTACTCTTTCCCATAACACAAGACCTGGAGGGCAACATGCAATTAAGGGCCACCCATTGAAAACATACTAAAATGAAACACTATTTAGTGTGTAATTAACCTGTGGAACTCAGTCCCACATGGCATTCTGCCGACAAAGAACTCAGAGCCCAGGAAGGATTAGACACTACTAAGAAGTGGTAAGATAGCATTTCCCATTCCACCAGCTGGATAAAAATAAAGTACAAAGAATATCAATCCTCCAGCTTCAGGGCCTAAGTTGTTCATTGTGATCAGCAGCAGGTAAAGCTCAGCAGGATGTGAAAGATGCAGTTCTGCCAGTGAAAGCTTTAGTGCACAGCCCTTTCCTGTGTGCTGCTTGTCACTTATCTCAGATGCTTATATGGCTCCTACAGCTCCAGTATGAGTGCATTACAATCAGTAACATATTCATCATCACAATAGCCTGAGAAGGTACAGAAGAACTTTTTTCCCTATTGTACAGACTGTGAGCAAAAAGGTTAGAGACATGCTGGAGGTCACACAGGAGAGAGGAGCAGAGCACTGTGCTGCTCCCTGCATTCATCCTCATCACTGGACCCTACAGCAAGGCAGACCAAAGAGCCAGCTGGGAAAGGAGACAGCAGCTCCATTTCCAGGCCTCTGTCAAACACAGATGTCCCAACACTAAGCACAGCAGCAAGTTAATTAAACAGCATCCCTAGCACAACCCACACAACATCCACATCAGCCAAACCATGACCACAGTTCCAGGGACCCAGCCCTCAGGTGGGACCTCCAAGCAGGTGTCTCTGACCTTGCTGACACACAGCACTCCCTCCGTAGCTGGTTTGTCCTTTGGGATGAATTCCAGCTGGCCATGCTGCATGGCACAGTGTCTCAGCATGCAATATTTCCCTCCTGCTGTGACTCATCTGTAGGGGTTTAATGCATGCAGCTCACTCAGGGTCAGGCCATGAAGCTGTTGCATGTTTTATTTACCCAAGCAGTGACAGCCAATGCAATGCAACCACTCCCATGGGTTGCATGACCTATTAGCCCTTTGGGTGGCATGACCTACTAGCCCTTTAAAAGGACAGATGTACAGAAACCAGGGCTTTCCTCCATGTGGAAATGGGTCACTTTTTGGTTTTTTGTTGTTTGTTTTTTTTTTTTTGTGTTTTTTTGTTTTTTTTTGTTTTTTTTTTTTTTTTTTACAAATAGCTATGCACTCTGCATCATTTTTTACATTATCAAATATTTTAATATATTTAACTGAGTGGTTTATCAGTCATTCTCTGATGATAAGATAAGCACAGCACTCCTTTAATATTCCTATTTCTTTTCTTTTCTCTCTTACTCTTTAACCTTTTCTTTTCCTGAAGCAGCTTTGCCCTGAGGTGGAAATGTAAAGGTCCACCACAATCTTTACTGGAGAAAAGAGTCCCATTTGAAGGTGATTCAGTGATACAATGAATGCACAGGTCATTTTGAGAATAAAACATAAAGACACACTAAACATAAAAGTTTTATTTCCTTCACAAGTGATAAGCATGTATGAAGGAAAGACTTTTCTTTTTGCTACCTTTGGCCTGCAGTGGAACACTTGTTAAAAAATGTTCCTTGATACTAATCTCCAACTGGTGTTTGACTTATCTTGAACTCTCAAATGTCACCATCTTTCAACTGGTGCTGTGAAAAGACCTAACTTACATATCTATAAAAGAGCTCTATTTTAACCAAGTCTCTCATTCTTTCTTCCTTCCTCCCTACCTTTTTTCTTTCCCTCCTTTCTTTCTATCTTTATTCTGCCACTGCACTTCTGCTTTGATATTGAGTTCTAATACAAAAAAAAAAAATAAAAAGGGCAAGTGAGAAGCTATAAATGATACAGAATAAAACTACACTTAATTTGTCTAAGCCCCCTTTAAATTAATACATTTTTCCTTACTCTGACCTGAGCACAAAATTTTTAACTAAATTTGCCTTTTAAGAGGTTGTTCTATTTCACCAAGGCAACAGCCAGCCTTTCTGAGCTGGATAGTGGATCCTGAAGAGATGCCAAGAGCACCCTGCAAAGGTGAGGAAGTTGCTTCTTCAGAAATACAAAGACATGGGATGGGAAGGGAAAAGTGGATGCTCACAAGGTTTAGGAATGAACTGATTTAATGTCACCTGTTCCAACCTGCAGCTCTATACTGAAGAGCTACCATAAACCAAAAATCTCTGTCACTTTGACCGTATATGTCCATGAAAATGATAAATCTTCATTGCATAGATTTCCATGGGCATCCTTTTTAAAGTCAAGTCATGCAGGCGATTGGGACACTCTTCAATAAAGAAAGCATCAAACAATCAAGGATGGAGCTCAGGATGTACCTGACAAAGATCAGTAGAAAATTGCTTCCTTAATGGGATCTTGTTATGAATCAGTAGATCAAAAATCTAATCAAGCACTTCTCACCACTCACATCACAGGAAGATCACAGGCAAGTGCAAGTCACAGATTCCTTGATCATTGGCTTGATGGGCTGGAGATGATGCAAAGCTGAGTCACATAGCTGGACAGAGGGATACAAGAATAATAATGACATTGCCCCTTTGAGGAAAGGAAGGACTCAAATTCCATGTTCAGAAAGACAGCCAGAAATTGTCAGTGCTCCACATTCTTCCTTAATCTGAAGCATCATTAGATTATTGGCTCTGAAGTTCACACTCTGAAAAATAATTTGGTCCTCTAATAAGGCATTGAGGCAGGGCACCAGTGAGCCAACATACCATAAGAGGATAATGATATGGGTAGATCTCTCCTTTCTGCTGGTGTCTTATCCCTCAGATCTAAACACTGAACACACTTTCCATAGTACTGCTCATCTGAGCATATCAAAATGCTTTATAGATGTTCATTGTAAGTAATTACCAGGCAGCACGTGTGAATAACTTACAGGATGGTAGAAGTGAAATTTCTACTGCTTTTACACTTCTTCTCTCTTTGCAGTTTTAATACTTTTAAAATTTGTTCTCCCTCTTTTTCTGGCCAGTGTAAATTAAGAATATCAGTAATTTGAATAACTTCCTAAATCACATCTCTAGGTGCCTATAGTTACAAATGCCTAGCCCTAAATTTGGAAGCAGATATCAAGCAGCTGCCTAATACAGAGATCCCTTCTAGAACCAGCTGTGCCAATGAAAGGGTTTCTGCCTCCAGCTGGATTTTTTAGCTAACATGAGCTGCTCAATCAGCACTAACTCAGCTTTTTTTATGCAGGTAAAACATAACAGTAATCAGTAAGGAGGTGCGAGCTACAAAGCAGTAAGTGGGAGAGAATCTGACTCCAAAACACACCCCACTAATATCTTGAGAAAGTCTGAGAAATTAACAGACCTGAACTCATTAAATTCACTCAGAGTCACTTCTCAATGTGTCTCATTAACACAAATACGGTTTAAGCATTTGAAGATCCTTTATTGATCAACAGGGGAAAAGAAACCTTTTCAGATTTGCTGGGGTTTTCTCCTCCATTTTCTGCAGAGATTTTACACTGTTCTGTTCACTCGGTCTCTGCCTTTCATTTTTCCCAGTCAGCTTTGGGATTCCATCTCCCAGGGCAGTGTACATTTAACAGTCACAAGCATTTAAAACATAACTGTGAATTGTCATTTTGAGCAGAGGCTGGGATTTCTGAGGTTTTGTTTCCTTTCTTTTTTTTTTTTTTTTCTTTTCCCCCTACAGGATCTTAATTGCCTTTTTCATCAGAGATTTTCAAATAGAGTTGATGCTTGGAAGAGTTTAATACCTGAAAAAGAGAAGAATGGTGCCCACCTCAGACACCCAGAAGGGAAAGTGAGTCAAAGAATCAGAACTAGAAAGGTGTGTCAAATGGCTAAAGGTGTGACACAAAGCCCAGTAAAGTACAAAACTGAACACAAAGGAGGAAGGAAAATTACAGCAGCTGTCTACCAAGCCAACACAAAAATGTTGAAAAATTAAATAACCAGAAAGGAAAAAAGGGGAGAGCTTTCATGGCAGGAAAAAGAAAGGGCAAAAAGAGAAAGAAGCAGCAGCACAAAGACAACATAGTCTTATACACACAGAGGAAAAAAGCCATGTCCAATGACAGAACATATGGACAAAGAAAAATAACCCCAGCCACAGATGGATTTCCAAGGCAACACATAGAAACCAAACAAAAATTAGAGGCCAGAAATTAATTTAAAATCTCCACAAAATAATTAAGCCCCAAAAATATTTTTGGAAAAAAAAAAAAAAAAGCAAATAATCTTTTTCAGCTTAATAAAAATGTTCATTTTCTAAAAAGGCCATTTTCCAACACAAGTTTTTCCATTCAGCTAATGTCACCCAGCTCCAGCTATGTATTCCAAGCCTCCAGGGCTAAACATAATCTATCTGTTTTTGAAATTAGAACATCTTTGTTCAAACTTTAGGCCAACAGCAACCATTCTATTAGTACTCTGGTGAAAAGAAACAGGAAGGGAACAGTATGGGTGGATTTGAGCATGCTTTGAACATCAGACAGTGTCCAAACGGTCAAGGATACCTGAGCCAAACTGTCACTTTTAATACCCATAACTCATTATGGGTATTCAACTCATTAACCCTGAAAATATTTCAGAATTATTCCTTCCAATGTGTAGCCCTGTAGGAACGGCAATGTGCTGTTTGTAGAGCCCTTCCAGGATTTCCAGGTCTCTGGGAAGCTGTTCTCTAGCAGGTCAATGAACTCACTGCAGTGAGGAGCATAAACACAGGACCGTAAAGGTTCATTGTGTCAGGGCAGCTCAGGGAAGGCTTCACCCACTGACATCTCCACTACTGCTGTGGAAACAGAGTCCAGTGTATTATATTCCAGTGTATTATACTCCACCATTCCAGACCTTTGAGCCCAGCCAGGGCTCTTTGTTCTAGGTGCCACAGCTGTGATTAGATGGAGGCATCGCTCTGTAATCAGAGCTGCAAGATGCACAGATCAACAGAGCCATCAGCGATTAACACCCTGCAACTGCCTGGCACCTCTGTCTGTTATGGCACTGGGCAAGTCAAGAGGCCTGGGGAATAAGCAGTCTCTGGCATGGGAAGATCCATGACAAAAGGAGAAAAGACTGTTCATGTTGGAACATGGACCCCTTTTCCCTCCCATTGCTGCTGTCACAGCCTGGAGGCACATGAGCACATGTGCATCACGTATCACTGCAGGAACATCTGATGCATAGCAGAGCCTGGGTGGCACAGCAGGCTAATGCATCTCTCCTTCATCTCTGGAATTAGAGGTGGAAAAAATTTGACAGTTCCAGGGTATTCCTGTGTGGACTTCCATTTATTTTAGACTCTATGCTCACTTTCTTCACCCAAAGTAGATTTCATGACCAAAAGTCATGGCAATGTCACAGGCCAGGATTTAGTAGAAATGAAAATTGCTCGAGGGACAAAACTGGAGAAAACAGATATAAATCAAAGACTTGGATGCATTAGCAGAGCTACATGAAAAGGCTATGATGAGAATGGCTGGAAATATCCAAGTTCAGGAGAAGAAGAGCTGAAGAGAGCTCTGTGGAAACCTGGGACTAGCACAAGTTGCCATTCAGAATGGCAGAGGTAGAAAATTGTTGTGGCCTCTGAACAGCAGCACTAAAACTTCTGTTCACCCTTATAAAAATCAGGAAACACACCCAATGTTTCAATAATGAAACAAAACATCTGTGGCAAATACAGATTTTTAAAAGAGGGTTCTAGCTGTCCTATCCCAGTTGGTTTTGGTCCACTGGTTTTACCTGCTTCCTGAGGCATAATTGCTTCCAGTTTTGGAATGCATTAGTGCTCAGCTCAGCTCCAGACACCATTCTAAAGGAGAAAGGCAGGGTGAATTTTTAAAAGAGCCAGATAGCAGTATTATTTTCACACGAGCCGTTACTGTTCTTTCTCACTGGAACTCCTCCCTGCTGGTACTGCTGATCCGAGCCAGCCCTTACCCTGAAGGGCACTCTACTTTTAGTCCTCACTTCACTCACGGCTGTAAGAGCTCAGCCATGAAAGGAAGCAGTAGGCACATCCTACATCCCAGCTGCAGCTCTCCGCCTCTCTGCTCCTTCAGCCAGCTGGAGAAGTTTGGCTCCACTGTGCCCTGACTGAACTAACCCAAGCTCAGGCAAGCTCAGCACGAGCTGTCTCAGCCCCAACAATGAGGCCACTGGGAATCATTTAGGGTGATGCTATTGGTGCAAACACATAACATTTGAGCTCCTGGAGGTAATTTCATCTCTGTTTCCACAGCTGATAGAGTCGATTGTGTACAGGCTTGAGGAAACTAGAGTGGGATATTCCAAGTCAATCTCAACTAAGCCTGATAACTCCCCCCACTTCCACCTCCTTTATTTATAGCCAGCAACTGGACATTGCAAGTCAATGATCATCGACAATATGACACGTGGATCTACAGACCCAGCACGTCTAATATCAGCTGAGCTGACAGTGCTGGGTCCTGGCTATCATCAGAGGAGAGACAAATATTCCAGTTGCCAATAGATGTGCCCTTGCATGGAGCTTACATGAAGCACCCTTGGCCTGAGGGAGCAATAGAAATCAATTAAAATTCTTTGTTGTGCCAAATTCTGTATACCTTTCAGCAGCTCCCTCTCTTCCTTTCTCTGCTACAAGTGGACCACTAATCAGAAACCCTTTTTTGTACAGCAAACAGATAAAGCTTTAAAGAATTAACAAGATGGCAGGGTTTTTTTTTTTTTTTTTGTTTGCTGATATAATCAGGGATCTCACCTCCTTTTCAAAGCCCACAGGACCAAATGTGTGAAATCTTTCATTGATTCTGCAGCTTCCCTTTCCAATCTTGTTTGCAAAAAGCTCTTGAAATTTATCCTACACTTGAAGAGGGCATTTACAGTTGTCACTTTTGCCTACTCTCAGCATCCATCCTCCCCACAAACAGCTTCTCCCTGGAGTCAAAGAGGACATCTGATAATTTCCAAGAGGCAGGTTTGCAGTAAGGATCTGCTCACAGGGGAGGAGAAGAGACTCTGAAAGTGTGCTCCAACTGCTCTGCTTCAGTGTCCCTTCAGCTGAATGAGAGGAGCTCTAGCCAGACCCTGGCTAACCCTAGGATCCAGTGCTACCACAGTCAGAGTTTCAGCACAGCTGAAAAGGAAGCCTGAGGTCCCAAAACATCTCATCTCTGCTACTTTTTAAACCCACATGTCAATTAGTAGTGAATGTAGACTGCTTGAAGTGATCAGAAAACAACTGATCATTTCCCACAGCCCACCCAGGAGCTGTACAACAGCAACAATTCTGCATTAATGAGGGCCTGGGCTGCAGCTGGGACAGCTGTCTTGAAGCACAAGGATCCCAGCTTTAGCTCTAATGCTTCAAACCGTGAAACCTCCCATAATTCTCTGAGTAGACTCACAAATTACTTGTTCAGCCATAGGAAAACATTAACTGTCATAGCTCCTTGAGCTTCCAAGAGTCAGACTCAAAGTGAGGAGCAGAACATGGGAGAACTGCGAGTGTAGATGGGACAATGGGACAAAAGGCAAAGTGAGAAGAAATCTCTTCAAAATAACAGTAATAAATCAGGAAAGCACTGATTCTCTGTCTACACAGTTGGTGGTATTGACAAACCATATCTCCTTTGCTTTTTCCACAATTACACTATCAACCAGGCTTCTGGAAGCAATACAAACTCTCTATCTACTATCGGTGTACACTAAGATTTGAAATTACTTTCAATGACAAAATGCAGGCTAAAGTGCTCTCACTGGCATGTAACAGGTCTGAGACATTAGCATCAAGAGATGCTGTGAATGAGCCCTGCTCCTTCATTGCTCTCGGAATAGCAGATGATGTCTGCTGAAAAGTCACTGTGATTTGCTGGGCAGAACCTCAGCTTAATAGGGACAAAGTACCCCCGAGTTTGAGAACAGCTTCTGTCTTCATTACAAGCTCTTCACCCACCTCCACAGACACAGTCCTGTAACTAATGACTGCAAGAGGCTCACCACAGGCTCTGCAGAGCAGTGCTGTAGCAGAACAGCAACTGCTCATCTCTGAGTGGTGATTATCTTGTCACACCAGCACTTCCTTCTCCTAGGCAGACATGGTGAGGTTATCAGGAGAATGCCTAAAACACACATTTTTGAGAAGGAACTGTGAGGTGATGGATTATGGGAGGCTGCCAACACAGGCACCGGGGCCATTAAGACTGACTGAGGTCTGATTACAGTTTTGCGTAGTGTAAAGGCACATCTGAAGATGTGTAATTTAATGGCTCATTGCTTGCTTCCTACTCAGAATTGTGCAAGAAGGAAAAACTGCCCAAGTCTGGTCGATTTGAAATCACCTGTTTGTGTTCTACTATGGAATAGTCTACAAAATCTCATTAAATACTAAGCAGGGAAAATGCTTGGCTCCCTCTGAATTGCTTCAAAGTGATCAGCCAGCAATTGAAAAGTAGAGGTGGAATTGCTGAAACATTCCCTGATATTTGCTTTTTGTAACTCCCTTAAAGCAGGAAGCATCCATTTCATTACTCTCACTTTCCTGAAGAGAACTAGCTATTTTCTTACACTTTTCCTTATGCCATTTATTTTTTGCCCTGTAAAGCTACTGCTGGTGCACTCATGTCTTGCAATACAGGACCTCTATAAACCAAGAGCTGGTGTAGGAAAATGAGTGTCAGAGGCTGGGAAGAGGCAGGTTTTCTTTCCACAATGACCTTTGTTTCTGGCTCTGCTCTCTTACTCCCATTCAGCCACAGCAGTCAGGGCTGGCAGAACATGTTTGTCCTGTTAACTCAGGTGCTGTCTCTGCTCTGACCCAGGTAAAGAGCTGAGCACTGATTTAGACTTTCTCAGTTTTCACGTGAGTCAGCCAGCAGGCCCTTTACTTTAGCAATATATCTTGAAACAAGGAAAGATTTGGCTTCTGCCTTGAAAATGCAATTCTTCACTAGGTTGTGATGAGGCCTTGGGGTGGCTTTGAGGTGTTTACTTTATGTTTTTACTGGTGAAGCTCTTGTTTAAGAGAGAGAATTTTTATTCTGGCTAGCTTCCACATTCCAGTGCCAAACCACACCCACTCTGACAGCATCACTTGCTCTTTTTTCCTGCCAGCCTCTGTCATGTTGCTGTTCATATTCTTGCTTTTCTAATCCCTGAGTCTCTTCTTTCATTCACTACTGTCAGAGATCTTGATCAGGCAGCAACACACCTCCTAAAAAGACCTCAAGGCTTAAACATATCCACAGTCAGGCCATCAGGAAAACTACTGCACCAAATAAAAGAAAACTATCCTTGGGCATGAGGAGTAGACTGAGGTCTACAGCTGTCAATTAAAAAGGTGCACTAATTACCCTGAGCCAGGGAGTTTCACATGCAGACACAGAGTACCTCACATTTGCTAGAGAAAATCTGTATTCCCATGAGCAGAGAAGGAAAAGCCCCAAATTTTGTGATTGTTTGTAAATTCAGTGAGCACTTTAAAAGCTCTTTGGGGTGATTAGAGGTGATCAGGAGCTGGCAGCTGCCTGGCCCTCAGCAGAGGTGCTGCAAAGCTGGTCCTGAAGCCTTGGGAATACACAAAGTGTTCCTGATGAGCACCTTCCAGCAAGCAGGATATGCTCCAGCAGTTACAAAAAGGGGCAAAAAGGACTACTGGATTTAGAGTAAGAGCTTGGGTTTAACCTTTGGGAGTTTTTGGGTGGGTTTTTTTTCGTGGGTTTTTTTCTTTTAATTTTGGTTGGTTGGTTGGGTTTTACGTATGTGTGTAGCTTGTTTGGTTTTTGGCTTTTTCTCCCATAAAACTATTAGTCTTTTAAAACTCTAGACTTTTTGTCTGCTGGAGGTGGCTGACTAAGGTGATGAGAAAGATGAAGTGAGCAGGTATTTTAAGGGTGCCATTAAAAAACTCCCTGAACTTTCAAAAATACACTGTGATTGGAATCAAGCAAGTCCTGCTGAGATCAAGTGGAACATGCATCTAAAGGAATTCCAAAAGGGGAGGAAGGAATAATAAAAATAAAAATTATTTCATATAGGGGAACATATTTTCTAGGGAAAAAATAAAAACACCCAAAAAAAAACCCAAAAAGCCAGACAGAAAATCTGAGACTTCTACAGAGGAAACACCAAGCAATTTTATAGCAATTCTCTTGGGAGTTGGTTGCTTTCCTGAGAGTCCTAATTAATTATACATGCAAGTGAAGAAATATAATGTGGCTTTGAATAAAATAAAACTCAAAATTTAAAATGAAAGAGATAGGGAGAGGGAAGACAAAATTATTTTGTTAATTCCAGTTTGAGCTAATTTAACTTTAATCAGAAGCTGACAGGAAAATGGTAAGCTCAGCTGCTTGTCACATTCAGCAGAGATGTCCCCACTGTCTTTAACAGATAAAACATTTCACTACTGACCTCCACTGGGAGCAGAACATTGCTGTTGAGTGCAGTTGCAACAGATCTCAGTACTTATTATAATCTGTTCCATGGTCATCTCTCCATCAGCCTGAACAAATGGGATTTTTTTTTTGAGTCTAAAAATGTTGGGTTTTTTTTAGGGCAGTAGAAATATCTGGCTTCTGTAAGCTGCAATGACCTCCATGGCAAGGCAAGTCAGGGCAAATCTGGGTTAAAAAAAAGACTTTGGGCTCACCAAAACAAAGGTGAAAAATCTTGTGAATAACAGTAATTTCAAGTGTTATCAGATTTAGGCTTTACAAATCTCAAGTGTTCTGATTCCTCACCCTGAGTCACGTAGAAAGTTTCCAGAAACCATGTACATATTCTCTGTGGCCTCTTCCCCTTTTTTAGACTTTCTAGAATGTAGCCCACATCTGGGGTTCATTTATTGAGTTTTATTTGGATTTCTCCAATTAAAAAAAAAAAAAAAAAGAAAAAAAAAAAAAATGAAAAAAAAAAAAACAAAACAAAAAAAAAACCCAGACCCTCGTTGCCCTTGACTCCAGTTATCATAACAAAAATAGAACAGCAGCATATCCCAAGAGCCAAAAGGGTCTTCCAAGCAAAACACAAGAATTGTTGTGTGAGCAAACTCCGCCCCTCCACACAAGCAGATGTGCCTGGTGCCTTTCCTTGTGCCATGATCCCAGCTACTCTGGGCCAGGGTGGGAATTCCTGCCACTGCCAAGCACCCTGAGTAGACAAGGCTTCTCATAGAAGCTCAAATGCCTCCACTGAGAGAGATCAGAGCCTCTCTTTTCCCAAGTAGGACATTTCAAACAAGTCAAGGCTTCAAGTGAGAATCAATTGAATGTGAATATTAGCAGGCAGGGGCTTGGGTCCTGCAGCACACACGGTGGAGGCTGCCAAGGAAAGGGACACCCTCTGCAAAGTGTTGGTCATACCCCTTGAGCACATATTGATGGCTAGGGAGTGCTCTCAGCAAGGTCTCACTGCAGGGAAATAAAACCTCAAATAAATGTCAAATCATCAGAATAGCCATCTTTAAATAAATTTTAAAAAGAAAGGTAAAGCACCTCTCAACATGCTGCTGTAGGTTCACATGCCAACAGCACAGGACCTGACCTCTTTGTCAGACTGATCTATGGTGTTTTAGGTGTCAAAGGCACCATCTCTTCATGGTTTCCAGTTTTTCCCATTTATACCAAGGCATTCTATTATTTGCCTTTATACTATCAAACATTTCTTATTTAGAGGTTATAAGGCAGTTGTTTTCTCACACAACACCAGCTCCATCACAGCTTGCTGGATTTTCAAGCAAACCTCTCTGAGCCTCATCTCAGACTCACAAGGATATTACAGATATCCTTCAAATTCCTCATTAACCTCCTATTTTCTCTGATGCCTGTAAGAATATGGAAATGACAGGCCATAATTTATGAGTAATTTAATGATTAGTACTGGCAAATCTCCTCTCTCTTCTTTTTGGATGCACCCCCCCATCTGTGCTCTTGTGCTGTACTCAGAAGTTGTGAGTTCCCTGGGGAAGAAACAGCCCTTCTGTTTCAAGTTTGCACATTGCCTAACGCAGCAGGGCCCCAGTTCACAGCTCCAAGATGCTGCACATACAACTGCAAACAACAGCAACAGCAAACACCACCCATCTCTGCTCCTGCCCACTTGAATCTGGACTGAGCACGTAGCTGGCATGTTTGTCTAAATCTCATTTTACAGGAATCCTAGGGGCAAGAGTCACATCTCATCTGCAGAGATGAGATCTCTCTCCTCCCTGCCCATTTCCCCACGGCAGCAGACCCCAGCTGCTCCTCACCAGTTGAAGACCAGATGTGCCCCTGGTCTGATGCCAGTTGGCAACTATTATGTCTCTGTAAAATAAGGGCACTAAAAAAAGCCAGGTTAAAACAACAGTGATTCTCTGGGACCAGCTAGAAATAAGGCAGTTGGATATGAGCAATCACATAAAGAGGGATGGATTGAAACCACCAATTAACCTCAAATAGGTCAAAGAGCCACTGCAGGAGAACACATCCCAGTCACAGATGACAGGGGCTGAATTTAAAGCAATGGCCTAAAAGAAGAAATCATTATACCACATGCCTAAACTCCTGTACCAATCTGCCTTCAGAATTAGGTGTTTTAGACTCTCTGTTTTTATCTAGACCCATTTCCATGCACAGCACTATAGCTCTTGCTGTGGCAGCACAGATCAGTTAAATTTCACTTTCAAACACATGCAAGTTACGTGTTGCAGAGTAGAAACACCACTTCACTTTCATCAATTATTAAGAATGTTGCTGTTTTAATTTCCTTCTGATCCTCCAAATAAACTTATTGTCTTGAGTATTGCTGCTTAGCAAAATTTTGTAATATTTAATGCTCTGTCTTAACTAGTATTTCAGAATTTGGATTTTTGCAGGTACATCTCCAGTTCTCCTGACCAGATTTGGGTTGGCAAAGTAATTTCTTCTTACAAAAGCACTTAAATCTTCTTGTTTTAAAATGACTTTTTAATCTCCCGTTTATGATTTTCTCATTTATGTGCTATAGCCTGGAGCTCTCTAAGTCTTTGTTACCACCAGCTTTTTAATCAGTGATACACCAATGATTTCCTCCTTTGTATTTTGCTCAATGGAGCAACATTTAAATTCACACCATGGGTTTTTTCTGCCTGTCATTTGTGATCTGTAAATTGCAACAGAAGAATTTTGCTACATGACCCCATATTCCTGACAGGACCATCTCTGCAAACAATGTCTAACTAGAGACATTTTCATTCTCCTGTTATCTCTGCACAGATTACACTGCTACTTTAATTTTATAAACACCAACTCTTCTGTAGTTTTCATCATTTCCCATCCACCCAGCACAATTTCAAGAGCATGTCTACCAAGGTATAATTTCAGCCAAAGAAACGAAATCCTATGAAATGGGGGGTTTGTGCTATACTCAAAAATAATGTCACATCCCATTCTTCCAACACACGAATGAACCTCATGTTCACAGTGTTGGTGAGAACACGTTAATGGCCAGAACAGAAAAGAACCAACAGAACAATGTCGAGCAACCTGTAGAGTGCACAGCCTCACACAGATTTCCTCAAGTCTCTTTCTGCCTCTGTTTCTCATTCTGGCATCCTCCCTAGCAGTCCCCAGGAATTCTAAACTTGTCAATAAGCAATTTTGCTCTTCTTTGCATGGCTCCCTCATATGGCCCTGTCAGGAAAAAGAGATAGAAGGTTAAAAGTCTCATACAGACCCTCATGCACAAGATCTGTGCTTTGCTTCCTACAGCTCAAGATAGGTAAAAAAATTAGGGCAAATCTTGAGGTAGACTAGTCTGTTGGAGACCCAAAAGTGCAGCAGAGACTTACAGCCACTTTTACTCCAGCATCTCACATTTCCAGCACAGGAACAAGACATGGATAATTGGGCAAGAGGTCCCTGAGGACAGAAGCACTGTTCTTGCAACAGCTGATAAAAGTCAGGAGTAGGTTGTCATTACCTTCTCTTGCTCAAAGAACTCTTTTCAGTTCACCAAAGCAAAATAGCACCAGGACTAACACAGAGACAAATTTTGATCATTCACTTCTGTATTTCTTTCACTGTCTGATAAATGAGATGTTACTTCAAGTGTATTCTCTACTTATCAGCCTGGGCTCTTGTTTCACATTGGGTTTTGCAGACACTGTACCTAAGGAGTCAGAGTATGATGGAGAGCCAGCTGATGCTTGAATAAAACAGTTTCTGAATTCTAAAGATGAAATGGAGAGAAAGAAAGATATGTCTTGTAGAGATATATCTAACTTTATTCTCAAAGTAGCACACTTCCTTCTGGGAAGTAGCTAGAATATATTTGAAAAAAATCTTCAATCTGTGCTGCTCACAAGAGGAAGGAGTTGCTGCTCCATCTTTTCTCTACAGGCATTAGGTCACATACAGGGAAGCAAGGGAAATTTGTGTCACTTGGTACTTTAAGCCAGCTCTCCACATTTTCACTGCCTTCTCCCTGCAGAGGCTCCCTTAAACCATCCCCCATTGACATGTCCAGATCAGGCTGGGAAAGTAGCAAAGAAAACTCACAAGGATGTATGAAAAGGAGCTGGATACACTCTTCTTGTCAAATGTGGACTGGACCCATTATCCAGCAGTTTGAACTAATGATGCTTCCAGTTTTTCAGAGCAGGGATTGAGCTGGTCCCTCTACATGGGATCAGAGTGCTCAGGGACATTTCCAGTTAAACACAGAGCTCTGGACCTGCTGTCTTTCAAGAACATATGATTTTATCTTGAGCTAAACCTATGTTATTTCACAGAAACCCACATCACTTCCATCTTGATCAGTGCATAGCTCACAGCTTTACAGACACTTCTTTCCCCTGCTACAGTTTTCTGTGGGAAATCCCATGCCAGAGGCAGTCATGCTGACCACCAGTTAATGTGATTAACTGTACAGGCAGCAAGTGACAGATGTTGTGTCTAAAAAGCAACAGGAGTTTGGCATGGGAACATCTCTTACAAGCTGCAAATACACATGTGAGCAGCTCCTGTGAGTATGAAAGAAATAAAAAATACCCCACTGACCTATAACTTGTTCTACAGTTACCCCAGAAGTTACATAAAAATAATAAAACCCAAAATTAATTAAAAAGACATCACATATAATTCTGGGAATTGCACTGGAGCTCGTTTTTAAAGTTCGCTCTTGCTTTTCAAGCCATAGCAACTGTGGGAATCTGTGCAGAAGCTTGGATTACACAGAGCCTCTGTTGACTCGTGGGCAAGGGAGAAGTGATGAGGTGAGAAATGCTGGGAGGCTCATCACAGAGCTCTGCAAGTTATCACATGGACAGCACACATCCACAGAAGTACCCAATCTCCCTGGCTGTGAGTCTGTACAGGAGACTACCACACCAATACATCAGTTAATGCAAAGGGATTAGCAACCCAGAGCAGAAACTGTGGCACCACTGCAACTCAGGGAAAAAAAAAAAAAAAAACATCACACTGCCTCCTTAGGGCGAGGTTTTCCCCTCACTCGAGGCTGTGAGCGAGTTTCTTTCAGATCAAATAAAGGACTGGCAGTGGAAGCTGAAGTTTTGCCTTAGCCTTTGCCAGTGAGACACACAGCTGAGTTATGGGACCCTTATGAGCCATGCTATGCTGGCTGAGCAGCACCAGCTTTGTTTGACCTGAATTTTTTAGCAAATAAATGTGACCCCCTTTTTTTTTTTTCTGTGCCACTTAAGTGAAAAGCCTAATCTCTGATCAGTTTTGCAGAAATTGGATCACAATGGTAGATTGTGTGAAAGGCCATCAAATCGACAAAACCATAAATGAGAACATACAGGAAATCTAATAAAAAAATCTTACGCTCGTCCATGTTACCGCTAAATCTTCTGCCTCTTTTTATTTGGTGAAGGGGACAGAAGTCTTCCAAGCTAGAGGTCACTTGTCATTTACCTTGCTTCATTTCTAATTGAGAGGAAAAAAGAGTACAGGCATGAAGAAAGAAAAGGGGAAAAAAAGAAAACAAACAAAAGATAGGCACATTCTTCAGCCTTTTGTTTTCATAGCATCCACTGGTATTTCACCACTTCTGTGGGTTTTCACTGCATTTAGAAAGTCATTGAAAAATGTTAATGGTCTGGTGGCAAAGCAGCCATTGGGAATGAAGAATGAGCCAGCGAAGGAATGAGGGTGTGCAGCTAATGATTTCCTACAAGAGCTGATTAAACATTGCACTTCCATCTCTTGCCACCTAATTCCCTCCACTGCTGATTTATGGAAAAAGCCCCACCATTTGAGGCTCCTGCAGTTTTATTAGCCAGTAACAATTTAGCACCACAAGAGGCTTTCCCAAGCTTCTAATTTTCTTATAATGAAGAAGGAAACTGGATGAATAGAAAGAAAAAAGAAAAAAAAAAAAACACAATATTGCAGTGTCTTTGCTTAAAGGTGAGGGGAAAGGAAGTGAGGAAAGTTAGTCCAAAAAACCTAATAGAAATATCAAGGAGGGCACCAGGTTCAGCACTCAGGATCCTGTTTATGATGAGGATCATTACTTCACAGAAATAATTACCCTTTCCAAGGCACAGAAGAAGACAAGTACAAGTTCCTATAAATGGAATTTGTCTGGTACTATTTCAGTGGGTTTAAAAATAGTTCTTCACCTCATTTTCTCTAATGCAGCCCTGCCTGCTGCTAGGTCCTTTCCAGTAAAACATTCACGACATTTCTTGAAAAACTAAGCAGAGAAGATAGGGGGAATTTGCCTTATTTCTTTTTATGATTTTGACATTCATATTTTTCACCAGTAGGCTCAATTCTAGGAAACGAGGTGCAAGGGCAGGACACTCTACCTAGCTAGCTGTGCTCCTTGGAAGAGGAGGAGGTTAAGTGGTGTGGGATATCCTTTGCACAAGAGGCTGTTCATGAGAGACTGGGGGAAAAGCTGCAGCCAACCAACACTGTGATCACCCTGCAATTCCAGGCTGGGGAAAGAGAATTTTTCACAGTGGGACTGAAAAAAAAAAAAAAAAAGAAAAAGAAGTCACCATGAGTTTCAACCCTCTGGGAGGAACTATCTATGCATTAGCAGGGGCTGTACGGCAGTTCAGATGCTATTTGCTCCATTTGGCACCTTAAAGCCAGATGTTTAATCTAAGCTAAGTTTGGCATCCTGTATTTTAAACAGGAAACTTGATCCCATTCCAGACTGGGTCCTCCTGCTGGTCTCAGTGAATCCAGCACTTGGACATGTCAGTGCACTCAGCTGGTAGATGACTCTTCTCCTTCCTTTGTCTGGGTGGGTTTTCTGCTGGCCTGACAAGCTAAAGTGGTTGTGACAGCAAGACAAAATCCAGAGCCAGTAAAGGAGCAGAGTCAGAGATGTGCAGCCAGGAGTGGGCAGCAGTTTAGACTGGAAAATATCTAGGTAGGAGTTACAATGTCTCAGGAATGCAGGAAATGACATACTAGATCAAACCCATACATATCCTATCCCTGACATCAATTTTAGAGGGAAATACAAAATACTGCCTTTAGTAAAAGATTATTTAACCTGCCTTGCTGATATTTTCCCCTCTACTTCCCTCACTGGCAGGCTTGGTTTGCACTAAAAATAAAAGGGATTATTTAAACTCCTTCCTAAATCAGTGCAATTTTCATACAAATGATAGAAGTTATATGAACAGCCTTAAAATTATTATGCAAATCTTTCTGTTCACTATGTGAAAGTTTTAAAGGTGCCACTGCAAAACTGTGAAAAATTGTTCCCCAAAAGTGAAAGATGCATTTTGCTTAGGATCCTCTATTGCTACTGCAGTCGAGATGGTTTGGACTCAAGCTCTGTATTATATCACTGGTATGATGGGCTTCTGACAGGAACTGGTGGCAGGGTTCTCAGAAATTGGTGTAAAATTCAGCTGCTGTACCTGAGGAGGGATCAGAGGCAGAGCTGGTGACAACATGGACTGTGCTGGCTGCACTCACTGGTGCCAAGAAGACATAAAGGACAAGCTTTTCCTGGCTTCTGTGAGGGCAAGGCACATCCCAAGTCCTTCCTTGGCTGCCGAAATCTTAGCTTCCCTCAGCACTGCAAGGGAAGCACAGAGGCTAAGCCAGCTTTTTCCCAGCAACCTCCTGTCCCAAGAAACTGCTGTGCCTAGAGCTGGTCTCTGATTTCCTGACACTCATTTAAAGAGATGGATTTTTCACTCCCTAGCATCTGAAAACATAAAGTCTTCAGAAACCAATCAACCTTTTTGTTACATTCCAGTATAACAAAAAATCATCAGCACTCACACACAAACAAGTCTCCAGGATCAAACTGAGTCGCCCTTAGATTTGACCAGAAGCCCAACAGCAGTGATGCCTGTGCCAGCTGGGGACTTTTCTCCTAAGCCTCCTGGTTTCTTGGAGAAAGCCTTTGTATCTGGATTACAGCCAGTACAATGACTTCATCTTGGACAAGGCTTTAGCTACCACAGCTACAACAATGAACCAGATCATCAACAGGAAGAAATCAGGGAATTCCATGAAAGCCCATGGAGCTGCATGTATTTAAACCAGACATGAGACCAATAATTTCATAAGATCAATATGGAGCTGTAACTGAAAACCAAGATTCAAGAAGACGAGAGTTCAACTTTTCTTCTGATTTCCCTCTTGAGATTATCTACTTGGGTTTTCAAAAGCAAAAGAAACAAATTTGGCCAAGCTGTCTCCTCAATTATGGATGCCAAAGAGTAGTCATCTATACCTACATACGTTTTTTATTTCTTCTAACTCTCTACACACACATTTTTTATTTCCTTGGAACAGACACTGACACCAGAGTCCATCATTCTGCTGCTTCCTCTTCCCTAGACAGATATATGGATGATGCAATTTCCCCTGCCATCATTTTGGAATGAAAATATTTTGATAAATCAAAGATCTCAAAGGCATTTGTCCATCTCATTCTCCCCGACTTGTGCACTGAGAATATGCTAAAGCAGATTGAAATCCAAGAGAGAAAAGAGTGGGTATGTGTAGAGGAGGGAGGATGATTTAAACAAAAGAAAGGACACAGACAGATTTCCCTGGAGATCAAAAATTCACATTGACCAAGAGGTCATCTTGGCATTGAAGTTGAGCTGAAAATTTCTAGAAGGAAGGCTACAAAGAAACTGTTTTGCATGAAGATACTAATTCCATTAGTAATTATGCATTGAAATAAAAGGTGCAAAACTGTTCGTTAACAAAAAGGCTCGTGCTTCCTACAGAGTATGCACACAGCTTCAGGGAATCGTGAGTTCAGAGAGACACATTTCCCTTTGTAATTACACAATGTCAAGCTATGATGTCCCCAAGTCTTAATTGGGGTCTGCAGGCCCTATCATCATCATCATAATAAAAGCAGCTATTTAAGTTGCTGCAAATAACATACATTAGTGTAAGTCAATCAAAAGTCTCCTCAGCTCTCTCTCACCAGGCTGTGTGCAAAGGTAAAATGAGGAAATGCATGATCTACTTGCCTCGATCCAGTCTTGCTCCCACTGAGGCCAGCAGCAGAGCTCTTGTTGACTTCACTTACAGCATAATAGTGTTTATAAGAAAGAAGTATTATTTCCCTGTTGACAGTCAGTCTTTGGGCAATGCCATAAATATAGGCTTTGTATTCTCTTCTGTGCTTTTTACCCTTTTGCCCAGAAAATGCAATTTTTGGATTTACAGTCTGTACAAGACAGGTGAAACAGTTCTGACACAGAATGGCACAAGCCCACAATTCAGATTATTTACAAGTGACAGGTCAAATAACAGGAGAATGATTTGCATCAGCAAAATTTCACAGGGAAAGCAAGTAAGGAAACTGTACTTTGGCATGTATAATTATGGGAAGGCTTAAGAGAGCCAGTGAAAACTCCAAATTTATAGAATTGCACCAAACTAGAACATAAAACTACTGTGATTTTTTTTTTCCTCTTGAAAAAAGGCATTTCATAACAAATGACATTTTTTGTATTAGTAATACTAAAATATTATGAAAAATTGACACAAATAGTAAAAGTAATAGAAAATTAAATTAACTTTTTTTTTCCCCCAAAAAACAAAACAAAGCAAAACAAAAAAAGAGGCAATTTCAAAAGGGATTTGTGTCAAGAAAATATGCTACAGGCAGATTCTTGGAAACGTTGATTTCTGAAAAAGATCCATTTTGCTAAAGCTGTATGTTCTCATGGAAAACGGTTTCAATTAAGTTTTCCTGAACAGCAATATGTCACATCCCATATGCAAGTTACAGCTGAGCAGTAGTGATTCCCATGTTTGCTTAGATATTTATGGCACCATTTATAGCTACTCCATTATGGTGCGAAATATTTTGATTTCATTCTCTGGATACAGAGTGATGGGACCTAGACAACTGACAAATGACAAATGAGAGCTGGTCTGTGCCCACACCCAGCATCTTTTTAGGATGCATTTCAATCACCTGGCTGCATTGCTTCCTCTGACCTGCTGCACAGGGTTGGCAGTAATCACTAAAACCACAGGGCTAATTTGTAAACCAGGAAATCTCTCTTGACAAAGATGACAAATATCAATTGTATTAAAAGAAAAAAGGAGTAACAGTTTGATGTAAAATCTGGTCTAGATTTCCAACATGTCCTTGGAAAGTATTTTATCGTCATATATCCTTCACATCGTAGAGAAAGAAAGATTGTGCTATTGTTCTCATAAATTGTTAATGGATGTCAGTTTACAGAATATGCAGAGCTGTTTTCTTGTGTACCAGGTGTTCTTGCAGCCCAGGGTTATACAGATAAAAGCCTGCAAGACATCCAGATTACAGATTCGTCCTCAATATAGATTTCCACAAAGCACTGTGATAATGCCAATTACCAAGGTTTCAGCAAACACCATATTCAGAAGTGGCTGGTGCCCTCCCATCTGTGTGTGCCTTCCAAGGGTGTGAAAGGTCTTTGTAGCAGTCAGCAGGTTGCTGCTGGCCTGGTGAGTGATGCTCTGACAGTCAGGTTCTCCAGCACAGTCACTCTGTGTGGCCTATTTCTCTTACAACCATTACCTGTGGAACAGCTCTTTCTTCTCCCCTTTCTCCTCCTTTATCTCAGCACAGCACTCCTTACTAACTTGGCTCCTGGGAATGTTTCAGACCAAGTCTGTACAGCGTGGAGCAAAGCCAGGTGTGGCAGGAGCTGAGCAGATGCAAACTGTGCACTGTGCTGTTATCTCTTTCGAGGGAAGGTTTAAAAGACTTCGATGTGGAGACCAGGATTTATTGCTCCCATTTCTACAGACAACAAAACCAAAGCACAAAGTGTAAGAGACCGTACTTTAGGCACTTTATGAAAAATGCAGGAGTTGCTGGCTCCAAGCTACTGGGTGTGGGGGACATTCAGCCTAGAACAGCCCATTGCTTTCACAAACGGTCGTTGTTGAGTGGTTTCAGCAGCATTTTCAGAATGGATAAGATTTAAAAAAAAGTTTCCAAAGAAGCCCAAGTTCCTGTTGATTCAACCAAACCACTTCTCCACTCTGCAGCATCTCAAGTTCCCCAGCAAAGTCCTCCATGAATCCCAAAGCGCTGGAACAAGTCCACGTCAATTTACAGGACGATTAATACTGGATATGCCAACTAGCCAGGCAGCCTTCTGTGGCCAGAAATTTATACCAGCCAAGTTCTGCCTGCCCTCACCAGTGGGGGTGCAATCAGGGCTTTCTCTATTCTATTTTAACACCTATTTTCAATCTACTTTTATACCCTTACTAAGATTTTTACTCCCTTTTCCACATTTGTTTGCAATTGGGTAACACATTCAAATGTTATCAGAAAAGGCAAACTATAACTAAGGTATTTTTAAGCAAACCATCAGCAATACTGCTGGCAGTTGCTCACCAGTAGCCCTGTTGGCTCCTGGAGAGTCAGTGTATAGCAAAGGTCCAGCTGCATTCTAATTTCTGAAGCTGGTTAATAGGAATCTGATCTAAAGATAAAAAAGATGGTACTGTCCTGATGGGCCTCTTTTATGTACCAGGAATTCAGGTTGTGGTGTCTTCAGCTTCCACTTTTGTTAATACTTGTTCAACCATTAACAATAACTTCATCAACATTTCCCTTTGTTTACAGAAACACACAACTCCAAACCACTGCTTCATTAATACAGGAGAATATGTCTGTTAAAATTTGGCAGGAAAACAGATCCTGAGAAAAACACAATAAAAAATGAGGGATGAAGTGGAATGAAGATGACGACCTGATGCTTACAGCTATCTTCATACCACCACACAGCCAGCCCTTACCAGGCCTTACTGCTTTTAGATCTGGCAATTGGGCTTTCTTGTCTCTATCCAGCCTGCATCTACAGTTTGAGATATTAAAGCCAAAGCAGAATGATTGATGTTCTTGTGTTCTACCATAATTTACGGCTTAGTTTTTCTCATTTATTTGTTCTGTGGTTGTGACCCTCAACTGCTCATTAGTCAGGAAGGTCACTTAGAAAGGAAATTTTCTACTGGCTTTCACTATGAGTCAGCTCTTAGTCCTCCTACTGTTCAAAGGGAAAGCCAACCTAAACCTCAGTTACTTGTTTCTGATAACTACTGGGTAGACACATGCATAGATAGACAGATAAATAATAGCATTTTTCTTAATATTATTTTGTGGTAGTTCTTAGCAGCCTGAGAAAGCAATGAAGACCAGTAAGGTAAATCATGTGCAAACATGCAGAGCTTGACTCAAGAGCAACATTCTGTAGGGAAACACTCCTGTGCTCTGTGTACGTGCACATGATTTCCACTCGATGGTACCAACAGGATACAGCCCCTCTTTCACCCTCCAGCAGGTTCTCACATGATCTCACCTGCACTAACATGACACTGAGGTCATCGTGGAGCAGCAGGTGTGCTGCAACCATCTGTGCTGTGCTCCTGTCAATAATACACACAGGTTCTCTCCTCAAGCTCCCAAAGACATCTTCTGAGCTCCATACACCTAGTTCCATTTTTGGCAAGGGGAAAAAAAGGCAAAGGTAATCCAGTTTCCATTAAGAGAACTCGCAACTCCTTAAGAGCATGATCTCATGACTTCTTATTAATCAGGAAAGTCTGAACCTGGATGATGGAACAGCCTCAAAGGAGAACACAGGTGCTGTAAAGATCTAGTAATTAATACAAGATGGTCTTACTTGTTATTCTGTATTGAACTAGTGCCCAAAAACATAGCAGTCTTTTGGATAAGATATAAAAATCAAGGTCCTGATAACCCATCCTTTTTTTTTTTCTTTGCAAGCACAAAACTTTTAAAATCCAAGATTCTGGACAAATTCCAGTTAAGATTACATTCTGTCTACAAAAAATACTACCATTGTTCCTCTCTTTACCTGTTAACAAATTTTATGTAGTTCTTGATGGAGTAGAGCAGTTGCTGTGTTCCACCCTAGAAGTGTTGCATTTCAGCAGGGAGTGAGCAATCTCTTTGTATGCTGTGAGAAAAGCCCTCCGGGATTCTTTCAAATGAAAGGAGTTAAATAAATCTCAGTTATTGCTATTATGACTTTCTCCGGCATTTATCCACAGAATAAATGGATAGGTAAGTTGATTTTCAGGCTGCTCTTCATTATTTCCTGAGCAGAACTACCTGAAAGTGGTTCACTATTACTTATACAAAATTTAATTTGGTGACTAATAGACCCACGCAACTAAAGCAGGCAGAACTCTATAATCAACATAAGGAGACTTGTATTTATTAGGTGGTGACTGGTGAATCCCAGGGATACAAAGGTTCTGTGAACTTTCCAAAATGCATACTGGGCTTTTGTAAGGTTCCCTGGACTTATTTGAATTCATGGAACGTTTCTTCTTCTGTAACACATTCACAGAACTAGATCCTAGTCTTTACTTTGAAATACAGGAAGAAATCATCCACTGCTGGCTTCTCTCCTACCTGTCTGCCCACTCTCACAGCTTTCCCATAGGGAAAAAAGCCTGAAGACATAGCTTATGTGGCCTGGATGTCTTTATGGCCTCTGTTGCTTAGCTACCAGAAAGGTCCTACATGGCTACTGAGCCGGCACAAATATGAGCAGCTTGACACTGCTTTTCTTTACACTGGGAACTTGCTGGATCCATTATTCATTCTGATGGTGTTTTATTTATATTTTACTGGGCTTACCCCTCTGCCTGGCTCTATTACTCAAATGAAAGCCAGTACAAAATGAAAGCACAAATAGCCCAGGTCTAGCTGCAGAAGTTTTGATCTTTGACACCATCCAGAGGCAAATGAACACAATCCTCCTGCTTAATACTTCAGGAGAGGATCTGACAGCAGCACAGCTCAGGCATGTTCACACTATTTCTCACACCTCGTCCTAGAAAAGGCTACAATAGGAACATTCTAAAACCAGAACAAGAAGGATTTTATGTAGTGGGATCAGGTTATTAGAGATTCAAAACTGGCCTACTGCCAGCCCATGGGTAGTCATCTTCCTAAACTCTTTCATATTCCCACTATATTCCTTTCACTGATGCAGCTGACTACAATAACAGTGAACTTCCAGGCAGGAAGAAGTATATTCTAACCCAATGGGAAAGGGTGCTAAGAGCAACTGCTCAGGAGATGCTCTCACATGGGGGTACCTGTGGCACAGTCACAAGGTGAAGCTCTAAGGAAAATAATGCTTCTACTAAATGATAATACATTAAATACATTCCTAATTCCTGAAGAAAAATCCTTGCTGACTGATCCTGGGTCTGCAGAGACTCGTTCTAGCATCTTTTGGTAATCCAGAGGTCCTGAGCAAGTGCATGTTAATAATCCATGGACACCCTGCTCTTCTGTATTAGATGCACAGGTTACCTGGCATGGGGATGGATGAAGGTACACAGATGCCTAAAGGGCAGCCCTTGTGTATTCATTATGAACACACTTTGGACCACTGAAATGCCAGAATGATTCTCAAAGGCCTGGTAGCCCCCTGCACTATAAAGGCTTATACTGTCTCATAAATCCTTGCCACAGAAGCAGTACACTCATATTGCAGCTCTTACTCTGCAGAGTCTGCCTGCAGCTCAGTTACTGACTCAGCTCAGGTAGTTACCTATATTGATTTAAGAGTCTGTGTGAGTTCACTAATTAATTTTCATAATTAGCAGCTACCTTTTTAAAGTTTAACTTTATGGCTATGCATCTCCCTAAACAGATAATGAGAGGTGAAGGTATCAAGCTTCTATGAAATAGGGGATCTTTTAAAACCTTATCTGACTAACCAGGTGGAAACAAACTGTAAAAGACGCATGTAAAACTTTCCCTTAAGTGTGGTGATAAATTATTTGCTGCTTAAAGTTCTTTTGTCATAGAATCAGCCATAATTCTTTGTATAACTAAATTTTTGAAGATATCTTTCCCTAGGACTGGGAGGCTAGAAGTGCCCAATGCATCCCTCTTCCCTGTAGGATTTGATGTCAAGCTGTTCAGGAGAAATCAGGACTTGTGCTGCCAGAATTTGTTAGAAATCTAGATCCAGATACAAGAGTAAGAGAACGTGGGCCAAAAGAGAAAGAGGAGGGAGCCTTGGCACAGGGATCCACCATGACTCCGTGGTGAGTGGGCAGCTGGCCCCAGAGGGGTGATGTACACAGAGAGGAGTTCCCTCTATGTGTGCTGAGCCAGGCAGAGGGAAAAAAAAATCACACAATATGAACTATTAATCTACTGCTCAAAACTGAAATGGAGAAGTCTGTGCATTTAATGACTAGACACCAGCTTCTATCACAGGTACTAAAATGACAGCCAGTAGATGGAAGAGGTCATAGTTTAATCAATTCTCCCTCTTTTTGTTTTACATAACTGAGGGTGATAGGCAGCTAATACATTTCACAGCCATGTGATAAATTGCACTGTCACCTGCACTTTGCCTGGTACTCCTTCTCTGTCAAGGCTATTTCCACCATCCCTACTTCCACTCTGATGCAACTGCACTAAAAGTCACAAGTGTGTCAACTTTTCCTCTGACAAGCAGATTTTTTGCATCAGTCTTTCTAGTGCACAAGATCTAGGATGGGGAACCTGTGGGGTTAAACCAGTGAGAACTTTTATGGCCCCAATCAGAAGCTCTATGTTACTGCATAAGGAAACATCTCAGCTTTGCTATGTGGCTGACTCTGTTTCTTGCTGCAGAAGGGACAAAGAAGCAGAGTTTACAGTCATGACATTTTCAAGTGGAAATAAAAATATTTGTGTCTCTTCAGTGGTTATTTTCCCATTTCCAAAATCTTGTCAAAGACACATTCTTGGTGGCCAAATCATTCATTTTTACAGGCTATGTGACAAAAGAGCTCCCTGGCACTTGGAAGGATGACTTTCCACACTCATTCATGTCTTTGCCATGCACAATAAAGCAGCTATCCCAAAAGCAGAACTCAAATCATTCCAGATTACTGAGATTCTCCTTTAAGCCTTAACAGCATAAGTTCTAGGGAGCTGCATGGCTGGTGCATTGCCTGTAGTCCATCCATCACATTTCAGGAACATGGCTCCTTTCTGGCCTCGTGGATTTATGGAAACAAAAGACTGTGGTACATGTAAGCATTGAACTGGTACTTTGCCAGGGTCCTAAAATTCAGACATATCCATATAGAGTGGGATGCAAACAGGACCAAATTCTCATTCCACAAAGGGCAATATTCTACTTATGTACTTGGTCAAATCATTACCTTTGACACTGAAGTAATAATCTCAACTGCCTCCATAAAATAAAGTTCCCAGGCATTGAATTGAGCTTGGTTCAAATTGTGGATGAGTGCTGCACTATTTCTCTGCTCTCTGGATTCAGCCATTCTGAGTAAATATAGCAGCAGCATGATTGGAAAATTGCCCTCAACGGTGATAAAATACAGGAATCATCAGATTTTGATATGTTCCTGAAAATGGATAGCTGTCCTTTCTCCTTGACAGCCTGGAAGAATCAGAACTTGGAAAAAACACTGCAGGAAGGAGAATGTATTCCTGGAAGGGCCAGACTTCACTCCTGCTTTTCTGCAACCATTCTTCTCTGACTCCCTATTCATCTCTTCCCTTCTCTGATGTGATGCTTTCCTTTTTTGCTTCTCCTAAGAGGACTCCAAAGGGGGTGTTTTGCATTGCAGCTTTCATCTAGAAGCCCAGGTACCATGACCTCATCTCACATCAATATGCTCAGAGTGAGAGCAAAATGCAGAGCCAGAGAAAGCCCCCGTCAGTGTAGGGCAATGCTGTGCAGGTTGAAGGCAAGCAGCTCCTATGTCTTTGTTTCTGTTTTCACAGTTTTGTTATCTCAGAGCAGCAAATCCCTTCCTCCTACCCACCATCAGTGAAAAAGAATGGCAATAAGGAAAAAAAAAAAAAAAGGCTTTTTACTGTACTTGGATTTTACTTTAGTGAAGTTCCATGTGGTGGGAACAAGAAAGCTCTAGGGTGGCTGACTAGGAGGTGTCAAGTGCTTGCCACTTCAGAGTGGTATTCAGACTATCTTTAAAAATTGTTTCCCTTCACAGTCTTTTCTTAGAAAAATACACATTTTAATGCTTCTGGATCTAATTCTTTGCTGAAAGAAAAGACATTAATAAATATGATGGCAGATGGCTGTAGGGGAAGTTCCCTTCTCATTAGTCTGCTCCTCCCAACGGCACCAATCTTTCACCTGTGAAGATCAGGCTGGAAACATTCCTGATCTTCATTCCTCCCAGCCCATCTGCACAAGAGAGGATGTCCCTCCCTGGCATTCTCCAAGAGGGATGTTGAGCTCAGCTATGAAATCACAACTGAATCTATTGGCTAAGATGTGCTGAGTTATTTCAGTGCATTTGCATGTGCAAACACTCTATTGGACTAAAATCTGATTTAGCTAAATTGGAGAATCAATAAATTGTATTTAATTTGATTTGCATCACTGCTATTGAAGTTCCCAACTTGTGCCAAAATCCCCAAAAGGGCTATAAACCAAAGGGCTTTTTTTTTTTTTTTTTTTTTTTTTTTTTTTTTTTTTTTTTTTTGGTTCTTTTTTTTTTTTTTTTAAACTTCTGACTTCTGATTTAGGGCATAGACATACTTCCACAAAGATGTAACTAAACTTTATGACAGGTTAAGATAAAGAAAATAATTTTAGGTCATTAAATAGCGCTTTCAGAACCTCAGAAAAGGAAGAACATAATAGTTTCCTTTGTGACACAGAAATGGGAACAAGGCATTAATACACCACTTCTCAGGATATTGGGCACAGGCTGCTATCAAGTCCCATCACCATTCAACACTTAAATCATTCCTTCTGAAACAATTTCTATACCTGGAAAAATTACAATGAGTAAATTTATTTTGCAACCTTTGCCTCTCTTCCATTTGTGAAAATCTGGACATAAGACTATGATTTTTCTCCAGTATTTTGCCATATTCACTGAAGTCATGGACTGTGTTTCTGTTTTGTTGCTGGAAAAACTCAGCTTTCAAATCAATAATGCACACCATTGCAAATTCTGCATGTCCTTTCTACAACTGTTTTATCATCTGTTCTTCCACCTCCCCCTGTCCCAGATCATCCCTAGCCCCAGGATGCTGGCAGAAAGCAACACAGAAGGAATGCAACTGTGATCAAAACAAGCACAAAACCTCTCATTTATTGGAGCTATTTAGTGTTATTTAGCTGTCTTTTCTCTCACGACACAAAGCCCTGGCCACTGGGCAGATAAATACTAGGCATGATGACATTAACAGCATCAAAATATTCTTTGGAAATATTTATATTCTGTGGAAAAATATTCTTTGGTTGTGGTTCTTTACACCAAAAGCTCGAAGGCATATTCTGTTTCCTTTGTGTCATGCAGTACAGAAGAAGGAAAAAGCTAATTAGACATTGAATTTGTTTGGAGCTAGCACAATACTGTTATATAAGTAAAACAGTTACTTCACAAAACCAGACAATTCTGCTTAGAGGGTTTTGTTTCCACGTTCTCTGTCAGTGCAGCAGCTAAGGAGGCAGCCAGCTTGTCTGAGAGATCCCAGGCAGTACATCTGGTGCCAGAGCGCTCGTGTGACAGGGGTGGGGAGGAAATATCCTTTGATTGGACTTGGACATCATTGACAGAGATTGAATATGACACCCACAAGCTACTCCTTGCTGCCACTTTTCTGAACTACAACTGCATTTCAGTGCTGGAGTAAAAGGGAAGCAGAAGTCAATGGAATAACCAGGACTCCAAAGAGTTCAGCACTGCTCTGGCTTTGTCTCAGGCTTATCTGAGGGAGCCAGGTACTATTTTCTAGTCTCATTTTGAAACTAATCTCCTCTTGGATATGTGTTACAAATGCAGATTAGAAAGCCTTGGCTTCATATAATGTGGCTGGAACAGACAGAAAAGCAAAGGCCAAAACCATAAATGAAGAAACCATTAGAAATAGGAGGTTATTGATACGGGATAAGAAAGCAAGAGAAAACAGAAACAAATGGTCTAGGAATTTCCAAGTCATATTCTCCAGGGTTTTCAAAAAAAATTTGTTTCAGAGTTTTTCGGAGTTGTTATCCTCCAAAAATACATGTGCTGGGCAAAGGCAGGTTCTCACGTACGCAGTAATTCAGCACAATTAAGGCCTTGTTTCTCAGCACTGTTGGATTTATTCTTTCCTTTATGACACTGAACTCACAAATGTGTCTGCTCTTCCCCTGAAGGTGTAAAGAATAAGAACCCAAGAAAATTTTTTGTCTTTTTCCCCCCTATTATCTTTTCCTCCCTCTTAACATTCAGCTAAAAGACTGCATATCAGGGATAATTATTATTCTCCAGATTGCAGGCAGGTCATCAGAGCACCTTTTGCTAAAAAACTCCAAAAAAACCAACCAAACAAAAAAAATTCTTAAAAACAAATGTGCTGAAAAAATAAGTGAAAGTATTGAAATTTTCTTGCTCAAGACTGCATTCTCTCACACATTGTGTACTTGGATTCTAATTCAAAGCTCACTGAATTCAACAGAACTCATACTATATGCATGGAGCTCTGATTCAGCCTCTTTCACCTCACGTCCACCTCAGACTAAGGCTGTATTCAGAGAACAGCTTTTACCTCTTCAGAAGCACAATGGCATTTAGAAATGATGGAAGCTCATATTTTCCTTCTTTCCACCTCTGCAGGTGAGGTGCATTTCCACTGAACACAGGTAAACTCACCTGGAATGGACAAATCCCTGAGTGACAACACTCCATACCCTCTAAATGAAAGTTATTTAGCAAACAGCTGGTCCTTTAAACCCTCCATTGAAAACCTGTGATCTAGAAGGCCAAAAGACTCCATAGCAAAGGGAAAAGGATATGGTCAACATATATTGCCACATTTCCTTTTCTTTTCAATTTCTCCCTTTGTTTCCTCTGTATTTTTTCCACCTCAGATAAAGGGTCTTCATTTTTCATTGGTATCTGTCCTGCCATATAAAACTGCACATCATGCTTTCTATCCTATGGGATACATACTTTTCAGGAAGCTATAAATCAGGATGAGCTAGAAGACACTGCAATTAGAGGAGACACAAACCCAACAGAGTGCAGCTACAGATTTCAATCTTCAGATAATAAGCACTGGGGAAAATTGATTATACACTCCAAAACACTGAGGGAAGCACATTCCAGCACCCAAACCCACCCACCCCTGTATGTACCCTCAGAAATGCTGTCTGTTCCAACCCAGTAAGCCTACAGCCTTTGTAAAAGAAGTTGTAAAAGTTTTAATATTCTGGAGTGCTCTGTGAAACAGAGAATTATCACAGGGAGTCAAGAAGCCTTTACTGGAGAGAGCAAACCTGCTTCATGAACATGAAGACTCCCTATCAAAACAGGCTGAGATGGCTGGGGCTGTTCAGGCTGGAGAGGAAAAGGCTTTAGGGAAACTTCATTGTGGCCTTCCAGAAACCTCAGTCCAGCACAAGGTAGGGGATGGCCAGTAACAAATGAAATAGGCAATTGCATACACTTAAGTCAGAACAAAAAAAAAAAAAAAATGCTGACCCTGACCAGTGTTAAGGCTATTAAATTTACTGTATTTCCCCTCATTCCACAAGGTAGCCCAAGAGTACCCAGCAAGAGAGCTGAAAGCAAATCTCCCTGGGTTTACATTCATCAGGCACCCAGCCAATATAATCAGATGATTTGCAGACCAGTTCTGGGCTATTATAGAGCATCACCCAGACTAAAGGAGCAGCAGTACACTGGAGTCTAACTCCAATCTACTTTTAACACCTTAAATTGATCAAAAACTCCTGACAATCCCTTCAAAGAATGAAGAGACTTTGGGAAACAGAACTTGCAGAATAAGAGATAAAGCCAAGGTCTTTAGATAAAATGAGCAGAGGTTTTGCGTGTCGTTTTGCAGCAACAAGCGTGTGATGAAATTTGCAATCCTTGTTTGAGACACACTTTAACAGAATAATGTGGGTTTATTCATCTTGTAACTTTGTCTGACTGTGAATATGGTTTCCAGGCAAAGGTGACTCTGAACACAGTTTCCTTCACAAGCAATGAACCCTGTTATTGAGCGGATTTTCTCACTCTTAAAGACCTTGTCAACCCAGCATAAAACATGAACTTCTCTAGCATTAAAGCACAAACTCACATTTTCCTTGCAAGCAGTGCCATAAGAGAAAGACAACAAAAGCCCCAGAACCATGAAAGGTGCTTCCATGAAAGAACCCCACCAAAGCTTAGTGAAAGAGTAAGATCAAGCAGCCAAGCTTTTATGTAAATCTTCCACAGCCAAGAATTCAATGGAGGTGGGTGGAAGTGTGGGGGAGGATCCTTGAGAATTTTCTTTCTATAAGAGACTTTAAAAAAACCTGGTACATTCCTGAGAAAAATGACAAAGTTGAGCTATTTTACTACCAAAAAAAAAAAAAAAAAAAAAAAAAGTAGCCAGACCAGCTTGGTCATACCAAAAGGTCTTAACTGACTTTAAATATATGGCAGAAGTACAAAGGAAGTTTAAAAAAAATAGAATAGCCTAATGAGTGCATATGTACAACTAAGGGAAGCATGAAAAATGAAAGTACAAAGTGAGGTGAGACCTACAGCAAAGGACATCATTCTTTAAGTTTATTGCTAGTAAAATGCAGCATAATTTGCTAGTCCACTTTTCACAGAAGGAAAACTTATTGACAACAAGGCTGAGAAGAGTGATTTTTGCATAAGTTTTCATAAAAGGTCAGCTGTGATGAATTAACACTGTTAAGAACTAACAAAGGAGGCCCATAAGACAAAAGGGATTGGTTAGAGGAATTAAATTGCTCAGATTTTCCAATTGATCGGAATGTACTGTATTCCTTCTGCAGCTCTGAGGAACTGACTCAATCAAGCTCAAAGCTCTTAATGATTTTTTTTTTTTTTTTTTTTTTGAGCTTAGGAAGGACTGGTGATGAACCAGATAACTGACACAATAGAGTGACTGTCTTTTGAAGACAGGAAAAAGGAGAAGACAGCAAACCATAGACCTGTCAGGTTAACTCCAGCTCATCAGAGCAAAGAAACAATTTGGAAGCACTTAGGAGAAAAGAAGTGGGAATCAGTCAACACAGCTTTGTCAGGAACAAAGTACGATGGCCCGTTCTAATTTGCTTCTCTGAGAAGGTACCAGGGGAATATCCCATGGACAAGATGTCACACAGGAAACTTTTTTGAAACTATTTCAAGTTCTTGCAGCAAATAGGCAGCAGGGTCTAGGTGAACCACCTCAGAGTAATTATATAAACTGTTTAGAAAATTGTACCCAGAACAGTTCTCAGCATTTCACTGTCAAAACAAACATGTTGAATGAGCTTCTGCAGGACTCGGACATAGATTTGGTACAGTTCAATATTTTCATTAAAGATTTAGACAAAATGCAAAGTATGTTAATTCAATTTGCAGATGAAACCAAAGTAAGACAAAAATTGCATTAAAATTAAAAATAATTTTGACAAACTAGAGGTGTAACCTGAAAAAAAAGTTGCAATTCAATAGGGTCAAGTACAAGTTACTTCAATTAGACAGGAATAATCAATGGTACAAACACAGAAAATGAGGAGCAATGACAAGGTAGTATTTCTACTGGGAAAAAATACTGATTTGCCTTATTGAAAACTGCAAGCTCAACATGAGCCACCCATTCCTTTCTTTTGCAAAAATGCAAATATAATACTGTGTGGGTATAGAGAATTTAGGCTGACATATAAATTAATCTGTTTTTTCTTGATCCAGTACTATTAAGATCTCTGCTACAGATCTGTTTCCAGCTTGGGCAAAGCAATTCAGGGAGGACTTGGTTCAAATGAAAATGGTGCAGAAGACACAATGAAATAATTAATTCTATATTTGAGCTGGATAGGTAAGAAAATGATAGGTAAGAAAAAGCAAGACAGTGTTCAAGCTAGATACCTGGAAAATATAAAGCTGATAAGAGCTAAAATAGATTATTTGGAGAAAGTCTGGTAATTCCATTATTGAAGTTCTCCTAGAAAAGATTAGATTAATATAGCAAGAGTGGTACAGGTAAAGTTGATCCTTACTGCAGGAAGCTGATGACCTGTGGAGATCCCTGCCAGCCCTTAACTCCTCCAGTTTTATGCAATCACAAATGAAGTTTAAAGTTCATTCCCCACAATGATAATATAGGAGGAATAATTTCCATACCAGCTGTCGGAGCAGAGGTAAAGGAGCAGCAGGGCTGTAAGAGCTCAGGCTGGCCAGAGCACTGCAGCGTGGCTGCCGTCCTCATCCACCAACCATAGCAGGAATTGCTGCATATCAGAAATGGGAGGCAGGAAAAAGACTGCACATGGCTCTCAAACCAGGAAAATCAGTCTCTACTGGAGAGAATAGTATTAAAAGCCAATCACTGTAAGGTCAAAAGACAGGAAGATGAGGAGGTACAAGTCTATATCAACATGTCCTGATTAAACTGTGCAAGGTTAAAGGAAAGCTTGGATAAAACTTGCTCAAGCTACACCAAGAGGGCATCACAGGTCACTCCTCTCTTGCAAACTCACTCCTGCTCTTTAGAAGTCCATAGGTGACCAGAAGGAAGGGGATTAGAAGGAGTTTTCACTGACGAGCTGCTGGGCACAAATACATTAATGAAAGCTGTGTACAATACATCAGCAGCAACCAAGCTTGGCAGGGCTGTTATGGCTGGGTATTAGTTTACAGCAGCTGAGATGAAGGAGAGAGGCCACTCTGGGCAGAGCTGCCAAGTGAATCATGAGCAAAAGGCTCCCCTTCAGAAGACTGAGTTGGGAACATGGCACTGGGAATTCTTTTTCTTACAAATCTCATCTAATCTCTTCTCTCTAAATCCCTTTTCTTTTCTAGGCTTTGTTTCTCTGGAGCCACTTCCAACATTCCTTTGTTGTGACTGAAGGAAGGAAACCAAAGAAGCAGCAAAGCATTTTGGTGTATTAAAAGCACAAAGAAGAATTATTTTGCTCCCTGAATGTGTATTCTGCATTCTTAACTGTTCTGTTCCAAAGCACAGAGAAGTCTTCAGCTGCCTTGCAAGAAGAGAAGTCTCCAACATCCACAGGACAAGCTGATATTTTATCAGCCTGGTGTGGATTACACAGGACTGAATTATTACAGTGTAAACTCTGCATTGAATTCTGTATAATTTTATAATCCATTGACCTCATATTTATTTTCCCATCTGCATTTTAGCATGGGCTGCTAGAGTATGGTTTTAGATTGGGTCTGAGGAGATGCATTTCCACCTTTCACACTCTGATATGAAGGTGTTTAGACTCCAAAAGAGAAAGAAGAGATTTCAGCCCTCAACTATGCCTTCTGTTCTCTTTTCATTTTTTTCCTCTCCCTCTGGTGAAACAGTACTCCCCAGTTATTTACCCTACTACTAGTGGAACTTATGAAAGGTGTGTAAGACAGATGGGATGAATTGCTCTCAATGACTGTAAAGAAAGTGCTTGAAAACTGGCACTGCTAGATACAAAACTTTAAGATGGGTAATAAAGTTGGTGAATGCATTTGGTGGGCCTGAAGGACTTGGGTATTGTTTTTCTTTGTGTATATGTGTTTGCCCTCTGCCATCAATTCCTGTATTAAGTGGAATAAACTTTACCATGACAAGCTACAGGTAGGCAAAAAACCCAAAACCCCATGCCTCATCTTTTCTAGAATTGAATTCGTTTTGGTGTTATAAAATCTCTATCATGTTGATTTCAAAGGCAAACTCCTCTAACAGTTTATGCACTACTGCTGGGAGATTTAATCCCATCACAAGCACTTTACTTCACATGTCCAGGAAGACTATGTCCTTTGACTTTTACCTCTGGTGACATCCTCAATGCATTAGTTTTCCCATCCACAGGCCAGAGTATATTATAGATTAATACGGCTCAGCAACTCAAAACACACAGATTGTCAGCCTCAGTAATCAGCCTGAAGAATTTTGAGGACAGTTGTTATTTACAGAAGGTGAGAAGAGACCCAGCAGAACACTTAGCTCTAAATAAACAATGTGGAAACTTCACTACCCTGGAAGTCCTAAGTGGCAAATAGGCAGCTCAGATGTTCCCCAGCGTGGTTTGATTGCATTCCTGCTGAGACTCAGCGAAAGCAGGAGAAGGGAAAGGGTAAGTGAGGAAGCAGGGGGCCTTTCTCACATGGATTCACTCTCATTTCAACCAGTGTTTAGCTCTGGTTTGTTAGTTCATTAAGAGCGTGCTACAGAAACCAATCTCAACGCTAATCCCAGCTCTGCTGCAGCAGCGTGGCCTCTGCTCCAGCCCGGCCCAGGGACAGGACCTTGTGGCATCTGGCAGCAGCAGGTCTCACCACGAAGGCTGTGAAGGGACCTGGCAGGATTTTGCAGCATAGAGCAGAGAGTAACAACAGAGTTCTTTTCCTTTCTCCTACATTCCCTTCACCAGGGTATCTGTACTAAAGGAGACATTTCCCCTGCACAGCAAGCAGGCTCGTGCTAAAGTGCAGTGAGCAAGACAGGCAGCATAAATCTTGATTTAACAAGAATAGGGCTGTGTGGGTCCTAAATTAACCCTGAGTCCAAGCTACAGCCTAAGAAAGATTCATGGAGAGAAGCTTCCCATTAGAACAACGAGGAGACTCCAGCCAAACCTGATCTACTTGGAAACACACTGGAATTTGCCTCCATGCTACCCTGCTGCTGAGACCTGGAACAAAGAGCGCGTGCTGGGGGTCCTGAGAAGTGCCACATGGAGGATGGTGTTTTAGCACTTTACCTCACTTAAATCTGCATGTGGTTTCTTCTCACCCTCATGATGGAAAAAAACCTCACCAGCAAGCAGCTGCTATTGACTGGAGGATTTGCAATCAAGCTCTAAATTTAGCAAGGTGCCATAACAGAGAGGGCTCCCACACTGCTGTTAACACCAGGAACCAGAGTTTAGTGATGTGAACGGGCTGATAATAGCTTCTGTCCTCACACTTTGTGGTTAGATGATGCCAGCTGCTGAATGCCTTCCTGCAGCTTTTCTGATATACCATTGTAACCAGCCAAATGCTGGGCTAATATAAAACCTTGCCAGAGTTCTGATAGAAAATTCTCTGTACCCCAAGACCAACTCTTGCTGAACTTTGAACTCGGTGGTTATCTTGAAGAAAACCCTTTTCTGAATTTTGGTATGAACCTAATTAATGAGTTAATTCCCTGATAATCTGTTCTCTTCTTTGTGCTTTTTTCATGATTAATTTGGTTCCAGTGAATTTCCTTTACTGACTGCAGAGTAGAAACAGATTTCCTGTCTTATTAATTTCCACTTTGACCCATCATCTGGGACTAAACAAGGGCATAAGTCCCCATGTCTTAATTTTCTTAATCGTTACAGAGCACTAGAAAAAACAAGGTGCAAACAAGGGAAACTCTCCAGCTTTTGCTACTACCATAGAGAAGATGGAGGTAGGCTGAACACTCAGAAGGTGTAAAGGCTGTGAAGTAGTTGAAAACCCTGCCTGATTACATTACCCACAAATCTAACTGAGAGGACAGTCCTGCAAGGCTGCAGAGTGCACAGGAACGTCATTCAGTGACAACACACCCCCAAACTAAATTTAAAAAAACCCAAAACAAAATAATAAAAAAAGCCAGTAACTACAGGGATGGAAAGGTCACCTTCTTCCTGGGATCACAACCCTACCCTCACAACTGTCATATGCCCTTTGGGGAAACTCTTAGGAAAAAAAAAAAAAAAAAAAAAAAAAAAAAAGTAGCAAAACCAAGCCAGCCTCCCTCTCTCAAAATTAAAACAACATGTACTAGGGCTTTCTGTGTGACATCCATGGTAGAACAGTGCTGCCAGCAATTAGCATCACAAGCCTTCCTCCTGATGCCACAGTGTGTCAAGGACGTTTTTAATGACAGATCAAGGGCACTGCTCTCTGTGAGGTGTTGGAGCTGTGTTAACAGCATCCTTCTTGGCACACAAATCCAGTGTCCCACAAGGGAGGCAGTAAAGGCAGGAAGGCATCACAAGGCAGGAGAGATCTCTATGCAAACAGGTATGCTGCCTTCATGGCTGCCCCTGTCATACCTGCAGGGCATCAGCTCTGAAGTTTCACTGAACATCTTTCTGTTGCTTCTTTCCCAATAGCTGGTTGCTATTAGAGTCACTCTGTGAGTGGATGAAAATGCCAGAAAGGAGACATGAGGAAAAATATACTGAAAAGGGCAAAGAGCTCAACTGTTCCTGTCCATTATCCCTTCTCAGATAAATTCCAGCTTCTACACCAGAGTATTCAATTCCTGAGAAAATTCAGGAATTTAGTAGATGCTGTGTTACAGAAGAGCCTTACAGACAACCTGACACTGGTGAGGGCAAACTCCTGATGGACCATGGCCTCCAGAGGGAGCTGGGCTGGCAAAGGGAGCAAGGACCAAAAGTGAGGAAGGGCATGGGGTACACTGCTCCCCACTTCACTGGATCAGTAGATGCTGGGTCATACATGACTAGGTTTCCCAAACAGCCTGGGATACAGCCAGATGCACTGCAGGCTTAGCCTTCAGGCCTTGCTCTCCAGGGACTTTCTCTGCTCCAAGATAAGTCTTTGATCATGAGCAGCACATTTGCACAAAAAGAGTTTGGATATGATTTTAAAACGTGAGAGAGAAAAGTGAACAAAAGCCATGTTTCTGCATCTCATGTCTCCAATCTGTTTCTCCTTGAAAGGGGCAAAGACACCTCAGAGACATTGTCAAAGTGCCTAAACCAATTTTTCAGCCTAATCCATTATTTATATTTCCACTCAACCCCTTTTTTAATCCTGAATTCTTGAAATTAGGTTCTGTAATATTGAGAATCACTCCCATGAGCTGAGGGAAAGACAGGGAGAGGGCTTAAGTCTTGTCCTGCACTTACCCTTCCAAATTCACCTCTGACAGGGACTGTCCATCTTTTTCCTCCTGTTCTGTACCTCTCACAAACTACCAGCATCACATCCTCATCCACTTGTTTCTCTATTTTCTGTTCAGTCTTTTCTGGGATATTTAGGTAAAAATAAGCACTGTCTTCAGGACAGACACACTAAATCTAAAAAACACTGAAAAAGATCTAAATCAAAAAAGACACTGAAATCTAAAATGTTTAAAAAAGGCATCACTTTCTATGGGCATGCACACGAGAGACTCTGGTGTCCTTCACCAACCCCATTTGTGGCCAGTAATCCTCCAAGAAAACTGCTTAAAGGTAAAAAGGTTTCTCCAACACAGTTCATCAAACCATATGAGTATAGAGGTGATTAATTCAGGAAAACACCACCCTTCTTGAAAATAATCAGCTTCAATGGCGAGGCCACAGACAACACTAAAAATACTATAAAACTTTAAATATGCCACACTTTCCCTAGAAAGCCCATTCCTGTATCTTTAATACACCACATAAATAAGCAGGGTCCAAAGTAGGTGATAAAAGTAGTTAGAGGCATAAGAGTTTAAAAAATTATCCTCTTTCATGACTAGATGAATGAGAAGGGAGGTGATAGTTGTTTACAAAATGCCTGGCAATTTAGGCACCCAATTATTCTGTTACAGTGGAGGAGAAAGATGCATTTGCAAAGGTGAAAGAGCAGCAGATGAAAGGAAATATTTTCTTTCCTCACAACATGCAGCTAATCTATAAAACTCACAAGATAGCAGGGTGCAGCGAGGAGCAATGCAAGATTCAAAAAGCACTGGTAAGTTATACAGAAAATGAGAGCACTGGAACATTTCATTAGATAGAATTATTGTTATTATAATTATTCAGAAATGTTACAAATTCTCGTGTTCCCAGGCATAAATAAAACACTGACTGAAGATAGAAAATCATTTCCCCAGGGTACAGAGGCATTTTGCAGTTGTCCACTATGGCAAGTGGTTCCTTCCCTCTTTGAAATCTCCAGTGCTGAGCACTGTAAGGAAGGACACTTGACTGTATTAAAGTACTACAGCACATCCTCTCTCATGATTCACCTTTTCATAGATGAAAACACAAGTTGTGTACTAGAACAAAAAATAAGTATTATTTCCAGGAAAAGCCTGATGAGATAAATCTGGGTAGCAACACTTTACCCAAATTCTTGGCTGCCCCCTGCAGTTCAATGGAAGATGAGGCACAGCTTGGAATGGGTATTTGCTTTCTCTTTGAATTGCATGGGACTTTTATCTTTTAACGAGACGCTGGTGCTTTTTGGAGGGTGCTATAAAATGGCATCTTCAGAAAAAAATTCTCAAGTACAGAGTGTGATGTAAAAACCTGTTGGGTAGGCTAGACAGAGCAAACAGATTAGACAGAGAAATAGAGAACAGATGCTTTCTATTCTTCAAGTTATTCCTAATTTCTGACCATAGTTGCCCGATAGCAGAATCTTGTTCAGGCATTCAGCTGCTTTTATTGCTTATTCTCCCTTACAAGTCCAAATTCTCAAATTCATGTTTAAATAGGGATTTAAGGTAGTAAGTAAGTAACTGTTAACGTTTAAAAGGAAGCCATTATAGATTAAATGGTGAATAATGGGCCATAGATAAAGCTGCTGATTAAGTATTTTTAAATGGTTAGGGGTATATTTGAAAGTCTAACCAGAAAGCATTCTACTGTTACTTTAAAAATGAAATCTGACCTTCCAGAAATTAAAATTTTCCTCCAAACCAAAACAAGTTTTAACAAGAACAAATAGAAATAGGAATGGGAGATGGCCCATGGGGAGGAAACAGAGAAAAATACCCCCAAGCAGAGACAAAGGGAATGCTTTTTCTTCCCTCTTACACTGTTCTGAGTCTCTCTCTCCCTGCTGCTCTGACATCAGCCCTTGCCCTGGCATGATGACTTCCTTTAGCACTCATGTCCAGGCAGCAGCAGCCTACCCCTTCAGCATCTTCCCAGAGACACAAGAGCAGCAGGAAGTGACAATCTTTCCCTGAGAAAGGAAACTTCACAAGAAGGAGGTGTAGTTTTCCCTTTTTTTTGGCCATTTTTGTATCCATTTGTATCCCAATCCAATTCTAGCAGAGCCACAATTTTCCATAGAGTTCTGCTAATGAATCTTGGCTTCCTTTCCCACTATCCCCACCCCCATGTGCCCACTGAGCCCTTCCAGCACATCACAGGTCCCTCTGCACTGTTCCAGCCTGAAATCAGCCCCACACCTCTGACATTGCACTGTGACATCAGTAAGAAAGTGGCATTGCTCTGCCCTGGACTGGTGAAGAAGGTCCCTTCCACTGGGCTGCACCACAGAGTGACCATGGCCAGAGACAGATGGGGCTCTGCCAGTACTAAAAGAGAATTGCTGTACTTGAAAGAGAATTTTCCCTACATTCATAAGAATAGGATCTGGGACGTTAAGCTTGGCTACATTTTTGCTCTGCAGACAACAACAACAACAACAAAAAAAGGCTGAGTATTAATTTAATGTGCATCTTCCCCCTCACATCCTTCTACTCTCAACTCCAGCCTAATTCTCATAAGTTCTTTTTACCAACATCACGTTAAATATACACATCCTAATAAATCCATAGGGTTTCTGAGAGAACACAATGAATTATCAGGGGCTGGAGGGATTGGCTTTCACGTTTGTACCTCTGTGCATAAGCACTCATCCACTCTGGTGCACGTGTGTGCTGGGGCCTGGAACGACAGCCTGCACGTATTTATCTCCTGTCTCACACAATACCTCTGCCTGTCTCTGTACAGGATCTAGTGAGGCAGCAAGAGGCAGGGTCTGTGTGTGAGTCACAGCCACAATACACTGAACAGCCAGAGCCTCTGACAGAATATACAATGCTGCTGAGATGTCAGTGGAGGTGGCTTTGGAGTGCTTTAAAATGCTGTTCAAGTGCCAACTTTCACCTGCAAATATGACACTTTGCTCGCCCACCCGCTTTCCTTCCAGGCTATGTGCTCCTTTTATTGCAACTTGACAGTTTTAATTATGAATTTCTCTGCCTTCTCTATCCCCTTAACCGTTTAGTCTCTTATTTGTCTTGCTAAGCTTTTGATATGCTCCTAGATAGCAGCTGTACACTGTCACACAGTAGAGGAGACCTGGTCAGACTCTCATTTGCAGGCTGGGCACCAGACCAAAAGGACTTGCAACATGGCATTTACCTCGAAAGCAGAAATCTCTGCTCTTATTTTCTCTTTGCAGAGAAAGGAGGGACACAATGAGACTATGAGGGTTGTTAAATCAAAACCATTTGGGACTCCTTAGCTCTTATTGTCTGAATAATTTATACAGGTACAAAGTTCTGGTGAAAAACTAGATCCCACTGGTGGTTTTACAGGGGATTTGGCTCCTTCTAGACCTGTATTTCACCCATGACAGGAAAACCTACTTCAGACAGTGGCAATATATGCACTGCTTCTCTCAGCACCACGTCCTGCTCTGCAGGACTGAAGCCTCTGATGCTGGTGGGTGGGGAGACATTCTGCTCTATAGAAGCTCACAGAACACTGGCATTCATTCTGGTTTGCCTCTAAGTTCTGTGAATCTTGGACATCTGAGCCCCTGTGCTGGATTCAAGGGGTGAGAACGCCACACAGTGAAGCCTTTGATCCAGGTAATCCAGATCTAAGTCTCTTGTTCCTGTGTTCTATGCCACGTGATTAACTCTCCAACACATGGGATAGAAAAGTCTATTTTGATCCTCAGCCAGTCTAATTTTCACCTACATGACTGTGTTCTTCAAAAAGCTCTGGTGGGAGCTGTGGACAGATTAAGTAGAGGTCAACTGAAGTGACAATTGCAATGAAGAGGGGGAAAATACACAACATCCCAAAAAACGTGCTTACTTCTAAAGGTTGGAAGTGCATTTCATCTAACTACCATCCTACTCACTCCTTCCATTGCTTTGCCTGTAGCATGTACTCGTATGAAAAGTCTGAGTGTTCTCTGGTTTCCACAAGTCGCAAGTTATTCTGAGACTCTGAGAACACCATTTGGAAAAGTTCCACAGGGAAAAACTAAATAACCAAGATCCTTGAAACAACCTTAGAGTTTATCTGTGGTTCCCCCCCACACAAAGGCACAAGGACTCCCACTACAGTTATGCCTTGTGCATCCATATGCTCTGAATAATGTCAAACAGCTGAAAACAAAGGACAGGGATCACCAGCAGAGTTGCACTGACAAAGTTTTCTCCTCCTGATCTTGTGCCAGAGCCCTAAATCTAGTGCAACTGGTGTTCAGTAGCTGCTGCAGTATAGACATCGTCTATCTAAGGCTATATATAGTGCTCTGAACCTGCCTCTTCAGCACTAGACCTGTGATATGTTCAATCTGAAATCCCACCTCTGCCTGCATTCAAAATGATCAATAGTCTAAACAGACTGATTCTCCCATTACCCTTTGCATCCTCTTAGGAAAAAAAATCAGGCATCTGTTCTATTCTGTTTTCAGCAGTGTCCTGGCCTGTATAAAGGCCACCTCAGAGAAGAGTGCACCCCTCACAATGCACTGCTTTGGGAAATGCTCCATAAATGGGAACTCCTGAACCCCTGATAGCCCTCTGCTTTATTTTTCTATCTCAGCATGTGAAGGGCCCCTTTCATATTTCAAGTTAGATCTTAAGGGAGAAAGACTGCAGCACAGAAATACAGATGCTCCTAATCAATACCAAAATGTCTCATGCCAGACAGCACCATAGCAATATGCCTCACAGAAAGGGCACTGCAGAGCCCATTTCTTCTGCTGGGTATATACAAGTTCATTATCTCTAGTCCAGTCAGATCTGCGTGAGTATGGTAATTTGAATAACCTCAGACAGATACAATAGCAAGCAGTGCTTCTGTGCATGTTTGAAGTTCTTTCTATGATCTCTTTCTCTTCCCATTTGCTCTTTTCCTCTCCTTTCTTTCTGCATCTATTTAAATTGCTATTATTAGCTAAAAAAGGATAAATTAATTACCTCTGAAATGAGCATGAATACTTATACCCAGCCTGCCATAACTGGAGCTGGCATTTGATAGCAGTCAACAGAAGCTGAGCAGCTTGCAAGGCATTTCAGAATAATAATAATAATAAAAATCAATAGGAGGAAAATAGGGACAGCTCTAGAAAGTGTTAATGAAAAGTTGCTGAATTTCAGCAGCTCACCTGTGAACAGCTACATGAAAGCCTTCTGAATACCAAATATATTCATTATAGGCTGCATTGCTTGGCTGAGCCTCCAAAGAATTCTCTGGGCTTGTATTCTTACAATAACAAAGGAGAGGCAGAGAAGAGAGCAGGATAAGAAGGATGAAGGGGTGGACAGAAGAAGGTTCACATTTTTATTTTGAAAACAAGATTATTGAGGCATATAAATACAATAAAATCTAAAATCTGTAATAGATTCAAACTTGAAATCTATGGTTTTTTTTCCTCTCAATAACAGAGGAGGCAATTCTTTAGGTCAGACCCTGGGGGTGCAAGGAGGTACCACTCTTTTGCAACATCAGTGTTAAAAGTTGCTGGAGAGTGTTATATAACAGTCAGGAATTAAAGCATTTCCTGAACTAATCCTAAATTGTTACAGCAACATAAGACTGTTCTGAAGCCAAAGCCCAGCTTCAGCCACTCTCACACCTGTCATACTGAATTAATGTTAGACTGTGCTCTCACAAGTGTTTTATGAAATGCATTATAGAAACCCCTTTTGCCCTGTGTTCTGCACCAAAGTGACAAAGTAGTGTGGCTTACTTAAGTAAATGCATTCCCACAGCACTTTTCTCTCCAGCATCCAGAGATGCTCATATAATAGTAGAAATTTCAGATTCCTTTACCAGCAATAAAATTTGTGACTAAGCGAAAAAATAGCATCAATAAACACCCTCCTCTTCTGAAAGCTGCCACAAAGTATTTAATGTCTACAGATGATCATGGTTAAAAAATCTTTACATACAGAAAAATGAAACTTCAGTCAAATAAAAACATGAATCAAATCTGGTCAAAAAAATTCCTGCTGTGGTTAGATTCTCCAAGTGATGAAAGAGCATTTTCATCTTCAGCCATATGTCAGAGGGCTCCCCAGAGTCCAGCTGTCCATTCAGCCTCAGAACTGGACACTGTGACTGCTGTGACACCTGAGCTGGGAGGGGATGGGGTGCTGGTGCAGGGTGAAGTCCTGTCTTGCATCTAAACCCTTGAGCTGCAATTTGTTTCAGTATGCACAACCAAAACAATGTAACTCTGACACCCACATTCACCCACAAGAAAAGGAAGACCCATCCCAACCAGGCAGGGGAACCATTTTCCATTAGTGCATGTGGGTATAAAACCACATTTCTGCTATTCAAAGATGCACTAAGGATGCCTCAAATGAAGTGAGCATGCTTTGCTCCAGCTGTATTTCTTGTTGTTTGAACTTTCCCTTTTTTGTTTGCTTCATTTCCACAAAATCACTTTCATTTGATCTGAATCACCTTTTGGCCACACAGTTTAAAAGATGAGTGAAATTGCTTGCACAGCTATAATCAAGGGAAGGTGCATTATAGTGAAAAGATGGGAGATTCAACAGTTCAATACTATCCAGGATCATGATGGTGTATCAATGTGGTACAGAAGAACAGCACGCACGTTTGTAAATAATCTGCAAATCCCTCTTGTCAGTTCTGGCTTTGCCATCCGTACACTGACCCATCTAGCTCTGCTCACTGTATGGAAGATGAAGAGATTGCATCTGGACAAAGAAACAGAGAAATGATTAAGCTTTCTCTTTTTGATTAATAGCAGAGCTAGACATATTTACCATCTGGGGTGGAAAGAGATTTGGCTGTGCTCAAGAAAGGTAAGAAATGATGAAGAAACACAGGAGATAAATAATGTCTGAGTCAGCAGAAAATGAACTTCACAAAAGTCTGTTTCAGCACTGGAGATATCTCATGCACAAATGGCTGCAATTGCTGCAGTGTATGCAAAACATTTCCTAGCACAACCTGGAGGGCAGGGAAAAAAAAAAGAAAATTAAGGAATGTGCCATTAGTTTAAACCTCAAGGAAAAAGAGGAGGATACTGGAGAGGGAGGGGATCCCTCTTTGTCTCTCTCCAACCTGCTTTATGTGAGCAGTCACTTCCCATCCTCCTTGTGGTCATGACAAATGTGAAGCTACCTGGATAGCAGTGACTTAATTACTTTTATAGGAAATGAGGCATGGAAACTATTATAAAAAACCACGATGTCCAAAGTACAAGCTGCATTTCACTTTCCACACAGAAAGGTTCTGAATGCCAGAATTGATTGTAAGGCATGGTGGGATGCTGGAAACATCAGTAATTCTTCCTAGGGCATGGCAATACCATCTTATGAGGCCAAGTTTCAAGAGCAGAATAAATTGCTTGTATGAGCACCTGACACATGGCTTTGTTTGTTGAAAGTGGTTGCAAAGCCCAGAAAATTCTCACATATTTGGCCTTTGATCTTGTCAGAATGATCCATAAGATCAAACCTATTCAGTGCTGGTGGAAATATTATAGTGAAAAGAAAAGCCACAACTAAGTCCCTACAGAGGTCTTGTGTAACATGAGGGTGCCTGAATGAGAGTCAATGTGTGTCCCAGAAGCACAGGTTGATAATTAAAAGACCAACTAATGCCTGGAGCAATTTAACCTTTCTTCCTCACATCACACATTGTAGCTCTAATGCATTTTCTGTGCTGCATCTTGTACTTTCTCCATTTTTGGCATGTTCCTGAGACAGCTACCACATGTTGAAAACTGCGACACAGAGCTGTTAGGCCAAATTCATGGTAGCCTGGGACATCATGTGTTTAGGGGAAATACTCTACTGTCCCATTAGCCACACAGCCCCACTGGTGGAAGCTCAGCCCCTCTTGGTTATTCTCAGAGGTAGCACTGCCTCTGCTGTGAAATTATTCCAAGTGTTGCCCCAGTCATGCTTGTCAATGATTCCTTTTGCAGGTGACAATTTAGGGGAAAGATGAGCTGTGAAGTGGAAACAGGAAGAAATTCTTGTCTGTGCACCAAACCATGTTTAGTTAGGCCTGCTAAAGGCTTCTTCCACCTTTCTTTGGCTCATTAGAGACAGCACACTGAGCACAATGGACTTGATCTGGTGTAAGAAATTCCCATTCTCACAGGGTGCCTCCATCAGAGCAGGCACTTCCCTGACAGCTATTACCTGCCTCCAATTTAGTGACCACTGGCTCTGACAGAGCTCTATAAAGTGCACACCAAATAGTTTATTCCAGGGAAGCAGGGTCCAGCCTGCTCCTTTATCCCTCTCACAGCAGTGGTGAGAGAATCAGGCTGCAGCACACCCAGAGCACAGAGAGCCTGAAGAGGAAAATCAAAGGACACAAACAGTTATGAACCTTGACAGGTGAAAATGTTTGCTGTCGGAGGGAGATGCTGAGATGCCAAGTCAATGCCACGCACAGCAGACACCAGGGCAAAGAGAGACAAATGCAGGACATGAACTGCAGGGATTTCACAACAGAAGAGATCTCTGGCTCCACAGCTTTTGATCTCTGTACCTTTGCAATGAGACATTTCATCTGGGAGTCAGCTTTATCCAGTGCTGGATTAACTTCTTGTTCCACAGCTTGACCTGTCACCCAGAGTATTACAGAGATGGGCACTCAGAAACCCGTACACAGAAAACACATTAGATTGAGATAGATGTATTTAGCATCAGCACTGTGCAATACATCACACAGCTAACAGCTTAATTTCAGCTTGATTTCCACAAAACAAAACCATAACAACTAGGAGAAGCTCATGTTTTCATCCAGGCTGAATACAAACATTTTCTTTTGATATTGGTGAATACTGCTATGGAAAGTCTCACCCATATTTGTATCTCTTTCTAGACTCATCAGCAGGACAGTCTTTGGGACACATTTTCCTTTGCCAGAAAATGTTAGCTACAGTAAAAGCTATTGCCTCCCACTTAAATATCTGTCATGCATATAATTTCCTGTGACCAGGATACTGCAGACTTCTGGAACAGGGATAGCTTGTTCAAAAGACACTGCTGTTCACTATTTAAAGCATTTAAGAAAAAAAAATTCACCAAGCGACCACCCAGAACTTTTCCTGTGTTACACCTGGAGGATCCCCGAATCTGATTTTTCTTTGGCAAAGGTACACGGAAATGTGGGTATTTTTATTCACACCTACTCAGACTTTCTGAGGCAAAGTATAGAAAGCATGCAAGGATACTGTGCATTTCTCTGGTAAGCACACAGGAAAAGAGAGCTAATTTTAAACTACAAACATTTCACTCAAACCCACAGAGGAGGGTCTATCCTAGGAAGCAGCAGAGTATAATTTCCATTGATGTCATGATATACCAGCTGCAAGGTTTTGGTGCTACCTTGCAGAACTAATTAGACTTAATATTTACAGATTAATATTAGACTGAATGTTACCCTTCAGCTTCCTCCAGATAAATGTTTTGATAAAGAATAATTTATTATTTTTTTTCAAAACCTCTGAGTAGAGAGAGGGATGTAGAAATAGTTGCCCTCCTATCTGTATCACTGAGCCCTCTGTATTATTCTGCATTCTTCCATTGGCTCCAATATTCCCACTAAAACCATATGGAATTCTCTTGGCTAGGCTCAGAGAAACATGGGAGGAAGGTATTAATTTTCTGAATCAGAATCAATATGCTGCACAATCATTTTCCATGAATTATTATCTTAAAGAGAATATGCTAGCAAACACTTTGGTCCCTGCATCTCCCTTCACACAGCCTTTTGTAACCAGCTCCCGCAATGTGACACCTCTGCATGAGATTATCAATTCAGCTGCTTACCTGGTCTGCAAATGATAACAAATTACATTCAAACTAGTAAAATTTCACAAACTTGCAATTACACCCAGTGAAGTAAAAATTATCAGCTACCTATTAATTGCCTTTTAGCAATGACATTCATTCCTGGATGCCACGGAGGTGCTCACTACTACTGGGCAAACTTGAGGAGGTAGAAGACTTTGCTTTCAGCTACTGAGGACACATGGGAGTTTTAAAAAGGAAGAGAGCTTTTATTTTTTGTTAACTTCTTTAAAAATATTTGTCACTAGAGATCTTCTTTCTGTACCAATCAATTACCACACAGTAAATAGATAATAGGATAAATAGAATGAATTCCCATTAATATAAAGTCAGCTAAAGGAAAAAGTAACAGAAGGCTACAAAGATCAGAGAAAATGCTCACTGAGTTACTGTGACCAGATGGCTTTTTGTCAATGTTTGAGAGAAGTCAGGGTTTGATGTTTTTCTTCCCATACATTATTTTTATGCAAAAGCTCTTCTAGCTCAAGTTCAAAAGTTTGATTTATATTCCAAAACCATCCACCTAGCCAGGCTCCACCAGCTCTCTCTAATGACATAGCAATGATTTTTTGGATGGCTGTCCACAACATGGATGGTGTTTATCATCCACCTTATTGCTTCATTTGTAAGTTCACACTACAAGTGAGCACAGCTAATCCAAAGGAATGTCTCTACATCTTATCCCTCTTTTTAAACTATCCCTCATAAACATTTAAAACTGTGAACAAGCTTGCAAGAATGGGTTTTGGCATGAGGAACAGGTGGTGCTAATGTTGGGTAAATGTTCCTGCAGGGGAGAGACTGGAAGTCTGCTATAAATTGCAGGGGTATTTCTGCAACTGAAAAACTTGATGTTCATTGATGAAGCTGAGAGAGCTCTTTGATGACAAAGCCATCAGGGAGCTTCAAATCATGTCACATCACTGAGTCTTCTTTCTCCATGTGTCTTGGAAAAACATTCTTGAGAACATATGTGATGCACAAAGCACTAACAAGCGATGATGGCCTAGAGAAATTATGTATTTCTGCTTCATCAGAAATTCAAGCTGAATAGTCTCATACTCAGACACTTTTCCAGGTCAAATTCCTCTTGTATTTATAATGAGGCAAACTCACTTAAATACCCCCCACGGAACAGAGGAAGCAAGTAAATTAATTTTGCAACTTGGAAAAACATGTCCTAAATAGCCAGCGGGATCAAAACTTCTTTCTGTCCATCAAAGTCAAAAATCTATGTTATAAATGACTAAAGGACTCCATGCAGTGAGGAAAAGAATTTATAGGAATATACCTGCAGTACGAGGCCCACGATTTCTAAATCATGCTATCAGTATCCTTTTATAATCTGCAATACCGGTTCCCTACAGTGCAGCACTTAGATAATGCCTTTCTTATAAGAGATCCTGTCCATGGAGGATCCGAGCTGGACAGAATCCCATGTGACAGTGAGCAGGAAAATGCTTCCTGCTGATGAATTTTTCTGGGGCAGTACCATCCCCATGTTCCAGTAAGCAGTTTTGATAGGAAAATGGAAAATCATTGGAAAACAGAGAACAGGTACTTCTCTTTCACCTTTTTTTCTTACATGGATGGCTGCAGGGCATGGACCCACTGTTTCAGTAGTTTCTTCTGGAGTCAATTACATCTCAATTCCAATTACTCTCCATACACTGCAGCTTCCAAGATACAAATCTCAGCCATAAGGAGAGGAGAGTCCATTTCTGCAGATTTAAACCCAAAACATGCCCCACCAACTCCATTCCCACAGCAGAGCCCTCTGGATATGACAGTCCCTGACCTTTGTGCCCGGTCTGTGATCTCTTCCTCCAGATCCAGCAGGAGTGCTGCCTGAGCCATCAGCTCCTTGCTGCAGGGCAGGGATTTGAGGTGCAGAATCAGCAAACCAAGGCAAAACTTGCTTCCCATCTCCTCCAGCTCCTGCGTTCCCAGCTGCAGACCCTGATGAAGAGAAACACAAGGTTTCATGATTCCTACACATGGAAGTTTCCCCTGCAGAATCATTTGTAAATTAATTAACAGCACATGGTCTACAGAAGCCATCCTAAAATAGCCTCTGTTTTACAGCAGGGGAAACAGAGGCAAAATAAATTTTCAGAAGTCGTTGTAAGAATTAGACTTGAACCCCAGGAGAATCTGACTGTAAATCCACTTTTACAAATCATCCAGTTTTTCTTTTTCTCTGTAGAGGACCTGTCTACCTAAGTAATGGGGAATAAAATCAGTCCTGTGATTATAAACATTAGGCAGTGGCAAAGATGGAAAAGGGAACGGGACAAGGGGAGAAAAGAGAGGAAGAGATCTTTAACAAGTTATGAATTGTTTTTTAAGAAAATCAATTACAAAGTAATTGCAAAATAACAAACACCTCTATGGAATTTCTCAGTCTGTTAAAAGCTGGTAGCACAAACAGGGCTTGCATTATCAACTTCATCTTTCAAGAGAGGAATTCTCCAAGCTGTGGATCCTTGCTGGTTGTGAATAGTCTGTGTTTGGTTTTACACCAAGGGCCTGCATCAGAGGAAGTCAGTGTAATTGATGGCAGTTTCATGCATCTGGTGAGAGGAGGGCAGGAGACAAACTAAGCTCAGATATACCAGAAAGAAACTAAAACTGCAGAGTCCCTCATCTTTGGCACTTAGAGACTGCATCACCCGTCAGGGGCTGGACCAGCTGCTGCCTCTGCCAATAACAGCCCTGCCTGGTTTTGCAGCAAAAAACATCTCTGCAGCCAAGCTTCTGAGAGACTTCCAGCTCCATTCCCAGGCTGTTTCCTTAGCAACTCTCAGGAGTCCAGAATAAGCCCTGGCCCTAAGCATGGCGTGAGCTGCACATCACTCTCCACTAGATATTTGTTAGTGAGCATCTCATGAGTACTGAACACATTATAATTTATATTATAAAATATAATGTGTTCAGTAATCCATGACAGGGGACAGAGCTCTGTTCTTTTCCTGTATAAAGTTATTTTTGTAAAATGCTTTGGGACCCTGGGGTCTGAGCACCTCTGTATAGCTGGAAGATTATTTCTCAGCCAAAAACACACAGGTGGATGGAAGAAAGAAGGAATTTCACACATAAATGTCTGCAGCTCTCCTCAGTGCATTTTTGTTAGAGGACAGAAACTATTTGCACAGCACCACCATAACTTTCTTTCTAGGAGATCCAGCATATGCAAATGTTATCTGGCCTAAAAACCACCCTTTCTGATCACAAGTACATTTCCCTATGGACAAGATATTGTAATTCAGTTCCTTTTTCTGAGCCCTATGAGCAAAGCATGAATCCATAGTTATGATGAACATAATCCAGAACTCAAAGATATCCTGAGTGGCTGGACAAGGAAGGACCTGCTCAGAAGAGCACACTCAATCTGAGGGAACAGCCTCAGTGCTAGGCAGTCTAGGGCCCCAGGAGAACTGCCTTTTGCCCTCTGAACAGTCTCTTAAGCATGTTTATCACAGTGGTTAAATATCCAATATAATTTCTACTCTCCTCTTATTTACCTCTCCTGCAAGCTTTGCCAAGCAAGATATGACTACAAAAAAAGTTTAGCAATAATTTATAAGAAAAACAAACATGGAGGGAGAGGTTTACAGGAACTGAGGGTCATTAACACAAAACAATAAGAATGCTTAGCAGCTCTAAATAGATTGCTAAATGTTTTATTATTTTACTTTAAAAGACTTAGGCTATTATAGTGTAGCAGAGTTACAACCAGCAGGAAGAAGTGGTGACATTTCAAAGAAAAAAGATGTCATTTCGACAGCAAGACAGTTATTTTCTCAGGGGCAAAAAATACAAAGAACATCTCGAGGCTTTCCCTGGGGTGCATCTCAGGGTCTTGCTTCCAAGATTAAGGCAACACACTAAACAGCGATCAAGGAGATGCAAACAGTGCCTGAGATGAAATTCAGCCTGTGGCTTTATGACTCCCTAGAGCTTTACTCAGGATATGGAGAGGCCTTAAGAAACTATGAGCAAAACAATAATAATAATAATATTAACACTATAACACACCTCAGAAGCCTAAGACAGTAACTGCTCATGCACTGAAGTCAGCTGCTGTATGATGTACCCATGTTGCTTTGATATTAGACAGCTCAGGAGTAACAACTAGAAATTCAGCCAGAGGATTACCTGTTAGCATAATTTATTCACTTCAAACATGGACCTCTATTTACTTTAACTCAGGCAATTTTCTCTCTCTTTTCTCCCTTCTCAGCTCTCAGCAGAGGGAGGAGCTGAAGAGCACGACTACCATTAAACTGAAGCTGGGGACAGAGCTGACATGTTGCACTAATGTTATTGATGGCATCTGCAGCAATGCCAGGACCTGGTGTAGTGGTTAATAATCAGTCCCACCTGCATTACTGAAAGGGAAGCCTGACCTCCAGGCATTTCCCCTGTAGCCATGTGGCACAGCCAGCTGCAAATATTTTAAGATTGTGCTTACAACTCAGAGTTATGAACATATCCTAAAAGAAACAAAAGAAAGAAGAAAGGTAGGAAGGTAGAAATTATGAAGTCTGGTTTGGTTGAGAAGCTGGTAGGAAGCACAGCTCCATGGCAGGGAAGCCGTCTGGGTGTTACCAAGTGACAATACATGGTCTGTTTGTCACAGCTGTACAGGAGGAAGCTGCCCTGCCTGCCAGCACCTCCCCTGCAGTGTCCTGCCAGCCTGGATTCTCAGTGACCCCATCTCCTTCTCTGGCATGAAGCTTTACAGCTCTGTCCCCTCCTCTGGTCACGTCTGTGTGACCAGTGGAGCATGGTGCAAAGCCTCCCATCCCAAAAAGATCCAGGTGAATTCTGAAGGAGGAAGCAGCACCTCTGCACCAGAAAGCTGCAGATAAACTCATCAGTCCTAATTAGCCCAGCCTCAGAAACATGATAACTAAGCCACCCTTCTTTAATGATCTGCTCAAAGCTCCACACAGGTTTTGCTCTCTATTACATCAAAGTACCAGTCTGGACCAGCTTCAGCTTGATGCACCACATTCCTCTGCACTATACAAATTGGTCCCTTGGGCTCTGTCATGCAATAATCTTCTGCAGACATCATGTTAAGGGATAACAGGTTAATTGTTTCCTGGCTATTATAGAGAGTAATGGAGCTGAAAATATTTTCTTAAACCTTTTTCACATTTTCATACTGCAACAGACAGAATGGGAAGAGGTGATGCCTAATAACAGCCCAAGCTCGAGGTATATTTATTTTCCACTGTAATACAAAACAGGAGAACAAGAATAAAAGACTTATCATTTGGCCTCAACACCGTCAATACAAATTTTCCTAAACAAAATGGATCAAACTGTATTGGAAAACCAGTTCATTCATGCTCAGCACTGATGCATCAAATAAATACCCACAACTAAATATTTCCAATATCTCTCAGCTTGCCCTCAAAATACTTCCCAGGCTAAATGACAATGTAATGGAAAAACCTGATTATTTATTACTCATGTGCTTTAAATACTCCAGGAGACAAAGACAATGATAGTTTTGTATCACAAATATTGTTGAAGAGGGTGGAAAGACTCCAGGACTTAAATTAGAGATTTCTCCACAAGGGTAATGAGAATTACAGTAAAATTAGAGCTGGGAGATACTAATAAATACAAGCAGAGAGAAAATTTCAGAGGGATCAATTTTTTCCTAAAAGGGATTTTCGACATTCAGCACAGCCAAATCAGTGGCCTCTTCTGCTTTAGGTCACTGTTCAGTCCTTGGGGCAACAGCTTTTCCCTGCAAACCCACTTCCAGTCAACACATACACACACTCACTTACAGGATATTCCGTGCATCTCAACAGCTTTACACATGCACAATGGCTATGCCCTAAGGCCGGGTATAAATAAATTGACAGTCTGGTTTCTTACTAATTCCATCAGTGAGCTCTCCCTCAGAATACTAATCAAAACCATTTGGAAGCTCTTAGAGGACAAACTTAGGGAGCTGAATGAAACATTTGGTGCCTGGTGTCTGCAGCCTTAATTTTAGCTTGAGCCAGCCCTGAAGGATACTGTACTTTCAACCCCTGTGAATGAAAACACACAGACACCTGCTGGGGACCTGCCTATTTGAACAACTAGGACAGCAGGGAATAACCCAGGTTTTCTCATGCCCCAGAGATCCCTCAGCAGCAGGAATGGCATGCAAAACAGATGAAGTGGAGGGGATGGGAATTTGGGCCAAAACATTTCAAGAGGATTAAGCAAGCGGAAAAGGCTGAAGATGCAAGGAAAAACTAAAACCAGGCTAGCAGGAATTTCTAGAGGGATGAGAGGGACTGGAGCTAGAAACAGCAGATAAAAGGGTGGGAGAGATAAAAGGATGAGAAAGAAGAAAGGGTTGTTGAGGTCAATGGATGCTGATACAGAGGAACAATAATAAGAAGAAAGCTAATGGCAACCTTGACCACCTTGGCACCCTTGGGGAAACATGCCTTGCTCTGCACATCTGTCCTCATTTCATCTGGTGCTCTGCCCACATGGTGAGGAGAAAAGGCCTGACTTGCTTTGAATCTCCACACAAAAAGTCTGCTGAGCTCAGCTGGTGTTTTGGCTGAGCAAACTTCGACAGCACAGCAGTAATTATTGTTTTAATCATTCAAATGGGCTCTTTTACTATTAAAAGGTATGTATGTCACAGGCAACACTGTTCAAGGAACAGACTGAAAGGGAAGATGAAACACCTTCTCCTTCCAATCTACTGGAGAAAGAGTCCTGGACAAACTGCTCATAGAAGAACTGGGGATTTAACAAACAGAACTTGTTGCCTATTTCTCTAGAAAAAAACAGCTATTTAGGTTATGAATTCCCCAGTTCTATTGTGGGGAAAGTTATTTTCCTTCTTTCCACTAATTAGCTATTTGTTTGACATTTCCATTTTCACACATTTGCACCTTTCCCTTGCAATATTTCCACAGCTGTTTCCCTCCACCCTCTTTTCCCTGCCAAATTTCTTCTCCTTCTTCAGCATCCTTTGTCCCTTCCTTAATCATCTCCCATGAATGACTCAGTATATGTCAAGTTCATCATGTGTTGGAGGAGCCAAACTTTATTAGTGTTGCACCTGAGCTCTCTTTTTTCTTGCTACAACTCTGCTACAACACTGCTACTAATGTTTTATGCCAACAATTTGCAAACTACACAGGATGGAGATGGGGTGGATTTAACTTCCCATCTCCTCAAAGACTGTATATACACAGAGGTAATAGTTGGACCAGGAATATCACAATAATTTTTTTGTTGTTTTTGTTTGTTTGTGTGGTATTTAGTTTGTTTGTTTTTCTGGTTTGTTTTGTTTTTTGTTTTTTATGTGGGCTATAATTGAGATGGGTGGTCATGTCAGGAACAAAAAGAGAATGACAAATGAGGATATTTTCCACCTATGCAGACAAACCATGTAGAAAGATGCTGTTCTTTGCAGAGTTCTTGCTTTCCAATAAAATTGAGTAGTACATTGGTTTTCTGTCTCATTCATTTCCTTGTGACATGCTAGGGACCTATTTTAGGCCCTGGATTAACCTGGACTAAGTTTATCCCTCTCTGCAGACACTGAACAATCTTTCTCCTTGTCCTACAAAGTCTTTTCAAACAGAACTGAAGAGGCCGAGTGAAGGCCAGGCCAGAACTGCACAGTTTAGTGGAATCTGCAGTTTCACAGTAACAGGATCAGGAGCACCTCCAGTTCCTATCTGAGGACTGCAGACAGTTTTGGGGAGAAGCCTGCTGGTACCATCCAATGAAGATGAGAGCAATATTTTGACTGTAGACTTAACCAATGCCATAGGTGATGCCATTATTTTAAATAATAATAATTAAAAAAAAAAAAAAAAAAAAAAAAAAAAAAAAAAAAAAAAAAGCCAAACACCCCAGCATGCTAATTTCTAAAGAAAAATAAATGCTGTTCCAGGACACTTCTGTTTCTGACAAGAAACAGAACTAGGGACTGTTCAAGTCACATAGGAATTCTGAGGCAATGCAAGGAAATAAAGCAATTATCAGTTATTGGAGGCTATCAAGTGCTTTGTTCTAGAAAGCACCTTTCTTCCCCATGCTCCCAGTATTTCCAACAGGCTAACTGGTATCTGATGGTGCCTTGAAAATTCATCAGTAGTCTCACCATAACCTCGTCTCACATATGTTCCTTTCCCTGCTATCTGAGCTCTGTGGAGCATGGAACAAGTCACAGACAGGTTATAGCCTGAGGTATCTGGAGATTAAGTGTGAGGTGGGGCTATGTCTCAGAATCTGTGTCAAATGAATTAGCTTTTAAAAGCAGTTTGGGAAAGCAAGAAGCTGAAATTTTTCAAGTCCTAAATTGGCAGCCTAATCCCTGGATGACTTTTCTTCCCCTCTTATTCCATTTAAAAGTTTGCCTCTATAAATAATTCTGATATACAGAAAAGCAAGCAGACTCTTGGCCCACCCAAGCCTTTTCATCAGCTATGAATTTACCCAGTTTGGCCATAGTTCACCATGGGTGTAAAATAATTTTCTAATCCTGGCTGGTGATTATCACATGCCTTGGAAAAAATGATTTATGATACTTATCCTGGCTAATGTAAATGTAGATGCTACTCAAAGTGTCAAACCCACTTTAAAAAATCTCAGTAAGGTATTTGTCTTCATAATGTCATTCACAGTGGGGATCCCCAGGTTAATTATGTGTTATACAGAGTCAATTGTTGCATCTTAATTTCATGGAATGGGGATGGACATTTTTCTTATATTACGCAACACTTTGTTGCTTTTCTGCATGGTTTTCTATAGTGCATTCTATTCTTTCCCAGATGAAAATATTTATTGATCAAAATGACACAGCAAGGGTAGTGTGCTTTAATTCCCCATCCAAAACGAGACACCAGGACCATGGAACCTTTCACTTTTGCAGCAACACGGGGACAGGGGCACTAGAACAGATTTAGTGAAAGCCTTCATAGCACGACTCAGACAACAGCCCAGCTACTCCAGCGTGACACCCCACATTATCTCCATCCCTCTGCTGCCACACTAGATCATCGTGGTGTCTTACAAACCACTGTGAAACTGTGTCTTGGCCTGGCAGCAACGTCAGGCAGAGGAGAGCCCTGTGAGGTGGGTTCTGCTCCCTGCTGTTCTGCCTCCCAGCATCCCCAGCAGAGCAGAGCCCCCCCCAGCCCGCGCTCGCTGTTTCTGCCGCTCGCTGCTGCGCTCTCTGCACTGCTGAGCTTTATTCCTTCCCTTTGTAATTCAGCAGCTCCAGGATCCCCAATGCTTTCCCCGTACTGAAGCTGCCTTCCAGGCCACTAAACACTTTCATCTGTTCCCTCCAGCCCATGTGTATCACTGCTTTGTCTCTTACAAAGAAATGACCCATAACACACACAGTACTCCACAGGAGGTGTTACCACTCTTGTCTACAGAGATATTAGAACATCTTCCAAGGCTCCCTGTTTCTTCACGCACACAGGCATCTTACTCACTTTTTTTTCTTTATTGCTGCTGCTGCACATGGCACGGACATCTTTATCACGCTGTCTTTGTAATAGCTACTTATGTTTTCCTGAATGGTTAGAGCTAATTCAGTGCCCAGCCATGTGTCTGAATGCTTTAAACTATTCCTTCAAACATGCTGCACTCTGCCACTGCCTATGTTTCATCTTCCATTCTAGTACCCACAATCTTTCAGCCCTTCTTCCCACAGTATAATTTGCATCAGCTGCTAGCAGCAGATCTTATTATCTTACTATCTCCTTGCCTTCCAGTAATTCAAATTATAAATACTGGCCAGCACCAATTCAGAGAATGGTAAATGGATTCACCTTACATTTCTTTCCATCCCAGAGTTGCCTTATCCTACTCACTTTTCCCAGCTTTTTAACTAGGTTTTGACTAGACACATAACCTTTTATTTCTCACTCCACAACTCCCAAGCTTTCTTGATTTTTTTTTTCTTTTTTTGTGTGAACCTCTCCTTTCATCAGCCATGACTCATCTGGGATGCCCACTGATACCATTCTGCATGAAAATTAGCCTCAATTCATTAGGCTCACCCTTGAAAGCCATGAATGAAACTTTATATACTAATTTTTCATTTGTCCTCTAGCTCCTGTACTTCTTTAAAAAAGTAAAAATCATATTATCAAGGCCCTATCCGTTCTATTAATACTCTCAATCATCGGGTTTCCTTATCTCTGTGTTAGTCCAGGTCCTGTGGTTGTATTATTGGTGGCTCTCCCATGACAACAAGTAAGTTTTTAAACATAAGGAATCATAATTATGATTATTTGCCCTGTTGAATATGGTTTAGACAGTCAAATGCTGACTCTGCTGCCCAGTTTTAAAAATTTATTTTTAGTAGTTCAATTTATTAATTTCCTTACAACTCCTACAGGAAAAAACCTTGGCTTCACAGAATTCTGTGAGTTACAACCTTAATCATATATCAAATAACGGAGCAGACAATGTGCAAGCACTGATTTGTGTACCAAGCAGCCAGCATGGTCCCACAGCATCCTGCTCTGTTCCCATCCTGGCTGCCTACAAGCTCTGCCCGGGAACTGTGGCTCCAGAACGCACCTGAATCTCAGCCTACACAAACTCTCATTGTTCCAGTCCTTGGAGTCCCTTACTGTTTTCCAAATCACACATGGAAGCACTTCTTTCTTCCAGGTCTAAGTCTGCTCTCCACAAAATCCCTCATATCCTCCTGCCAATGGCCTCAGAGCAGAGCTTCCACCTGGGGGTGGCTTTTCTGGGCACATCAGATGGCACACGGCAGCTTCCATGCACGTGTCCAGAAGAGATTATCCTGAGGTCCTCTGTCTGTTGGTCTCCTTAAAAACTTACTTTAAACAGGCCTTCATGCAGACCTCACAGGTGAGAGGTAAGGACATAGACCAATCCACAGCCCTGCATCTTCCTCTCCCATTTCAGTTTTCATTACTGTAGCCTTTCATGCCTTGTATATCCATCCCCTTATTCTGATACATGTCAAGAGCTACCTGAGACTTTTTTCCTAAATTATAAATGGCTCCCCCAGGCTAATTTCTTTTTTCCATATCATAAATTCTCTTTGGTCATCTTCAGCAAACACCATCAAAGCCAGCCTTCCCACCTATCCCTCCCTACAACCTCAACATCAGTGACAGGAAGCAACTATGATTCTGCAATTTATTGTATTAGCACTTCTAAAACAACAAAGGAGGCATTGATTTTCCAAGCCAAAGGCACATGGGAAAGCACAAAAAGCATTTCTGCCCAGATCAGATCAGAGGAAAGAGACACTGCAGAGGAGAGGGCTTCCCCCAGCCTGGTGCCTGCTCCCTTTGAAGAGGGAGGATGGAAGTACAAGCAAGGAGCTCGCTGGCTGTTCTCTTACAGGTGTCAGTGTAATCATTCTGACACAGGACCCTTCTTGCTGCTTGTCACATTTAACAGAGAAATGGACAATAACGGGGAAAACATGACCCTTTTTTTTCTTTCTTTCTTTTGAATACTTTATACGAGTCACCTGGAGAATGGCTGATAACACTGAGGGTAATTCAGGCAAAAATACTGCAGGACCCTCTTTGATGTCTGCTCTGACTTAATATAGGTTCACAAAATGAACATGTAATACAGTAACACCACAGAAAGTTACAGAATACATGAAAAAGCTGGGTCAGAGGTAGATTTCACCAGACAGTCCAAGGGCAAGCTACTAATCATTTCATTCAGAGGCTGGGTTAGGAAGGACATCCTGCAATGAGTCCCAGGGATGTGATATCCGCAGTCAGAAATCAGAGATCAAGAAGGTCCTTTCAGGCAAACCAACTGCCATTAACCACTAACAAGGGTTTGCAGAGCCCAGAGGTTCATTTCATCAGAGCCCACTTGTCCAGTGACACAAACTAAACTGAGAGCCATTAAGATACATATGCTGGATATTTATACCTTAAATTTCACTGGAAAAAAATATTACTAAAAGGAAATCAAAAAATGAGGACCAAAACAAAGTTTCTACTTTATTATAGGAGATAAGGACTTGTGGTGCTTGTCCATGAGGAGCTGACCTGGAGCATGCAGATGATTTTATACATCTGGACTTATTTACCAAGGAGAAAATCAGTCAGAACTGGCAGCTGGATGCAAACTTTTGCAAACCACCTGTCAGTATTTTTCCCTTCTATAATTCTACCAGCACAGCATCAGTTTAATACCTGCACACTCTATGTTTTAGGAGAGACAGAGACAAAGAAAGTCTTTGAAGACTGTGAGGAACAGACTGAAGAAAGGGAGACAAGTTCAGAGACACAGAGCTATAGTGAGGACAGGCAGCTCTCTCAAATGGGGTAACTGATGTGACCCCACAAAAGCACATGTTGCCCCTTGTTCTGCCATGAACATGTCCACATTGACTTTTTCAGAGATGCAGACCAGAAATAAGCTAATGGAGGGTAGCTGACAAATGTTTCACATAGAGAGAGAATCAGGTGAGAAGCACACCGGACTTGTACAAACAAACTACAAGTTTCTGAGTCTTTGAAAATCTACTGACCATTCAGAGCAAAGCAGACAAACAGTTATCAGCAGAGAGGCTGACTCCAGATTACAGCCTCTCAGGATTTTTCGTCTTGCAGATGTACTACCTGAGAAAATTTGCATAAGAACATGCTGCCTTTTTCTTAGGAGCCCTTTTATGATTTCTACTGAAAATGATAATCCTCTGTTTGTGACATTGCAATCATTTCTACTACAATCAAGTGTTCTGTCCAAAAGGAGGATTACTGCTTCAGTTTGGAAAGTGTATGGACCTTCAGAGGAGCTAAGGAAATTTTCCCAAGAAAATGACCTTGGTAATAGAGAACAAAGAAGACAAAGATTTAAAAACAACACTACATATGATCAGAACTGCCTCTTCCAAGAGGCATGTGAAGCCCTTTAAGTTCACAAAAACTGATATTCCTACAGATAAGGAGATGGAGACAATGGAGACAAAAAAAGCATCAAGACGTTCCTCTTTACTGTGCTATTCCAACATTCACTCAGGTTTTTCCTTTGACAAGCTATCAATGTTTTAAAACTAAACAACTCGCTTAAACTTGTGCCTCTGGCAGCTGCTCAGAAATCCACAGAACAGAAATCCATAGTTAAGGAAAGGGGAAATAAAAAAAAAAGCCTTTGTTTTTCTGCCCTTTTTTTCTCAAGAACATAATTTAGAACGACTTTCCACAGAACAATTTGCATGGGATTACCCACAGTGCATAATGCATTACTGCATTATGGTAATACATTTCAAACCCTGATGCATATTAGACTGACAGTGCTAAGAATCTGTTAAAGGAAAAATAAATGATACAGGATAAATGATGATGTAAGACAGGACAGTAAACATTCCACACTTGTGTAATCTGCCAAATTTCAGTCTAAAACTGGCCTAAGAAAGAGAACACAACTATTGTGCACTCAGAACAGCTTTAGGGAATGTTCCCAAGTCAAGCAGAAAACAATACCTGACTGAGACATGGATGTAATCACGAAGGAGTGGAAAGTACAACAAACCAGAACTAAGAGCTGAACAGAAGACAAGGAGAGATTTTCTTCATTCCTTTGATTTCCCAGTGGGTAGCACTGGAGGGAATATTCCTCCTTGCCCATCCAAGGATGGCTCAGTTCACTGCGCTTCACCACACACATTCACTCACTCTGCCTTCTGCTCCTCTGCAAGCCCTGCTGCATCTTCTGATGCTGGTAGCGATCCCTAATAGATCCTGGACAGACTCTCTGTTTAAAAACAGCTGTCCCAAAATGCTGAGCCTCAGGGCTATGTGGTCACAGAATCCAAACTACTGACACATCCTTCTTGCACTCACGGATGGCGACTCAGCCCTTCAGCTGGGGAACAAACATTTCCTTCTAATGTTTTCCAGAATTAGTCTTGCACTTTCCCATAGGAAATATCCACAGGAAAATAGAATCAAATACTAACTCTCCCCTTTCAATCAATTCCACACACTGTTTTGCTAGTAATTGAAGCAATGAGCTATCACTCCTCAAAACCTGAACTGAGGGATAAGCCTCTTTTGCTATGCAGTGAAGAGCCATTTAACTGGCCAGGGGACTTTTCTGCAAAACCCTCAAACAGGAGCAAAAGGCAACAAGGAGGGAACAAGTTATAGGGCTGGTCAAGGGGCAGGCATATGGTGAAAAGCAGGATTTTTCCATCAAGGTCTCTTCATTAGTTCTCTCAAAGCTAAGTCAGAGAAAAATGAACAAAATAAGGGTTGAGGCCAAATTATATTTGCTGAAGAGGAGTTATAGAGATTAGTGTATTAATTAATTGAGACAACGATGTCAGCAAGGGTCTGACCTTTATTCCTGCCCTAGTAACAGCTTTGTCCCTGGTGACTTCCAGCCTGCATGCTAAAGCCATTTAGATACATCCCTCAATTAATCTCAGGATACCCTCTGGGATGGAGGAGAGCAGCACTGTGGGCTTCAAGCAGGGATGCTGAATCAGAGGAGCAGTAACCTAGTCAAAGGCACCTTGTCAAGAGCATTCGCAGAGCTAGGGAGAGAGCCCACAATTCTCTTTACCTCTCACACTTCACCCCTCGTGGATAGGAACAAAGCTCTTTGAAGGTATTAATCTGGAATTCTGCCATACTTTATTAAAAAAAATCAGAGGCTAACAAGAAATAAAGATTAGGTTTCAAAAAACCCTCCACCACAAAACCACAGTAAAGAGTCTGGCGTAAAAAGAACTTGTATCATTTATATTCTGTAGTAAAAAGACAGCAATACATGGAACTTGGACAAAATGACAGATACTACTGAGACCAGGACAGCAGGCAGGTCTTCAGTCACATCCTGCTTCTCCCCTTTCCACTGAGACCAAGTCCATCCCTCAGGCAGATGAACTGCCCATCCCCTGAGCACCTGCCACTCTGACAAAGCATCTCCAGAGTCCAGAAGTGCTGCTGGGTGGCAGGACACAAGGTAGGATAAAGCTGGTGCTGTCCCACACAGCAGGGATGCACAGGAGTGGGATCTGTCACAGCTCAAGAAGACAATAAGCTATCATCGTTTTTCAGAGGCAATCAGGGGACCAAAAAGCTACATGAGTTGAGGAGAGAGTGGTGATGCTCAAGGATGGATGCAACATTGGAAGGTGCCTGCTGCTGTCAGAATAGATGCTATTGCAGTGGCTGGGAGCCTGAATTTGTTTTGCCTCCCAAGCAAAAGCAGCACACACATCAGCCCATCAATCTTGCCCACAGGCTGCATCAGTCCAGACTCCCATCTGCAGACAGAGTTCCTGGCTTCACTTGGGACCCTCCTTGTCACTGCAGATCCACCAGTGATTCCTAGGCTGACCCCAGTCACCACCATTGGACCTGATCCTGTTTCACTTGTTTGTGCTCCTGGCTTGACCCGGTTCTGCTTCACCACCACAGACCTGCTTAGTGACCTGTGCTCTGGGTCAAACCTGCCTATCCTTCACAGGCCTGCTCAGCTGCAGGCTTGGCTGGCAAGGAGACACATGTGGAATTAGCTCAATTTCTCCCACTGCTAGCATTGCACTTAACTCTTCTCAGTACAGGCTCCAAATTCTCTCCTTTCCAGATGAGCAATAGTGCAGAAGCTGTAGCTTGGACAAGAAAAATTGTTCCCTTAACATGCCTGTCCATCCCTAGCTGAGCTGAACCTGCCTGTCCCTTCCACTTCAGCTCTACAGTCCTTCACATTCAATCCTGATGCTGCAGAAAGCTCAGACAAGATCATCTCTGGTGTGGAGAGAGCCTAGACTGGCACATACTCAGCTTTGTTCCATGCTCCTCCATTTAGAGGTTACAACATCCCAAACCACAGCCAAACTTCACTGCATTACACTGCACTCACTTGTCTGGCACCTTCTTGTCCATAAGGAGCCAATATCTGTCACCTCTTAACTGTCATATTTGAATTTAGTAAAAAAAAATTTCCAGTACAAGTAAGCCTTTAACTTTAGGTGCTGAATTAATTTTCATTAAAGCCTGCAGGGTTACCTCATGTTAGAACCCAGCTACAAAAATAGATTTCCTTCCCTCTTCCCTAGTTATTGTTGGCAAACATTAGTAATAGTGAGAGAAGCTATTTTGGGACTTTTATTGGCAAGTCTTATGTTCAGACACTAAAGGAAGTAATTGGCTGACAGTGGGGGAAAAAGCACTAGACATGGTTTTCAAGAAAATACCACTTTCTGCCAAGCTCTTTATGCACAATTTCACTGGGAAAAAACCCCAACATCAAACCCCAAAACAACAGAAAACCAAAAAGCTTTATTAACTGCTACTAATAGAGGACACATCTGTGAGGATGAATGAGAGAAAAGGGCACATATGGAAAGCTCTGTCTCAGACTGACAGTCACCAATGTTCAAGGACACATTTCTGGGACACAGGTACCATAACAAACACACCCATTCATAACTACATGATTAAAATAACTTGTTCACCATGTACAGACACACCAGTGCACATTTGCATACTTGGAGGTGTGACAAAGTGTTTTGAATTAGTTCACTCATATATGTGCCCACATTCAGTCACAGTCTTCAGAAAAGAAGATTTTGCACTCACAAATATTGCCTGCACACAAACACTCCACCAGTACAAACACTCACCTCTTGTGAGTCCGGAAAATACAGGCAGGAGCTAAATAGAAGCACACAGAGATTCATATCTATTTCTCTTGTAAATCCTGCACACAGTCTTCACTCATTTATTAACACCATGCTAATAATTTCTGTTAATTAGTGTTAAAATGGGAAAACATGATAATGCAGATCTCAGTCCTCTACAAGTGAATTAATTACACTCAGCAATACCTGTCACCCCCAATACATACAAAGGAGTAACACAGACTTGTTTTTCTATTTCCCAGGCACAATACAATAAAATTCACTGAAAGGAAACATAAAAATTAAGCACTTTCCCACAAAGCCACGCTGATCAGTACAATTACTCAGACTCATCCAGACTCCTAATAAAAATCAAAAATGATTGGCAAATGATTTAGGAAAAAATATAACCTGTTCTTTTGCACTTCTTTGTCTGGGTGTGGAGACAGTACATTTGTCAGCAAGCAATGGATGATGCAGCTTATATCATGCATAATCATAAACTTGTGCTGTGTCTGGTGCCACTAACCTTGCTGTGCATCCAAAACCCACTTAGGATAACGTGCAACCAGTGAAGACAAAGTCTTTATTCAGTCCCTAAGTGTTCTTGTTCCAGGTTTGCTGTGGGTTCAGCCATTCACAGGGACTAATCACCCACTCACAGAAAAATCGTCACCTCATTACACAGGTTACACGTGGAATTATTCTCTCCATGTACCCTACTACTGATTTTTCCTTCAAGTGGAAAGCAAATTCTCTACAATCCCTACATTGAGAGACTGAGTTCTGTATACATAACAAATAATTTTGTACAAAAAATGTGCTATGGGCAATGGAAGAAAAAATTCTTAAGGTTTTATTTTTATTTTTTTCATTTTTTTCTCTTTTCCCTTTGAATTCAAGAACATATACCTGAGTGAGATGTATTTTGGGATTATGCCAAGCCTCAGTAGTATTGACACAGAAATATGGGTAAAACATTTCTGGCTGTCTTGGGAGCATTCTGGCTGTCTTAAAGGAGAAGGCCTTCAATTACTGATTCTGTCTTTTTGGAATCTCTTTAAGGTTTCGATTCTGGGTGAGGAGTTATGAGAGCTCACATTTAATTCAGTTTATCATAGCTGTACACTCTCAAATGAAATCAGTGGAACTGACTGGAAAGAGAGGATATTTAATGAAGCACCTTGGGGCTTGAAATATCTGTTATTCAGTCTTCATAAAATAAGCCCCTCTTCAGAATTTTACATTCCCTTATTTCAACCAGTCAGGATCTCCAGCAAAGCCAGCCTGACCTTAAATGCCACCTGGACTGTACTTATGTATTCCAAACACATCAAGAAGATCCATATGCTTCTCATTCTTGGGCTATATGAGAAGATAATAAGCCAAATCTGTACTACAATAATTCGATTCCTCTTCAGGATTCCTCTTCGATTCTGTCCCTCTTTTAAGAATCTTTTCACGTGAATTCATAAATCTACCCAAGCTTTTTCTTTCCCAGAGAATGTAACAAAAGATTTTTCCAAAAAAAATATATGAGAAATCCTGATAAGATTTTTTCTTTCTAGCAATGGACTCACAAAAGGTCCCATTCATGCTCCACCAGTCGACTGCACTGAGTCAACAGCACATTCACTAAACTGTTATCTCAATTCCCTGATAGCAAGGTCTAGCCTTGTAATTAAGATCAAGAGCATGAACCAATCACCATTTACACATCTGTGGGATGCTGAGCATCTCTCTATCAGCAGGCTGGGGGCACTCCAATAGGCTCTGACTCCTCATCTCCATCTCCAGCTGAAATGGCCTTCCTTTGCCCTGTACTCCTCTGCCACTAAATCCATCCACCTAATTTTAAATCCCAAAATATTTGTGCTGAGAAAGACATGCCTGAAAAGCTGTAGAAAACCCTAAAGAAAGGTAAGGAGAGTTAAGAAGATATGAAAGTTCCTTTCCACCTTTTAATGAACGTCATACGAGCAGTAAGGAGGAAACATGACAAGGGATAAGCTGTTCTCCCTTGCCCTGCAAGCAGCAGGTAACACCTCAAAGCAGCAGCTGTGACAGGCACTGCCTGTGCTGGTTTGCTTCCCACCACCCCTCATGTCAATAAAGGTGTCATTGAACAGGAGTGCTCAGTGTGAGGAGGCTGCCCCACCCTTCTGCTCCCATCCTGGGTGGAGGAAGGGATGGGACACAACCTTACAGGGCATTCATCTCTTTTGCTGTCCTGTGGGCTCCCACAGGCAAGCAAGAAATGCACAAATGGCAGTGTTGTGAGCATTCTGTCCTTCAGAGCTCTGCTGCAGTACTGTGCTCTGCACACCTCCACTCCAATTAGTTACAAATGGAAGGGAACTGAGAGACAGAATTTCCCCCAGCTTTGCATTTATTAAAAGGTCACCAAAGAAATGTGATTTTTTTCCTGTGAACAGATATCAGAAGCTAATGAAATCTGAACTCAGTCACTGCTGTGTGCATATCTTTTCAGTCTTCCTTTAGAATTGAGCTTCCTTTCCCTTTCACAGGCTACTACAGACTCCCATATGTGCTATGGCAGGCAAGATTTAACAGGAATGCTGAGGTTATGCACCTCTGCTTTCTTCCTACCCTACCTGCACTAGCAGCTGTGACATTGTCATCTGGCAGCAGAACGACACAGAGTTCATCTTCATTTAAGTTGCACCTTTCCTGCTATAGATGCACAGGGAATATCTATGGGCATTCCACATATCCACACAAGATACGTGCACTCATGTAGTACAATCATAAAATTATTTAGGTTGGGGAGGACCTCCAAGATGAAGTTCAATCTGTGTGTTAAACTCAGGCAATGCTGATACCAATTACCTGTGTTTCGTGTTCTGCCTATAAGCAGAGATAAATGTACACTCACACACATACACACAACCTTGTGCACACCTTCTTCCAAGCACAGTGTCTCGTTTGCACACAGCCAGAATAAGCAAATCCATGGGAAAATCATAATCATGTACATCCTGTCACTCAACCATGCTGCAATCCCTACAAACCTGCATGCTCTGTCCCAAGGCACACACCTTTCCTGACCCCCACCTCTAGGAATGCAAGAGGTCTGGGAATCAATAACCATTTACAGCCCTTCAATCCACCGCTGTCAAGTTTGTTCTCCCCTGTTTGCAGTGACAGACAAGCAGAGTAAAGATGCAGGATATCAGTATGCAGAGGAGGGGAGGTGGGCACTGTGTCAGCATAAAAAGCAGAAAGACACTGCTGAATCCAGTTGAGGTTCTTGCCTCCTGCAACCAACTGAGCAGAGCTGCCACTGTCCCAGAAATCTCCTGCTTTATTCCCAGGACATCAATGCAGAACAGAACAGGGCAATAACCACAGGCCATTTTCCAGAAATAACATAACTATACAGAGGAAAATTCAGAAAGAATCCCATTCACCTGTTTCCAAAACCTAAGCAATGACCTTACCCACATAAAAATGTGCTACATGATCAATATCATACCAAAATTACTTGATGCCATATCCTACAGTGGAGACAGCATGAAACTAAACACACTTCAGGCACAGCAGGCCACCTTTAGAACTGTCAGGATGCTTTGCTTTGCTGACCTTTTAAAGAGAATAAGCATGCAAATACAGTGCACCTGAAAGCAGTCAATACCTCTACCAATGGATTTCAACCAGCTTTGCAGCATCCAGAATAACTAAAAATCTGACAATATTCCCAGAGTCTGACATGAGCTCTAACAATGTACCTCTGTCACAGCCCACAGCCTCACCTGCAGAACCAGCATCCAAACATCCCAGAGCTAGTCAAGGTTAGCCCACAACATGGCCTCATTCTCAAAACCCTGAGTTTGCCACTATCTGTATTCAGAGATCTCAATTCTGCATTACAAACAAATCCTATTGTGCCAGGCCTGAATCTCTCCTGGGCAGAGACTGGCATTAATATAAATATAATTGTGGTTGTTTAATAAATGTACAATGTCTGCTGACAGATCTTGTTAAATTAACCACAAGAGTGAATTTTGCATTAGCTGACATTTAATACCAGGCCCCAGTACAAATCTTACTTCAGGGTACAAAAATCAATGGATTTGGTGAGAACTAATTGTGTGAAACCACAAAAGCAGTTTTGGTGGCTTGTTGCAGGTACCCAGCCTGTGCAACACCTTTACCTAGAGCTGATCAATTAGATAAGAAATCCATGTAATTTCTGTGTATGTGGAAGTTAACAGGGTTGTTCCTGACCCAGAAAAATCTTCAATGCTCTGACCCCTGGAAGTCCTTCCAATCACTGAACATACTGGCTTGATCAGAAAAGTGACCTTTCTGTCGCTCTTCCCAAGCCAGCCTGAGCTCCACTTTCAGATCCCATTTATTTCATTCTCCCTCACTGGAAGAGACAGAAGGGCTGCTCTAAAAAGGTCATTACAAAATCGGTGTCCAGCTGCCTATTGCACACTCACAGCTTTCATCTTTGGTGGAATGGCTCTGTCTGGTAGCACAGGCCACAGGGTTGACTTCAGGTGCCAATTCACCTGGTGTAGGAGAGCTGAAGGTTGCGAAGAAGTCACCAAGTAACTCAAGCTTGTTTGTTTGTGTTGTGTTCCAGGGTTGTCTCCTTTCCTCCCATCACTGCCAGCCAGCAGGCACACATGCTCTGGGCCATCACGACATGGTTATGCAGCCTTTCTCCCTAACTCACACAACAGATCCAAGCCTATTCCTCCTCAAGGCTAGAAAGAAAAATATGAGAAAGGCAGTAAAAATAGAACTGGAAGTATAATATAATGTAAAAAAAAGAGAGGGCTAAAGTAAACACCATCAGAAATGCTAGATTCATTCTTCATTATTTTTGTGTAGAGATGGCAATTCAAACCAAATGATGTCGCTTGACTTTCAATTATCTTGCAGGATAAAATCATTTTATCAGCTACCAGCTTCCCCTCCAAACCAGAGCAAGTTTCTGCACAATCTGCTGAGCAGTATCTTTTAAACAAATGACTACTTAAAAAAAAAAAAGTACCTATGAGCAAATGCAAACTGCCTCATGGATCCCGTGGCAAAAGAAAATCTATATATCTGTTCTAAATGATATTTTATCAAATAAGTGATCTCCAGCAGGACTAAGCTACTGTAAACTGGACAAAATTTCTAGGCCTTTTTTAGCCCTGGTAGAACACACCTGTATTTCTCTCCCAAAATCATTAACAGTATCTTCCTCAAACTCATTATAAAACATCTTTTTCATTGTTTCTTTGTATGGATATCTGATTCAATTTCATTGTGGAATTCAGTCATTACTTCCAGCACCCCCAAAGTAAACTTTCTGCTTTATTCATAAAGCTAAGAGGAGGTGGGAAACAGAAAGAGATCTGGTGAGAAATGTTTTGAGAAAGATGCCTTGTCTAAGACAAAACTTCTTTGTGAGAGTACGATAGGATACAAGTGACCTTCATCAGGAAGAGCTGCTCAGCTCTTGGGGGATATTTTTGATCAGACCCCACAAGAAAAATATCCTTGGAAGTTGAGCTCCCTCCACCCCTGTGAGGGATGAGGGCTGTTCTATTTTAGGTGAGTACCATTGCTCCTGGGTTGTGCAATTAAGTCTCTTTCTGGCTCAAGGAAGATCTCATTATTTACACAAAATATTACAACTCTTACATGAGAAGCAGGGACAAGTTCAACAAAAGACCTTCTAGCAATCAAAATCCTTGCTTTGAAGCAGGCAGACTGAAATCTGAGTTTTCTTCAGCCAAAAGAGGGTAGTGACCTGCTCTGTGATCAGCTGTTTTCAATTTTTGTGAGTTATTTTAAAAGGCAGTGTTTTCACCCTAGTGCAAAATGGGAACATTGGCTTGAAATATCAAAAGATTTCAAAGACAACACTTGCTTTCCCCAACTCCATATCCATATTTTTATCTTCTGTGGTGCTGAGAAAGTGTTGACTGTGGTGATGATGACGACAATGGAAAATAAGGCAAAGCATCTTCAGAGCACCAGCCTAGTAAGAATTTGATCTCTTTAAATCCAATCCCTAAAATAAAAATGTTGTACTAGGACTAAGTACACAGTCAACAGAGTAGAAAGTTTCCCATTTCTGGGTCAGAAGTAACAAACGGAATAATTCTGTCTTATAGATGCCAATCCATGGCAGATAGAAAATGTTGTGAAAAGAAACAGTTTGTTCCCTTTGCTCTCAGTCCAGTCACCAAATAAATCCCAGAGGAAGAAATGATAAGGGCAAAAATAATCAGCATTTAGTATCATCATTATTGAAAACACCCAGACAAGAACCATAATCCTTGAAAAGATTAACATGGCAATGGGTGGAGAATGAAATGCCTCTAACAAATTGAAGGCACTACTTTAATAAAGGCATCTGTTTAAAAATCTCATCCATGCAATAATTTCTATAGTAGTGTTCCAGAACTTATTTTCTGGTGATGGTGTCAAATACTGATTGCCATGAATTTTTATCTTATATCCATTTCTAACATTACCATGGCTCGTGTCTATTTTCCCTATTTTCTTTGTTCAGGGGCAATAAATCTATGCTATCATTTTTCCAAGATTATTTTCATGAGCCACATTTAGGGAAATGACCTCTACTGTTGTTTACTCATTACATTCAGAAATACCAGTAAATTAGTGCTAACAAACAAGAAACTGACACAGAAATAACAGAAATCTGTCTCATTATAATCAATCATGTAGATTTTTCACCAGTATTATGAGTCACTGTCCTCTACACTAATTATTACTTTCTTTTTGCTACTCAACCAGCATCATTTTTAACCAAACATATCCTTAATTCTTGATATAGAGAACTGTGCCTTTTTGGATATATAACAAAAGCCTTTTTTAGAAAAGGACTAAATTTCTATTCATAATACTTCAATATTTTTTTTTCCTCTCCTGGCCTACTTTAACTCTAATAGATCTTCAGCTCTGAAAAATCACCCTTATTAAGGAAAAAAATATACAAGAAAACATGTTAATAGGAACACTGTCCCCTGCCTACATTAAATGTAATTGGGTCATGATCACTGGTGTCTAGGTAACCACAAACTCCCACAACAAAGATTAATTCATCATTTCCTTTTACAAAGTAGTCCAAAATAGAACTGCAGTGAATACTACATCTTTTGTGTTACAAATTAGTCATCTGTAATGTTTGGAATCTTTAATAGTATTTACTGCTGCCGCATGAAATCTCAAGGAGATCTCACCCAAACTGAAACCTTTGGCTACACGTTTACTTTTTCTGCATGGAATACGAGTGCTTCTGAGGTAGCTTATCCCATTTTCTTTTTTAATTCAGTGTGCCAAGGAGGATCATTTCCTAGCCTTTGCCATCCTACCTACAGGATGTAGACCTGGATTATCAGCAAATGAAGATGTAGCACACTGCCACTCCCCTCATCCCAGCCAGACATGCTACTGCCTTTTCTGTCCTCCCCAAGCAGGGAACAGAGCAGTAGCTGGAGGTGTTTAAATTCAAGAATTTCCAAAATTTTCCTAGGAGGTTCCAGTGCAGCCAGTTAAATTACAGCTTATCAACAAAGATGAATCTTTCAATTAGTCTTGCTTGTTATTCTTTAGCAGTAGTGTGGAGACATTTGAGAAATTATTGCATCTGCAGTTTTTCCTGCACTTGTTCAGTTTATTCATAACAAGGTGTTTGAATTTGAGCTGCATTTGTTTTCATAGGGCTTGCCCCCCTACCACTTCATGAAAAGTTAGTTCTCTTCCTCCAGAGTGCAAGGGACCTTATCCATGTGTTCTCCCTGAGCACTGGAACATGGTTCACTCCTCAAAAAAAGTTTGTCTGCTTCAGATCAGTTCATACAACCAATAATCATCTTTCATTCCTCCCTGGATTAAAAAAACTTCTAAGAAACTCTCTGGTAAAATGACCACAATTTTTGTCTTTCCTTTTCACCAAAAGTCCTGAAGAATACTATCATATAGAACTCCACGTATTTCTCTGCCATCTGCTCCCAAAATTCATCATCCAAGTGTGCCTTTGCATCTCACACTTCTGGTCTAGACAGACCATGCAGTGCCACATTGTGCTTGTGCTTACTCCTCTATCCATTTTTGCTAAGTGAGGATCATTTATGACAATTGCCTGGTTGAAAATATCCCAGTGGTTGTTTGTTTTACAGCAAAAGACATTCAGAGATATCCTTCTAATTCTCTATAGACAGGAGTATCACACATCATCAGCATTGAGCGTCTCTAAATTCTCTTTCTTCTCTTGGCTGTCAGTAACTAACATTTATTATTATTATTATTATTATTATTATTATTATTATTATTATTTCTACTATCTTCAGCCTCGTCAGGTCTGAGCCTTCCCTGTTTATGACAAGTATGCAAATGATTTCTGAATTGTCCCCAATATCTGCATCTCTGCACATTGCATGCTGCGCCAAAATGTCTCTTTCTAGACCACATATCTTCACTTGTAGATCTCCCACCATCTGGCAGCACATGTATTCCTCAGACAAAAATTAGAATATAACACATCCAAGGCAGATCACAGCAGGTTTCCAGGGTTTTATTTCATCATCCATATGCAGCATGCAATGCAGAGTCTTACCTAAAGATAAGCCATAAAACTTCAAATTCCATCCCAAACTCTCCTGCGAGGCTTATCAACTTCTGTCTCAGAGTTCATCTGGCATAAGCATACCCCCACTTTATAAGTTTATCACACACAGAAGAACACATTTCTGCTCTGGTATTCAAAACTAAAGTGTTTACAATTTAGTTTGGCTTAATTTACTTTAGAAATGAGTTAAGCCAAATTTAATTAAGGCCACCTTAATTCTGCTTCAGAGTGTTGACATGGAGCTTAATGTGGTTTAGCACAAGAATTTCCACTTGCACCTTTAGCTAATTCAGAGGCACTTTCTTGCATGCTCTGATATAGACAAACTATTAAAGAATTAAGCATGTTTAATTAATTATCAAAAAAGACTGAAAGGTCGCTTAGGTTGCATTGTGTAAGTACCTTCAAGAGAATAAACTCTAAGTTACTAAAGATCTCTCAAACTAGCAGAGAAAAACAGCACAAATGCAGCTAAAACATCAGGCAGATTAATTCAAATGAGAATAAGGCAATAATATTTAACAGTTACTGACACCTAGAAAATGCCAAGGGACCAGATAGATTTCCAATCCTGCGATATTCTCAAATCCAGCCTGCATATTTTCCTGTTTACACAAACACAAGTTAACAGGCTTTGTACAAAGCCGCCTGGGTGAAGCCCAAAGGCTTATGATGTTCAAGAGGTCAAACCAGAAGAACCAACAGCCTCATCTAAGCATCAAAGCTTCATGAATTTGTTATTAAAATTCTGTTTTCAGTGCTTTCCCAGCAACTGCAGTTTTCCCTGCTACCTGACAGGCTGCACCTGGACATGGCAGAGGAGGGCAGGAGCACAGAGCTCCCTTTGCTCCTGCTATGACTCTGGAATATTTGTCAAGTCTTCAGTCCAGACTTGAGACAGAATTACAGAAAGGCAGAGAGACTGTGGAGTTGTGCTGCACAGGACACTGTTATCATACCCAAGGAGCTGCCGTAGGAGCAGAATTTCCAGATGTGGACTCCTGCAATTCCCACCTTCTCTAGCTGGCAGACCTGACTCTTACTCGAGGACAAGTCCACCACCCAGCACAGTTTGCAGACACACAGGCATTATTCATGATGTTTAAAGTACCAGGCAAGGGCACATGTTCTGATTTAAGAAAAAAAAAAATATAGGTCAGCACTCGGTCAGTAAGGAAGGAATTTAGTATTGTGAATGCAGAGAAATAATAGTCAGATCTGCTCTACTGGGAAACTGGAAACAATTTTTGTGGTAGAAGAAAAAGAGAAAAGGTAACAATTAGTAAAAGAGTTCAGCACATCTGAAAAAGAAATAAATCTGAATTGGAAACAAAATAAGCAAATTAACCAAACAGACAAGAGCTGGGTGGAACCAGGATGTATCTGCAGATTTGGAGACTGAAGAGAATGAACAGACCATCCAGTGTGATTTTAGGGGAGACCAGAGCAGGGGACCTGGATAACACAGAAGATAACAGAGACATGAGGATGGCAATGAGTGTAGATACAGAACTGACAGACAAGCAAACTGGGAACTACTGCAGCTGTGGGAAACACATTTTACAAGCATACAGAAACCAGCAAAAGGAAGATTAGATTTCAAAATATAGCTTATGCTTAATAACAGATGGCATATACATATTATGGGCATCAACTGGTAGAATGCACTGCTGTAGGAAGCGCTGTCTGATAAAAGATTACAAAAGAGAATGAAAAAGTCACATAATTATTCACAGAGAATGTAGCTCATTATTCCAAGTTTTGAAAATCATAATCAGGGCTCTTGTTGTAGTTTGTGAAGCAGAGGAGAGGCAGGTCAGGCTGGTAGGATTATTTCCTTTCTGTGTCTTAGTGCAATTGAATCAGTTGCCTTACAGGCAGGTTTTGTTTTCTTCAGAGCTGTGAGGAAACAGTGTCTGCATGAGGCAGGATACCTGATTATATGGACCAGAGATCTGATCCAGCATGGCAAATGCTATGATCCTAAGAGGAAAGAAATTCATCTTTACAGAAAATCCTGTAATCAAAAACTTTGAACTTTAGATGCCTCTAAAATTCCATGCATAGTCAAAGACAAACATGGCTCTTTTAGCTTGTGCTTTTCCACCTACCCATTCTTATTTTCCATGCCTGAGGAGTTCATGATTAGACTAGCAGCTTCATCAAAGGGAAATTTTCAACTGCCAAATAGATTTGTACAATAAATCCACACGGGGCCAGATTAACAAGCAAGAGAGACATCAGAAATCAAAAAGCTAGCTGCCGTAATTCCCCAGAAAACTTAAAAGGATGATGTGCAATGATATTAGGGCTTTTAAAGGGGCACCATTGAAATGCTGCACTTAGTTTTCATTAGGAATGTTGCTTTTAGGAATGTTGCATTCATTAGGAATGTCCTTATCCTTTCCAAGAGGTTTTTCTTTAGAAGACTGAGATCCCATGGGCATTCAAGGTCATGCCATTCCTGATTTCTTAGCGGACTTCAAATAAAACAATAACAGTTCATCCAGAAAAATCACATGTGTGTGTGTGACTGCAGTTGTCTGATTTGTCAGAATAATATTTTAAATAGAAAGTGAAAAATAATCTTTAAACATTGAGTTTGCTATATTTTTATACTTTTTCTCTTTGCTATAATAATTTTTACTGTGAATGTAGTTAAGGCTCAGTTAAGGCTCTAACATCTGAAGTCAAACCAGGTCCTCAGCTTTGCCCATAAACTGAATAAATACAATTCAGAGATTAGCCTGACCATAAATTGCTAGGCATTTTTCAGCCTTCTGGCAGTACAAAAGACTGTTTGACTTCTGAGCATGACAGCACTGATTTTAATACTAGGAGAGCTTGTTCCTCCTTACAGCACATGGCCAAACCTACTCCCTCAATCACAAGGTGACAGCATTTGTTGTTTTTATGTCTCCACATGAGTACACTGGTTTTGTTCATTTTCAAATGGGGACACAATAGCAGTCACTTGTCAGCAGGGTGAAAATATGGAGGTGAGCCATTGATTCATGTCTTGTTCCCTCACAAAATGCAATTTCTTCTCTATGCAGTCCCAAGTGCAATAGCAAATAGCTTTTTTTTTTGCTTCAAGTGCCTGGGCTGCCCAGATTGGTAATGTCAAAACCTGGGATTCTTCCATCAAGTCCTGTTCTCTCAAATTCTGGAAGATGGATATGACAGGACACTTGCACTTCTGATTCTATGCAGTCTTGTTGCTCATCCACTTTGTAAAGAAACAGTTTGATAGCCCCTGTCAGTACCTATCAACTCCTTTCTGGAGTGCAGCTTTGGAATCTGGGAAGACTGGCTTGCAACCAAATATCTGGGCAAGTGCAAAAGCAGCTGAGGGGGGAAAAAATCCCATAAACAAACTAGAAACACAGTTGTTTACAACACACTGGAAAAAAAAAAAAGAAGAAATCTAAAGGAAGATCAACATTTAAGACAAGCATTATTCAAGATGATGCCTATTTTCCACTCCCCAGCCCCATGGAGCTTGCTATGTCTGTCCCTAGGTTTAATAAAAAGCCAACTACCAGCTAGGACACACCAGTAACATTGCTAACATCATAAGCAGTGAAAGGAATGCAGGAGATTTCGAGGACTTGTTGGAATAAGCTTTCCAAGGGTGAGTCCCAAGCAGAAGGGGTAAACAGCAGAGCTAATACAAGTGTATGACAGTGGAAAAGGGTGGGCCAAAAAAGAGGTACATGACAGCTCTGCTTTTCTATTCTACATGCCAGCCATGTCCACTGAATCTCAACAGGGCTGGATACCTCCCAGCTTTGCAGAGTCAAATCTATTATGATCTCACCTCTGTTGTCATATTTTATTGTGCTGTAATTGAACCATATGGCATGGGACATCTTCTCAAGGTCATAGCAAGTCAGGGATACAGCTGGCTCAACATCTCAGGAGGAATAATTATCAAAATAAGATGTGAAAAATTAATTTAGTATCTTCGTTCATGATCCAGTTATCACCAGTGACCATCTTGTGTCATACATACAAAAAGAAATTAACTCCAATATATCTTTCCTTGGGTGCTCAGCAATAATGAGAAGGAATAAAATACTGTTTCCCAGTGCCCCTGATAATTCTTGCATTGTGTTTTAGTGCTTCCTGGGTGCTTTGGGAGGCTAAAGAAAGTTCTGTGTTCTTCTTCTCCAGCGTCTTTCTCCTCTGTTTCAAGTAACAGTGTGAGTTCAGGCACAATGGAACATTCTCCATCCCCCAACACTCAGATCTTGCAGCCCAGGAACAGCAAAGCAGATGGCCTGAGCAGCAGCTGAAACCCCCTGCAGCAGGTGCTGGGAAGGACTTTTTCCAAAATGCCTTTCAAGGCAGCATCCATGGGACACTTCACCAGATGGGCCAGAGCAGGCAGCCACCCCTGTAGTGACTTCTTGAGAGAGTTAACGAATCATTCAGTCATGGAAGGAAAACATTTGTTTGTTTGTATAGCAGCAAACTCTCCCTGCTGGACTAAGGGCCCACGGCTTTTCCAGAGTCAACCAAGCACCAACATTTGGCAAATGTGGAAAGAAGGGCTGAGTGTTCTCAGCAAAAACTTTAATACAGTTACACTAATGCCAGAAAATGTTTTAACCCTATATAGGGTTGGAAATCCCAAAACCAATTCCCCTGTCAGAAAAACCAAAACAAAACAAACAAAAATCCCACCGCAAACAAGCAAACAACCCCCCTCCCCAAAAAAAAAAAAAACCAAACAAACAGAAATAAGCCTTCTTCAGATGTGATAAGAAAAATGACCCTACTCAATGACTGATCTTTTCCAAAAAAGCAAGATTAAACTGACTCTGGAAATGGGAAAACAGAGTATGGAGATCAGCATCACCTTGTTGCAAAGTTTACAGGCTAATTTAAATGCATATAAATAGCCCTCCCTTATGCCAACATTGAGTACCCTCAACAAAATTAGCAGATGGCAAAAACATCCATGACTTTTGGAAACAGAGATGGCACTTACACCTCATGGCCGCACCTGTCTTAATACAACTGTCTTATTCCCCATCAAGAAAGATGAGATCTGCTGGGGTGGTTCTACACACAAACTCTGGTTTTCATTTCGATATAAGGCCCAAAGAATCCCTACAATGGTCTGTAATTTGCTTTTCCAAAGAATCAGAGAGCTAAAATCAACACACCTTCTGTTGTGTTGTGTGATCTGATCTGAGGGCAGTTATGATGTGATTTCTTGGTTAGCATCCTGTCAAATAATAAAACAAACAAACAAATAAAAAGCACTTAACAAGGGGAAATACTCCTGCAGTTCAAGGAAGAATTTCATATAAGAACTTTGTAGATTTAAGTGTCTACAAGAAGGACAAACACCCACCATCTCCTCATTTTGCTCAGAAACCCCTTCTCTCTTCTTCCCCCACTTGCTAAATACCATTAGTCCCTACAAAGCTCTATGAAGTGAGGCCCACAAGCCTAAAAGGTACAATTAGAATATCTTACAAAATGAATCACCAATCAATTAGTGTAAGGGGTGGGCGGAAATAACAGAGGCAGGAAAAGGAAGCAAATAGGATGCAAACATTTGCTTTGGGTAAAAACTTAAGGGAAAAAACAACACCCTTAATTGGAAACATCAGTCCTTAGATTAATATTAGATAACTATTTTTTTTCTATACTTTTCTTGCTGTTACAGCTGCTCTCAATTTGAGCCACTTTGGACCAGGACTGGAAGCAGACCTATCAGAAAGAAAAATTATTCTTTCTTATTCTCAGCATCTGCTTTAGAATGAGATCTCTAGAGCACTGAGGGTCAGCTAAAAAACACACGTTTTAGAGATGATTTTTTTTTATATAAAAGAAGCTTTTGAATGCTTTTGAGACTTACTCATACTAAGGAAAAGTATAAGCTCTGGGGCACAAAAGAAATCAGAAATGGCAAAGAGTCTGTAAGACTTGCAAAGATGATGTAATCATTTTCCAGAAACGTACACCAGAAAGCATAGAATATATCCCATCTCTTTATTTTTTTCTGTCTACAGCTACTTATCAAACATGCTTTATGGCAAGAATATTGCTGAAATAATTTTTGTTGGTGGCTGAATACTGGCAACAGTCCAAATTAAAATTATTTGCAAGTTTCTGCACCAGACTTCCAATTACAAGAACAATATACATCTTACTGGAGAACAGAAGCAGCACCATGTGACCTGCAAACTCCATCAAAACAACTCAATTTCTGACTATTAACTGTAATAAACTGCTTATGAATAAAGCATACATAAAAATTCCTCGCAGAAATTTGGTAAGTAATCTTCCAAAGTAAAGGGGGATAAAGAAAATATGTAATTGTGTGCTGATAATCATGAAATAATAGTGCTGCAATTCAGTGGTCAATCATACATGGGTAACAATTTGGCTCATCTGGGCAGAAAGAGATCAAACCACAGCAGGCTTCTTCTATAGGATGAGAAAGAGGGGAGGCTTTCATCTTGGCATATTCCTTTAGTTCAGCCAATCTTCCATGGCAAATCCTTCATTCATCACTCATTTAAATATGTCAGCTCATGCTGGTCAGGCTAAAGGGGATGGATAATATTAGATCTTCTAATTAGACTCTCACCACTTCTGTCCAGTAAAGATTTTTTGAATTAATATCAAGAGTGTCTTATGAACTTATGACCACACTGCTCACTGCTGAGGTCTCCAGTTCCATCCAAAGGGATGGCTTTTTCCTCTAATCAAGTCTTATGAGAAAATTTGGGTTAATCAATTCCTCTGACTCAGAAGCATTAAAATGGACAGGAAAAAAAAATTGTGTGTCTCAGCTCTCCCAAAAGCTTTCTTCAAAGAGGGCCCCATACCAGCAGTAAAGTCTCCTTCACAGGATACTGTCAAGATACCTGCAATAATTTTAAAATTCACTTGTTATTCCTTGTTGTTTATAATCTGTTTGGAGCAAAAAGCTAAAATCTCTTTCCATTAGTACTCCAACTCCTTCATCAGGCACTCCATGCCAAGGAAACTGTTTTTCCAACATAACATGTACACAAAGAGCATGAAACTCGATTTTTTAGATTAGCTGTATGACCAAGACATATGGTTGGGAACTCAGCTGTACACCCTGGCACTAAAGGTATTAACTTGGAGGATGATGGATGCAATAACGAATGGAACAGCACAGTGGAACATGCTATGGAAGGGCCCTAATTAGCAGGCAAAGTAACAAGGAATCAGGAAGAATTGTGACATGACAGAACAGTAAATCTTCCTGGGTCATGGCTGTACCTGCACTCAGAACTCCTCACAGCACAGCCTTGCATTCAGACTTTTCAGAACCAAAGATGAGAAGGGGGCTCTGCATTCCACAAAATTGAGGCAGCAATTGAAATCAAGTTAAGCTGGAGGGGTAAAATCTCCAGCGAGGGACCAGTGCAGACAGGCATCACAAGAGCAAAGAAATGATAAGGAGTTTATAATTCTTTTATTAATATTTTCTGGTGTGACCACAGGGTTGCAAACCGGCAGAAACAGAAGGCAAAATTCCCCGTGAAACTTTTGTTACTTTGTTTTTAGCAACTTTCAAATGGAGATAGGGCTGCTCAGATTGATTTGGGCAATCCAGACAAGATGAAAAAGAGTTTGGATATTTTACCACCTTCTTTTCTTGTTCCTAGGTTGAACAAAACCTTAGATAAGATCAATAGTTTCTTTAGTTTTATGTTTCGGTTCCTTAAGGGTAGTTGGCTTATTGCATTTCCATTGATCACACAGACAGGGAGATTCGTCAGACAAACCATCTCTTTTCTCTTTTCATTTCCACCCTCCTCTTCATTTGAAATCAAATGACTTTTAAAGGAATCTGGGGTCACTATTGTTTCTCATTTACATATCAATAGTACCTAATTCCTGCCTTTCTGTTACTAAAGTCTTTTAAAATTTCAGTCCAAGAGAGGGGACACACATTCCAGGAGAAAAGCTCTCACAGCTTTTCTATCAGGAAAACTAAATTCTGTCTTACCTCAGCCCTTCCTCGACCTAAGATGAGTGAGATACACTCACCACCCTTGTGCAATTAATATTTTAACCTCTTGTAGCCTCTCTACAGCTTTGTTGTTCTTCCTAAATCCTTTGGGCAATCCCCATCAGATGCCTCTGTGCAGCTCCAAGTGCTGTACTTGTGCTCACAGCCAGCAAAGCAACTGCTTCAATGAATTCATTTCTTGAATTGAAAAGAAAAAAAAAATGCTTGAAAGTTGGAAAAAACCTGAAGACCAGGTCTGCTGCTCTCTAATAGAAGTCTGACCACTGATTCACTGAATGATGCTAGACTTGGGAGCCTCTGCTGCATTTAACAAGATGTTTTAAATTCTAGCTGCTGTTTGTACTGTACTTCAAGGTGTAAAAGTAACAAATCATAAGGGTGTGCTTGTCCAGGGGAAATTCAGAATATATCCCTACAGGGAGATCAGTCATATGCCATTGAAAAACTGACTCAATGATCCATAGTTAAACAAACCTTCCAAACCAAATGTCAGAAAGCCCTAAGTATAGGATGTTGACATCTTCTGCCTGAGAATTAGTGTCATTCTCCCGCTTAGGTACACACCCAACTTCATGGTCCAAGAGTGAGAAACTCATGTTGAAGCCACTAGAGAAACATGACCTCTTATGTAATTAATTTCCAGTTTACAAGAATTATTTTAGGGCTGCAAGTAGCTTTGGCTTGACAGATGGAAGCTGAGGATTAAATGGTATTTATGCAACAAAATCTTCAGTTCAGTCTGTCAATTCCACACTCTTACTAATCCACTTGCTAGAACAAGTAAATAGGACCAATTCTAAAGATCACTAAAAAGAAGAGGAAATAGCTTATAAGTATCCATTTTCTGGAAGAGATACAGTATGTATTTATATTCAGCTCCACTATAATCAACATAAGAAATTATATTCTATTTTGATACTAACAAGTTGGGTACTTAGTGCATTAGGAAAAAATAGGGGAAATACTTTAAATCTGCCTGAATCATAGAAGCTGCAATAAGTGTTTGTATTATCCCTATAATAGAGAAATGGTGAAGGAATTATTCATAATGGAAATATTGATGTATCCTCTTCCATCTTTGAGATAAATCATAACCCTAAACAACAACAAAAAAATCTAAACTAAAACCCTCAAAAAAACAGACAAGAATATGTGACCTCATAAACACAACCCAGTGATCCAATTAAGATTCAGCTTTTCAAGGCATTCATAAGGGAAATTTCAGAACTTCTTTACAGATTTCAGACTTCCTTGAGAGCCATGGGAACATTGGATTCTCTCACCAGTTACAAGCCCTCATATGTGAACTTGCTCTTGTCCTCAGTGCGTGGTTGTGGCCCTGATCAGTGTTGACAAAGAGGACAAGAAGGAACATAGAAAATAATTTCACACATTTTAAGAGATTTCTCTCCCTACTATTTTAAGCATCTAATGACACACATGAAGCAAGTTTGGTTAAAGACCTCACAGATGCTGATGGAGAACAAGTCATTAGATATCGATAAAATCTGATGTGTCACTGGTTTTAGATCTTACTGTGGTTATCCAAGAAATCAGTGAAATCCTCCTCTACAGAGATCATTTGGAGCTTTGTCATTGATTTCAGTCAAAGTACATTTCCCCCACTGTCTAAAAAGATTCAAACCCACTGTCTTGACCTGTGGTGCCTATTAAAAAGCCATTAGCACTTCTCAGGAGTAGAGAGTGTTAGATATAATTGCCCTGGGCATTGCACTCTCTTGATTTTAACTGGCTGCTGTTTTTTAATTCTGCCTTTCCTGTCCTGGAATTGATGTGTGTATAGTAGAACATAGTAAAAACAGCAGCTGAATACTTCCTGCTACATTCTACAGAGAGGTAAAAGGATTAGTATAGAGCTTACAAAGATAATAATTTGAATGTCTTATTAATTAATTGTTATTTGTAATAATGGCTCTTTCCTTAAGGGTCTTTCAGGATCCTTAACTGCTTATTAATGTTGTACAGATAAGGATTGCTCCCTAGTGGAAGAAATGAGGTGGAATGTAGAAGCCTTTCAAATGAAAGCAACAGGTTTGGAATAAGAAAAAGCAAAAAAATTAATCATTCGAATGAATGGAGAATTATGATCACTCAAATACAATTACCCGACTTTATCCTGTACGCTTAAAAACTGCCAGGAGATCTCCCAGACTGATGTCTGATGCATCTGGTACAAGTACAGTCCTTCCTACCAACCTCATTTGATGTGGAATTCAGGTCTATCTAGATCACAGTCTCAGGCATAGCTTGAATTCATTGACATCTGTCAAAAGTAGCCTTAGACTGGCTACCTCTGCCTGTCAGGAACAGGCAACTCCAAATGTAGGATTTTCATGGAGGCTCTTAAATTTTGCCATTTAGGTGAATGCTCAGGCAGTGAGCCTGTACCAATTAATATTCCAGTTAATTACTTTAGAATCAGGCTCAAAAATGTCCATATCACCTTCCAGAACTTTTATTACAAGACTGAGAATGCCCTTGTAAGGATAAGTCCCTATATCATCCCCTAAACAGTCCTTTCTTCAGCTCAGTGCTTTTGGCTGCAGACTGGAGTTTCCTTTTATGTCCCTGCTGAATGAAACCTTATAGAGGGACTCTACTTTCTTAGTACAGAAGGTAAAAGAATGAGGGGTAAAAGAATGAGATTCCCCAGAAAAGAAATTCTGGCTACATGGGTCTGGAGAGAGCTCCATAGTGGCCATCTTCTCCATCCAAGCTCATGAGATGTGCATTAGGAGGGTGGCAGGGGGTTTTTGAAAGGTTTACTCACCCTGTAGAGGCCGTGGCTGCAGCTGCAGTAGGTGCTTTCCATGGTGTAGCTCCTCAGAACCCCCATTTCCTTCCACACCACCACACGGGCCGTCGACGCCCGGGACTTCTCCACCAGGAAGCTGCAGCTGTTCATGACAAATGCAGGGGCCACTTTATCCAGGATTTTGGGAAGAGTCTACGAGAAAATTGCACAGATGTGCACGTGTTGATATCATACACACACGTACAGAGAGACCCGTGTTTTAATGTGTCCATAATCAAATCTAGCCATAGATACTGAGAGCTCTGACTGCCGCTTTACTCTAATCCATGTGAAACCCTCAGATTTTAGCATTTGTTTTATTCCAAAGATTAAAATGCAAAATTTCTGTAGACTTGACATATCTCACTCAAAATCAAACATTTGTAACCAAACAGTTTGGGCGAATTGCTGGAATCAGTCTTGTTCTCAAGCTGCTTCAACCAACCTACACCTTCCTGTTGAGCCAAGAGTCGCAGCTCAGCACCTAACATCCCTATTCTCCCCTCTACAGCTCTATTATATCTCCTCCCACCATAAATCCAGGGTCTGACAAGGGATTGAGCCATGGGAGGAATTTTGTCTGAAGCTGGTATAGAGCAGAGAAAGGGGATCTGTTTTCTTGTAGAACGTCACACATAATAATGTGAAAATAAAGCTTAGCATTTAACTTGCATTGTGAAACAAACCAAAATATTCTCTTCCAGATCCAAACAATGTATTTCACACAGTTCACTTAAAAAACTACAATAAAAAGTAATAATAAAACCAGTAAATATTACATCTTAGCCCTGAGTGATTTTCTTACTCTCAAAACCGTATTTCCCAACAAAGTCTATAAGCATGCCTGAAGTATAAAATATTCCATCAGTGAAGAGGCAGCAATTACTTAGTCATTACAGAGGGCTAAATGTGTTATTTTTATACTCCATAAAAATGGATAACAGCTACATAGAGCACACCTAGTGCTAATGAATAGACTGGACCATTAGATACACACACACACCTATGGGTTACGCCTGTGTGTGTCTGAACTTCTGTGCTGCTACACCAACCACAACATGTGCCAAAACACCATTTGAACCACCTAGAGGAGACCAAGCAATATTAGGATGTTCATTCTTTCTTTTATGACAGTTTTCTTAAACACCTGAACTGTATGGAATCCTACAGAAGAAGCTCCCACATATTGCTAGTGGCATTTACCCTTGAATTGCATTCAGTTTGGGTAGTGAAGACTAACCAGCTAATTTCACTTTCCAGTAATCATCAGTTTCCCCAACTAATTCTGAGGAATTGTAGTTCTGTTCTTTTGGGCTTCACATCACTGTGTGGGAATATTTGATTTGAAAGTGACTGAGCAATGTTCTTTCCTAAAACATGCTTGGTATGAGTGATACATGTTTGGTCTAAACTACTTTACAAAATCTCTTGCAAACTACTTAACCATATACGTCTTTCATTTATACATATATCATTTTTCAGTGTATTTTGGCCTCAGCCATCACTGGTCTCCTCCAGTTCCACGAGGTCCATTTTTCAGATGAAAACTGAGGCAGAGGAAACTAGAACAAAGTAAAAAACTTCACTTTAAGTCTGAGACCACCTCAAGCCTCAATCTTAAGTCAAGATCTCCAGTGTGTTACTAAGAGCTGCAGCACTCTTTCCTGTGGGCACACTGAACAGAGAAACCTTGAAAATTCACTTGCCTTTGATAAAGCATCCAACATTTCTGCACTGCCTTCAGCCTGCTACTTGCTGCACAGAGATCACAAAACTGTATGGCTTCACACACAGCTTCCAGGTTTTCCTGGATTTTGACTGAGAAGGAGTCAAAAATATGCAACAGAACCATAGCACAACCATGAGACCTGGTTAAACTGTATGTGAATGGTATGTGCCCTTATCTGAACCCATACACAAAATTTTGTAAACTTATCACATCAAATACAATAATCAGAACCCTAATCCAGTTTAGCTTTTCAGAGCAATTCAAATTACATGCATAATCAATCTTTTACTTTTAATTAAATAAAAATACTGGCAGGTAACAGTAATATCTCTGTACACAGGACTCATTTAGAAGCATTAGCAAACCCGAATTTAATATTCTTTTCATTTTACCAGCATTCACTGGATTTCATGCTAATGGTTCTTTCTTCTCTATTGATTCTTCTCATTAATTATCTTTCAATAATATATTTTGTGTGAAAACACATCCCTTTAAAGGATGCTTTTATGATAGTGCAGCAGCGTGACTGTGCTCTGTGTCTCTCACACAGCTGGATTTATCACGTGTGACAGCAAAGGAAGCTGCTCCACTTACACTGGACCCTGTCCATAAACCTCCAACCCCATTCAAAAAGAATCGAGTTATATTTCTTTACTAATGTCCCAGCAGAGATTGCTGTCAAAGGGGCCTGGAATGTTTATCAAAGGGTTGGGATTATGGTGCCAATGCTGTGCAAGTCACCCAAGGCCACCAAATATTAAAGGCAAGGAGGACTCTGACTGTACATTGCCAAGGGCTACAGCTGAATCTATAACATATGAGGCAAAGGCTCTTCCAAAACCCATCATTTTCTTGAGGTATTTGGTTTCTGTTCCTGTGGAGAAAAATCAATCATGGAGGGTAGATTAATTCCCATTACCTAGAGGAGGCAGGAGAGAAGCCTGTGCAAACAGTGCAAGGCAGCAGGTCTGAGGCAGGGCTGGGTGCTGCCAGCTGGAATTGCAGATGTGTCCCCGTACACAACCAGTCTCCCCAGCCTAAACAGGGAGAGGATGTTCCATAGGCTGGATCTGCAGCAGGCACCCACCTCCCATTTTGTGCAAAAGCAAAGATTTGAGCCATCAAAGCCTTTCTTATGGGCCACTGCAGAGTGTTCTTGGACAGCCTTGGAGCCTTTCTTCATTGCAGATTCAGGTCAGGCTCCACATGCTGACAGTAACATTTGAATTCTGTCCGTGCAGCACTGAGCCCTCCTCAGCCTTTGCAAGCCCCTGGAATTCAGACAGCCAAAAATGCCCTGGCTGTGGGAATCCTCCCAGCTTTCCTCAGGATCAATGTTTGCCACAGGGACTCCTCACAGCCAACACTGGGGCACTTTCCTCCAGTCAAGCTGCAGATTTTTCCTGTGTAGCTCCATAAGATAAGCATGGAAAACATGAAAATCTCATGAAAGGATGCTTAGTGTTTATGATGAAGTAGCAAAAATTATACAGAGGCATAAACTGACAAGGACTTTTCAACCTCTTTCAGGTTTCAGTGATCCAAGCTGTAACTTGTTTAAGTTTAAAGCCACAATTATGTTTTGTGAAATTAACATTTTTTTAAGACTAGAATTGGACTTTATAAATTTATTTCCTTTCCTGAAAAAACTTATTTAATAGGAAAATATCATTTAAACAGATATCAAAAAAAAAAAAAAACAGATCAGCAGGAAATCTAAAGAAGAGCTTGATGAACATGACATTCCCATGAAGTAGAAATAAAATAGATTTTAGATTTTTTTCTAATTCCAAAAAGAAAAAAAGAATATTCTTATGCATGACATCAAACATGTTCTGGAGATAGCTTCACTATGATTTGTTTGGCATCTGTTGAATTATCTCATGTGTTCAGTGGGACCAGGAGCATTTTGTGATGAAGAAATTCAGTTGAGTAGGACTGTGGGACACTATCATCTTCTCAGTTAACATTACATAATTCCCATTTTCATATTATGGGTAGGATGGTGAGGACAAAACTGTACATGTATTTAGAAATTATAAAACACACAAAAATATCTCTGTCCTATTAGCCTGTAGCCAAATGTTATAGTGCATCTTTTTACTGAAATGAAATAAATAGCAAATACACCATCATTAGGTGGGTTCCTAATATCTGGTGCATGAAGATATTACATGTGACTCAAAATTCTCCTGACCATTATTCCCCTGGAACAAGAAACATTTGAACCCTATTGCTAAAATTTCTGAGGTGACCTTATCTTAAATATTTTAAATATATAAGCACATACAGGCTGCTAATTAAGGAAGGAACCAAGAGGACCTACCCTGTAGCCAACATCTTCTGTGACAACGGCTGTGTCAACCATGCAACCTGCTTGCCACAAGGTCTCTTTAATGCTGCAGCCATAGAGAAACACATTCTTTTTCTGGGAGTGCCCATGGTAGTCACAGAAGACCTAGAGAGAGGGAAAAATAAGGCAAAATGTTGGACATTGGAAAGGCTTCTTGGTTCTTCACAATAAGCACTATTAGACTATGGCAGGGAGGTGTTAAAGTTGTTTTTTTTTTTTTTTTCAGGTCTCTTCAGAGTACCTTAGACTCTGGCTGTGCCTTTGACCTGAGTCAGATTTCATTAGTCACTTGTATCTTGCTTTATTTATTTGATCTGACATGATCTCAGGGGTCCAGAGTCAAGCCTAGTGCACTTCTGTCTGCAGCAGAAATAAACATGACACCTGTGCAAGAATCTATGGCAACTCAGGAACCTAAGGGTTCATGAGAACTCCTGATACCACAACAGAGCAATTTGTCAGGCTCTTTCTACTTCTAAACTCCAGCTTTATCCTCATGAGACTTGAAATCTATGCCTTCCCAAATGATTAATCATTGCTTTGTCTTCTTTAAATTAAAAACCCATGCTACATAATTTTCAGGAACATATAATTGTGCAATTGTATTGCCAGACCTTTGCATGAATTCCTGCAAGTCAAGCACAGAAAATGACCCATATTCAAGGCAATAATCTCATTCCACACTAATTTATCTGTCTATCCAATCCATCTCTCATGTCAGCTGTCATATAAACAAGGCACAAGGCACATTCCCATTTTAGCAGAAGTTTTGATTGCCTTTATAGGCAGATATTGATTCCCATGGAAATGAAAATCACAATTTAATGACCCAAGAGGTAAATATTGACCCAGGTCTTAAAGAATAATCAATCTCAGTGCCCTCTGAGATATGAAGTCGATGTACACATGGCTGTTACATATATTCTCCATGTCTTAATCAGGAATATTCAGAAATCTGTCAATGAAAATATAAGAATCTCTAAAGAGAAGGAATGATTTCATTTTAAACCACCAACATTCACTGTAGAGCAGAGAGGAGCTTCAAGATTTCATTGAAACTGTTTTTCAGGACTTATGTTGGAGACAAACGAATGTGTGTAGGAAGGTAGAGAAAAATTATGGACCCACATAGAGATGGGGGAGAAATATGGGGTGCAAAAAATTGAATCATAGAATCGTTTAGGTTGGAAAATATCTCTGAAATCATCAGGTCCAATCATTAACTCAGCACTGCCAAATCCACCACTGAACCCCATCCCCAAGTGCCACAGCTGCACATGCATTCAATACCTCCAGGATGTCAACTCCACCACTGCTCTGGGCAGCCTTTTCCAACGCTTGAAAACCCTTCAGAAAAAGATTTCTTTCTCATATCCAACCAAAACCGCCCCTGGCACAACACGAGGCCATTTCCTCTTGTCCTGTCAGTTGTCTCTCGGGAGGAGAGACTGACATGCACTCACTGTCAGCCTGTCCAGGTCCTCTGCAGAGCCTTCCCACCCTCCAGCAGATCAACACTCCCACCCATATTCCTACCTAAATACATACACAAGAGGGGAGAAACAGATGGAGAACATGAGCTTCTTCTACCAACTGTTAGGGCAAGACTTACCCTCGTTTGCTTATTTACCAGCTCCACAGTAACTAAGTTTAGCTGCAGCACGTCAGTGAGTTTATTTATCTGGGAATTGAGCACGTACATTCTTTCAGCTCCTCTGACACTGGGGGGGCTGAGGCACACATAATAACCAGTCAGATGGACAATTATACACATCCCATAACTTACATGCTGCTGCTTCCTTTGGTTTCTGTCCTGTCAACTTCCCTTCCCACACCAACATCACCTCCAGATCTTTTTGTGGGGCTGAGGGCCTGCAGGTTCCACAGCTGGAGCATGTGAACAGCCACCTACCCAGCAACAGCTCTGATCCACACACAATTATCTCGGAATGCCTCCTTCCAAAGAGCTGCATTTATTAATTCTCTTAATGACAGACATTTTTCCAGCTAGTGTTTCATCTAATACACAGTCATAGCTTAGGTTAACCACAGTTACCACCTAGAATGTACTTCTATGAATATCAAAGAGGATTTTACAGCTTTTGTCTGATTTCAAAGCAGAAAACTAAGCTCAACTGAGTATAAATTACCTGCCAATTCACAGAATTACAACACACAAAAGACAATATATTATCTGCCTAAAATATTATTTATCAGAAACCACACAGGGATGTTCAGAGAGTGGGGCTGCCTGATAAGTAGCAGGTCTATAATTCTGCACCTCAAGAAGCCTGCAGACAGGTCCTTAGTGACAGGTCTGGACTGAGATTTCTTTACTGGTAAAAGATTACTAAAGCCATGTTCTGTAATATGGTTCAGGCCATGAAATCTTCCAGCTGGTTCAGGCCATGGAATCTTTCACTGAGTTTCACCAGCTTCCACAGAAGAAGTGTCAGTGCCACTGAAAACACTTTCATTCTATTTGCAGGTTGCATAGCACTGTATTTTAATTAATTTGACTGGATACTGCAGTCACTCCCAATGTTTATACTCAATTATTCTCTACAGCACATCCTTCTGCCTGATTTTCACACCACAGGCTAGCTTATATCTCACCATTCAGCCAAGGCTAAGAGATATTTTGGAGTCTGAGCACCCAACACAGAATTCTTCCTGGGATATGTCTGGGCAAGCACTGAGCAGACTTGGCACCTCCCAGTGCTTTTTCCTCAGCCTGTCCTTCCATATGGCTGGGACACTGAGACACACAAACCAGTCAGACTCCCAAGCTTGCATTCACTGGGATATGACTCAAAGACATGCACAATTTTTTCAGCTATTTGAAGTTATTTGCCAGCACTGATCATCTTAAAGGTAAGGACTGCCTTCTAGCTCAAAAACAACTCTCCTTATGAGTCACAGAACCAGGTACTTTTTTAAACTAAAAGAAAAGCAATATATAAAGTGGAAAGCAAGAAAAGCTGTTGGAAAACTGAACTTTTTGAATTTTCTTCTCTTTTTTGTGTCAAGTCTCTTAATAACATTGTGACAGGACATTAAATGCCAATTTCGAGGTAGACATGCTTAGGGGTTTTTTCCTCCAATGAGTACATTCTTGCAGGCTGTGCTTGTTTCCAAGCTTGATATAATGACTTTGAGAGGCAGCAAACTCTGCTCAGAGCCTTCTGGTCCATTGGAAGTTCCTTTCCCCTTTTAGAGCATCCTGCTCTTCACTAGAGATGAGACTCTCTGCAATGTCCCAATGCACCCAAGTCTCTTGGTGTCATTAAGGTTCCCACAGCCAAAAAGGTAAGCAAAAAAACCCCCATCATTTAACAGGCTGTTTTCTTGTTAACTAAAGAATTAAAGTGGCCTTGGTTTCAAGAGCTGCTAAAGTTCTTTGCTTTTTCTCCTTCCAGCAGCTTTGTTTTGCTTTGAAGAAACTGCTTGCACATCCCTAGGATAAATTAAACGAAATCAGCTCACAGAAATCATTTGACTGTCAGTAAACTTGGCTCCATGGGATCTTATAGGTTAAAAGAAAACCCAATAAAAAACAACAAAAGAAAAAAAAAAAAAAAGCCCCAAACTCTCTTCTGAAGGAGGGAAAAGACATTTTTGAGGATGTATAAACTAAAATCAATGTATTCTTCAAAGGCAAAGAGAAATCAGTTTATGAAGTCTGACATGCAGGCTGTGAGTGAGGGAGATGGTAGGATCAATAGTCTTCCTTCACTCATCAATGGTGAAAACTTGTACTGAGTAGTCAACTTTATGCACCTGAATATGACAAGAAGGGCCATGCATTAAAAGAGGCCAGACAGCAAATTACAGGGCAAAACAAGACTCATCCTACACTGCTCTGAACCAAAGGAAAATGTTGGTGACTCAGTTTGCAACTCTGAATTTCAGCAACACTCCTCAGCCTACAGAGATAAATTTCAGGGCAGTCAGCTTGCACAAAAACTAAATTACTGCAAGAATACTCTTAGAGAAGCTCACACACATTTCCACCTTGTTTGGGGCTTTTCTCACCAAACACAGAGGGACTCTGGTGCACTTGGGCATTTCCTGCCTGGCTGTAGCTATCACCAGCAAACCTGCCAGTCCCTGTATCCACTATCTGTTTGTCAACTTTTGAAGCTCCTTGTGGTTTTCCTCCTGGGTCTCAGAGCTATTTTTTCCTTCTGCTGGGCAACTGAGCAGATGAACTGGATCCCAGACCCATCTCATGAATTTCTGGTAGCCCCCAAACCCAGTCCTTTCCCCATTACCAAAGCAGCAGGGAGGTTCACACACTTTGAGGGCTGCTTCCTATGTTTTTGTGATTACATGGGGTTTAGCACAGTCCATTTAGACTAAATCTTTTTGGAATTTCTCCTAATGCTTCCATGAAGATAGTAATAACATACTCATAATATTTAGCTTAGTTGGAGTACTTTGAGGATAGTAGTACTTTGAGCTTTCAGAAATTATTTTTCTCAGTTTATTCCAGATATACAGAGATTCTGAAATTTGGAGTTTCTTGTTAGAAGATTCAAGAAGCGATAAATATTCAAGACTTTCAAAACAATTCCACAAGACGAAAGTGTAAGAGGATGTGATGCTCCCAAATCACTCCAGCTCTGTAACAAGACTGTTCACACAAGTACAATAATCAATCCATTCACAGAATCACACAAAAGAACCTGGAAGAGACTCACCAGAGGAGCCCGGCCAATGCTGCGCAGGTAATAGAGGAGACCTTTGGCATGGTAAATCGTTGGATGCAGCTGGGAACTGGGTGTCAGCCACTGCCTGTTGAGATCATCCCCACTCAGTGAACAACGAAGGCTGAAATCAGGAAGCAGCACATCACAAACTGGCAGAACAAGAGCTGATTCCAAAGCATTTCCAATTCTGGCAAGCCGTGGCACAAGGACAGGGAATGTCAATAGAACACAGATATAATGGTTTTGAACATTGGGCTGGAATGAACCAATAATCCATATTATATTTTCCAGGTTCTTATATTAATTTTACAATTTCCTTTCCTTCTAAGGCTCACATAATTGCTGTCCTGCAAATAACTGCAGTTTTACACCTACCTAAGAAGGCACAAATCAAAAGGCCATTTAGAAAGAAGTCTTATGAATCATTCTCAATTCTGTGCTATGAAATTCACGCTGCTTGCATAGAGCACAGTCTTCTGAAAACCCCCAGAGCAAACAAGCACATCCAACTTCTACTCATTCTAATTGAAGACAGGCAAACAAATCTCATTGACCAGTCTGAAACATGAATGCACTTAAATGAGATGAGCTGGGGGTCTCATTTAAGCTTCTCTACTCACAAGAAATGTCTCTATCGAAAGCCCATCAAGGAGATCATGATGCCTGCTAGAGCATTATGTAGAACAATTACCCAGCTTCTCTGCAAAGGCTGGATAAAAAGCTAAATAAGAATCCCAGATTTGCACTGAGGAAACGTTTCCCTTAGCTAGTTACAACATATTCTGTTACTGACTCAATGATCAGTGGAAGGTTGTACAGGATACTTGACCATGTGGAGCAGTACAGCCCTACAATTCTGAAAAATTCAACTAATCACCCTTGCTAGTGACAGTGTAGATCAGAGCCTTACACTCTTCAAAGGATTTGCTGTAATTTGGTTGATAATTTTCAAGCCACAGTGTGGTGATAAAACTCAGGAATCCACTCTCCAGCATATGAGATATTGTGGTAGTTCCTCATCATCTCCAAACTACCCACTAGAATGCTTCCGGTGGCACTGCAAAATTGGGGTGCTTCTTGTTAAAAAAAAAAGCTAAAATATCCTAAATGCTGGATGAATTTCTAGCTATGGAGTTGCATCCAGCCTTGCTGCACCAACCTCTTAGAACAAATTAAAATGGAAATGTACTAATAGAGATGGGTTCTGCTGTTGTATTGATAGAGGTTAGGATGTGCTGCATGTGGCATCTTGGGCATTGCCAATGCCTTGCAAAATGCTTGGAAAAAAAAAGGGTCATAAAGCAGGAATGTTTTGTTTTGTTTCTTTTTAAATCAGGAGGGAATAATGGAGAACTGGTTAAAAATGGAAGACAAAGAAATAATGAGTCACTAAGAATGCTTTATATATCTTTAATGTAGAAAAACAAGGTCTTTAATGACATCTTGGGGTTTCTGGCAACACCACAAAATGTATTCCAAATTTACTCTAGTTTAAGTTATCTGAATTCCCTTATTCCCTCATAATCCATACTTCCCCTGTTACTCACTCAGCAAATCAGAAAACACTAGCAATAGCTAACACTTGGGAAGTCAGCAAATGCTGCTGGGAGGCTTCTACCAAAAATTCTTCATGAAAACATGACAGTTTCTGTTGTGTTTTTTAAGGGCTCTTTGGATTAAGTTACCTTTAGGCTCACCTCTCCTGATCTTCAGGACAACAGCTGCTCAGCTGAGATTAGCAGCTGCATTTCTGCCAAGGATTTGTGTGCCTACACAGCTTCCCTTCGATTGGTACAATGCCACAGAGAGTTCACTGAATTGCATAAAGAAACTCACCTTTCTCCAATGTGACCAGCAAAAAAATAAAACCTAAATACTTCCTTGACATAAGGTTTTGATGTTTTCCTCCATCACAGTTATACCAGGGAGCAAAATTAATTGAGAATAACAACACAATTTTCATTCTGAAGGGAAGAATGATAGTTGGACTTGTACTCCCATGTTTTAGTTTAATATCAAGGGAAAAACACCGGAAGGGAGTCTTGTTATGCCTGCTCAAACCATTCACACTTCCCTCTGCTCAAATGCCTTGGTACCCACTGGATGAGTCCAGCATAAAGGGAGAAAAAAGCAGAGGAATAGAAACTGCTAAAAGGATTCAGTAAATACAGAAATTAATATTAAGCCACTGCCAAATTCAATTTTTATTTTTTAGACTAAACTAAAAGCTTCTGAAAATGTTGATCATTCCTTCAGCAACTATAAAGAAATTCCATGATATGTCACATAAGAAAAACTCCTAATCAAGTCCATAATACAATCTACCAATTCTGTTGCTCTGACACAAAATGTGACTTTTTTCAGAGGTGACTATGACAAGACAATCCCCAGCTCTGCAGTTCACAGGTGCTGCTGTGCTTAGTATTAGTTTAAGAAGTGTAATCCAACTCTAAAATAATAATTTGCAAGTTCTTATCAACTGTTTGGAAAGAAGGTATCATCTTTACATAAAGCCAAGAGCTAGGAGACAAATTTCAGCTTTGTCCCTTCAAAGATTAACATTTCTGCTCATTTAAAGCTTTAAATATTAGCCCTCAGCTTGGCTGTATCCACAGCCCTTAAGGACATGCAAAACTCAAATTTAATTACAAGAGGCTGAATTTTCCCACCCTGCTCTGTCCTTCCTTCATTCTGCTAAAATCTGTTTACTTTTGAACATGCCAATTCCCTGCCAGTCCTGTTTCTCCTTATCCCTTCATTCCTTCTCTCTCTCTCCTAATAGTGATGACATGCACAGATAATGGTTTTGCCCATTACACTCTGCAGCCAAGGGTGAAGGTAAAATATTAAGCTGATTTCAAATGCTGATGGCAAATAAAGGGTCTGGAGAGCTGAGACTGGCTTTGAATGTTTGGCAGGATTTAATGAAATTCACTACTCAAATCAAAGGCCTTTCTTACAACACAGCTCCAAGCTATTATATTTCCTTTAAATGCTTTACATGTCTTTTCTCTTTTGCAGCATTAAGAAGACTACATGCCACCTTGGATGGGACTAGTGGCAGCTTACAAAACAATTGCCAGAAAAAGATCCAATAAGAAACACCACTTCAGCAGCTCAATACAAAGTGCCTGAAATTCTGCTAATTGTTATGTATCTTCAACCCAAGTGTATTACCCAGAGATATCTCAAATAATTAAACTGTGATTCTCTTGTTCAAAAGCATGATCTGTTTGTTATAGTCCTCCCTCCTCCTCTGCTTTTATATAGTCGAGACATTTTGGCTTTGAGGGCAAAGCAACCCCAGAAATTGCACAAAACTCACAAGGCATGTGTATGGATGGACCCATCCTACCTGGTCCTAACATGGTCCTAACATGAGCCTTGATAAGGTCAATGGAACATTTCAGCTGACTGCAATAAGCCTGTGTCCCACACAGATAGAAAAGTGGCAGGGGATGAGAAACACTGGAAAAACAAAACTGAACAGGGTTGCATAGTAAAGAGATTTGGGATAAGAATAATACGCAAGATATTAGACAAGAAAGAATGAAATGGAGAGAGAGAGAGAAAAGTCACTTTTTAAAGAAAATATGTTGCTGTGCTTCGAAGATAAAATACTTCCCAGTCTCCTGTCCATAACAGATAAAAGGAAAGACAGGAGCCATCATATTGAATAAATGATGTCAGGACTGATAAAACAGCACCTGGGGCACAGGCAAATATAAAATCTAAAGGGATGCATCATGTTTGATATGTAGAGAGAAGCATCACCATTCACTGTGCATCTTAAAAGCAGACAGCAGCACCAGTGTAGGATGAGAGTATCTTACAAAAGGCAGCAGGCACAAGTAAACACCAAGATGCCATTGAACAGCATGAGGCAGCTTCAACCAGACACAGCATGCTGGACTTTATAAATAACAGCAGCCTAGGATGAAAACTGAAATATTTTTATTAAGATGTTATGGTCCTGCCATTCAGAAAACTCAGATCAACATGGAGGAAAAAAACTAAGATGGAGAGAAAATAATTTATTTCTCTTCATTTTAAATCTTTCCAAGATCAAGACTGGTGATGCGAGGAAGGAGTAGCAGCAGTAAAGCCCTCCTTCATATTGTAATGGAGGGTGTCAGAAATATAACCATTATTTTCTGGCTTGGACTCTGGCTTTGTTCAAGCCCATGGGCTGAAATCATAATGGCTACATTGCATCCTGGTATGGCCCTGTGATGCCTATGATTATTCCAGAAATGGAGCATCACCAGAACAATGTACATTTTGGAGGCTTTACAATGAAACGGTTGTCATCAGCATTACTGCAGTTAACAATTTATTTCCCATCGTTCTCTTTCCTTCGGATTGCAACATGAATGCTAAAATGTGTACAATAGAACCAGGCTCAAGAGCAGTTTACTTTCCCAACATAACCAAAACAGCTGGGAGTCCAGGAGCTATAATCCCTATTCCTTATCTCTTTTCTTCAAGTGTGTATTTCATTCTTAAGTCCTAATCATACTCTCATCCTTACTTATGCATAACCTACTGCAATGCTGATTGTCCTCAAACCTCATTTGTACCACACCTGGTTTTTAAAAAACCAAACTCGTTTTTATCAGGATTAAAGACCACAGTTAGCATTGGAGCACCAATTTAGGCTGGCCCAGTTTAACTGGCCAGATGACAAAAAACAAGACCAGGAAGTCAGGTTCTCCTAAGAGGTCCCCATAAAGCACCAAACAATGGTGTTTTTTCAATGGCACTGTGAAATGCTGCCTACTTATTTTATTACCAAGCCTTTAAGAAGAAATTTTTTATTACTCTCTTCTCTTTTCTCTGTCTTTTTTTTTTTTTTTTTTTTTTTTTACACATACACAATGCCAGACTCACATCCTGAGTGACACTTTGTGCTACCTGGGTGCCAACCAATTTAAGGGTGCCAATGAAACGACCTGTCTCATTTCAGCCAGCAGCTGCTGCACCACCAGTTTTGACTGATAAATCCATGATGCACAATTCTTCCTCTTGGACAAACACTATCCTGAGGCATCACTCTGCCAGTTTTTTCCTGCCTCCCTAGAGCTGAACACTGATACTAATTAGGGTAATGAACCTTCAGCGTTTTACTCGCTGCGTCTGTCTGATTTTGTCACAATGGACAATTCCTTGCTTCCCAAGATAAATGATGCAATCTGTGCTCTTCCTGTTCTGTGCATTTACTGTATCTCTATCCTTGCTCAGCTGCCTCTGATAGAAGGGCTCCTTTTCTCTCTGTGGACACATTTCATTAAGCCACCCGTGGTCACAAATCACTCAGAGATGCAGAACGAGATCTTCCTCACCCCAGCTAATGGTGCTAATGTCATAATCAAATAAGACAAGGAGTTCACCTGATCTGCTGGAAAGGTGAGCAAACAGCATTGTCAGGGATGAGCCAACCTCCCTCCCAGTTCCACACCAAAGGATGCCCAGCTCATTTCTATTTCTTCTATTTATAATAGCAGTAATCATTAAATAATCATTAGATAATTCATTCACCAGCAGTAGCCCACACTTTGCACTGTCATCTATGAGAAAAGTTCAAGTAATAAAAGTTTTGTGCTATTTTATGAAGGAGCAAATAAGGATTCAGGGAACAAATAAAAAAACAGCGTTCTCATCCAGGACATGGAGTCATCTCAAGAGTCTCTTCTGAGGATTTTCAAATACTTTGTTCAATAAAAAAGCCTTAGAACAGCATTCTTAGACACTGGCATTGAGTGGAAATTTCACTTTTCAGCTCTTATAAGTATTGACTTTTTGCAGAAAATGTTGACTTTTCCTCACCAATCCAGCACCGATTCCCCAGAAAACTCTGAATTTTCTGTCAAAACTCCAAATTTTACTATCCAAAACATCAGAACTGGTTAAGGATATGACTCAGAAAACATGAATTCGAGTTTTTTTAGGCATCTGCTCCTCTCTTTCAGAGCATCTCCTTGAGTGGGGGCACATTTTCCCTAAATGCAACACCAGGACTCTGTGACAACAACTCAGTGAGAAGCAGAATCATGATGCAACATGGGAGTTGTAGTTTGTCTGGAGGAGCCTGTACAAGAGCAGCCAAACAACTCCCAAATGGCACAGTGATGACAGTTCCAAATGGAAGATCCGTTTTTAAGTGGGAAGATTTGTCTCCAGTTTTGATTTTCCATTATTCATAGAAAAGCTTAAGTTTTCCATGGGGTGAAAAAAAAAAAAAAGGGCAAAAAACTCCTGAAAAATATTTTCCCAAACAGCCCCACTTATATCCTCCTACAAGCAATGTCAGCAAATCCTAATTTTGCAGGCAGGGATATTGAGAAGTGAAGCCACTCATGCAGCAAAGCAGTAAATCAATGAAAAACTAGGAATAGAAGCTGACAGCTGATGAAAGCATATCACATTAACTAAAACTTTGCTTTTAAATTTATGTCCTTTAGCCTGTTTGTAATTCCTGTATCCTTTCCTATTTTAAATGTGGCTTGTATCCATAGAGCTGAAGAGGATTCTTAACTGACTTAAGCTAATTACACACATATGGGTTGCATCGAATTAACTGAGTTGATTTAAAAATCTGTTAGTTAAATCAGTGCAATCTCTGCATATAAACGAGCACTAAGAATTGCAATTTGCAGATGATTGTTCTAAAACTTAAACAAAAACAAACAATGCAGAAGGGCAAAGTGTGGCATCATAGAATTAAGTGGTAATCACAAGCAAGGTATGTGGAGGCGCAGAAAAAAAAAATTATGAAAAAAAAATGTATTTCAGTGACTTCAGACCTCCAATAGTTTTTTCTACAATTCATCCTTAGCCAAGTAATCCAGGAGGTGGAACCCTGGTACCTGCAAAGCTTTGTATGGGAATCAGGCTTTTTTCAGCCAGCTGACACCTCACAGCAAAGCAGGACAATGACCTGTCAGCTTGCAAGGAAGAAACAAAAAAGGAAAAAAGAGAAAGAAGCCAAGAAGACCTCAGAGAGATGAAGGTGAGCAAGCCTGAAGCCACTCCTCGCCAGCTGAGGTGCAGTATGTCCCATTCTCCATCACCTCAGCCACCTTCAATAAAAACAAGCAGCAGGGATAAATCTCTGCAAGTCACACCTGCATGACAATGAGGTGGTGGTGCTGCAAAATATGATGCTTTTGAGCACATATATTTTTGGCCCCGTAGGAGGCTGAAAAGTTGTTTTGCCAAATTTGTTCTGTTGATTTCTGAAGAGAGGTTAATAATAAACTTTACAAAAAAAAAGTGTTTAAAACATGGATGATCTAGATTAGGCAGTGTTGGTTGTCCCCTGTAATGATAAGTAGCTCACATATTAATCCTTCAGTATTAAATCCCATTGGTCAAAAAAGATGCTGTTTCTCTTCTCTAAGAAAGATCTGGCACAGGATGGGTTTACTGTGTCACCAAGTCACTCATGTCAGTGTAGGAGCTCAAAAAGGGTCCTCAAAGCACAAGAATCTGCTGTGATTTATGGTGGAATTGGCCACAGGCTGACATAATTCCTCCATTAGTAAATTATAGTTGTGGAAAAGCAGAATTAACTGAAATGTGCTGATTTGTAGCTTACAAAATAACACAAACCCGAGTACAAATCTTGCTAACTCTTTCCTTTGCAAGGCAGTGGGATCAGGAAGATAACACTGGATTGTGTTTGTTGCTCATCCTAGAAGGGCCCTCCCCTCTTTCCCACTTCCACGCCACCTTTTTTTTCCCAGTTGTTTTAAACTCTCTATGATTATGAAGACATTACAGCTATATCTTCAACAAATTCCCACTGTAGGGAGCTACAGCATTTTGGGACTTGACCTCTTGGGACAGACTACTTGCACAGCAAATATCATCTCTCTGCAATATAGTAATATTTCCTCACATGTTACTCAGCAATGATACATATGAAGCCAGTCTTTTTATATTTCTGCTTTGTGACATGAGTTTTCTAACTCTGCCTGTGAATTCCATTGAGGAGCCAGGAGTCCCTATAAAACACTGTTTGCTTTCTTTGCAATAAATGTTCCCCTCTGAGCAGATGAACAATATTTATGGATCAGACTCATTTGCAATCCAGCTTCTATTTCAGAAAAGGCAGGCAGAAAATAGATGATCTTTAAGGTCCCTTCCAACCCAAGCCATTCTATGAAAACAGAAAAAAACCCCAAAACAACCAACATATATCACACCAACAGAAAAAAAAATCAACCTCCCTAAAAACCTAATGAAAACATCTCCTCGTATTTTTTTTTGTTATACATTCCACCTGCCTTTGAAAGGATGTGGTTATTTTCCATTTTACCAGGCATATATCATTGAATTCTTTCTTTTCCAGCACATTGTATCTTCCTTGTTGATGTTTTACTCCTACATAATACTTCTCTGCAGTGTTGGGAACTCTTGGCTAACACTGTGCCTGATTCCCTCACATATTCCTGGAGACCATTAAAGCTTTGAGGGACTTGAGCTGTGAGTTAAAAACACTATCCCTCCCATAACTGGAGACTGCTTCTTGCAGTAGCTAGAAAGGGATGCATAGCAAGTGTTTTAATAAGTCATTGCAGATACTGGAAAAAAAAAAAATAATAAAAAATAAAATCCCCAAATACCACTTACTCTTTTGTGGAGCTTCCTGCTCAAAAAAGTGTGCACCACCTGCCCTACTACATCCCTTCTGTAAATGTCTTGGGTAAAGAGTAACAGAGGAAAGACTGAGCACCTCCAGTGGCCAGGCAAAGGAATGTGTTTTAGGAATGCCAGACTAGTGATGAATTTGGATTGTCCCTGTATGAAATCTGGCAACTACCACAAGAGCCACACATCCAGCCTGTAGACAACAAAGTGTTACCAATGAAACATCCATTCACCAGAGCGGGCACACGAGCAATAATTATTGAATAATGATAATGGTGAGGGGACTGGAATCCATCTGCATCTGGAATCCATTCTGCATCTGGAATTCTCTGCAAAACAAATTCAGCCCTCTGCTAGCATCAATCCAATCCTTCAGTGCATCCTCAGCCATCAGGCAACAGCCACTGCAGCCGTGCTGGAAGGGCATTTGGGGCACTGATCCGCAGCGAGCAGAGCAGTCACAGGGAAGAAAATCAGTTCAGGGTTCTGCGTGTAGATGCACTAAACTCTCTTTTATTTGTTTACTTTCCCCCACACACATGCACTGTGAGCCTCCAAACCTCAGCTGAATCCTAATTCTGATACTAAAAAAACCACAACAAATTGCACTTACATAACTGCTCATCCAAGCATAGTGTCTCTGGGCACTTCAAAACAGTAAAGTTAAACGAAGCATTCAATACACTTATTAAAATAAAGTATCCACTAGAGAAACCTGATGGGCTTGCAGAGCACTGCAAAACAGTCAGGAAAAAAAAAAATTAATGTACACATATAACAAGCAACAGCAGATAGAATTCCTGTCAGAGAAAAAAAAGAAAAACACCAAATTCTCCAGAAAGCTTCAAAAACCCTAGCAAGACTTGAACAAAGTTTTAAGAGAGCTCATTTAAGTGCTAAGTAAAGCTGGCACTGAGAACTCAGGATGCACAGAAAGATTTAAAATTCCTAAGGGGTGCTATCACAATCTCGGGGGAGCTGACAGACTTGCAATGGGTACCTTACTGAACACATTAACAGTCCCAGTCTTGCTGGAAGTTTCTAGTAAAGAAAAACTAGGGCACTAGATAGGAACAAATGCATGGAAGTGGTTCATATAGACTCATGTGAGAAAAAAATCTAAGCTGCTTTTGCATAGCAATTGACAAATTTTAATTGGGGACTAGAACGATCAAAAAATTCCCTCTTGAAACAGATTTGTAAAGTGAAGTTACTCAAATACTGAAATAAATGACCTGATTTTTCAAAATATGGAGCTATTCATCATAGCCTATTGAAGTTCAATAGAGTTGCAAGCACATAGCATCTTCCAAAGTCAGGAAATTCTTAACTAGCCTCCTGAAAAAAAATTAGATTGGGTCAATTAATTTATGGTCCTTAGCATTCATTTTTAACTCTCTCCTAAATATGAATCAGGAAGCTTGAAGCATCAGAAAATATCAGCAGAATTTTCCAGAATGGAGGATACAGTGCTTTATCCAAACATATGGGGCTTTTTTCCCTTAGGTCTTCCCTGCCAACCTTTCTACACAATTGTTTTTAATGCAACATAACAGAAGATTCATCTTTTAAAAGGGTACAAATTGTGCATATGTGAATATATGGGGATGGATGGATAATCAGGAAGACACCCATGAAGAAAACAGATTATCAGCTTCCCATTTTGGTAGCAAAATGTTTAAAAATCTTACAGATAAGTGGTGCTGCCGTTTTTCACTGAGTTAAGAATATCAGATCCTGATCAAAAATTGAAATATTTCATTGGAAAGTAGATGACAAAGTAAGAGGCTGACAGAGCCCCTTATTTAGACAACAAGAAAAAGAAAAGAGAAGAGAGATATAATGCAACCTCTATATCACTTATTTTAAGACACAGAGAAGGGTAATCTACAGCTTTAGCTCTCCTAGTTAGAAGGCCCATGGAAAAAAATTGACACAGTGTCACCAAAAGCAATTTATATCTCCTGGCTGGTCCAACTCAGCACACTCAAATAGCAACCAAAGAATAGGCCCACGTTGTTTATCTTTATAGAAATCAACAATCAACGGCAGCAGTTTTTCTCTGTGTGTATAAGAAAACTCATTTTAGCCTTCTCATAGAGAAAACAATATTTTGCATAACTATGTAGAAGAGCTGAACACATTGTAACTGTTAATACACATTTAGGCTCGACAGGTGGATGACAGTACTGATGTACTGCATTTACAGAGCAGCACAACATTTGCCCCTAAGGAGAAACAATGCTAAGATCCAACTTGGAACCAAGAGGTTTTCAAAATTCTCTGCCAAAAAAGACAATATTCTGTCACTGCTAGATAACTTCAAGATATTGTTTTCCATGCAGATGCAACTATAGTGTCTCTCTCAGTAGAATCCCATTAAAAAAGCAGAGGAATAAAATTTTCTCAATTTCAAGATGGAGTTGAAAGAGAAACAAGTGTGGTGCTTGCTTAAAATAACAACAAAGGGCTAACAAAGTCTCTAGAATAATTCTGATTATACCCGATAGTGTTTTTCCTTTTTTAATTTCTTCAGCATTCCTTGTTCTTTGAGCTAATTCTACTACTCAGACCCAAGAGAGAATAAAGACTCAGCTGCATAACATTTAGTCAATACAGATAAGCTCACAGAAATATCCTCTGCAAAAATCAATGTGCAAATTCAAGCAGGCCATGCTGATCAGGTGGAATAAAGGTTGTACAAGGTTGCCAATTATTCTGGCTTCTCTTGTATTTCTGGAATATTTATAAGCAAGGAAAATCACTTGCTGCCTACAAGAAAGGATCTACCTAAAACTTTGACCATTGTTCTACCCTTCTTGACCAGCTTCATTCCAACAACATTGTGTAATTAATAATGCCATATAGTAGATAGGAACAAATGCATGGAAGTGATTCATATATACTCATATGAGCAAAAAAATTTAAGCTGCTTTTACATAGCAATTGACAATTTTTAATGATTTTAATAGCTGTAATTTTTATTAAGCTACAACAATGTGTATAACCAGAGAAAAATATAAATAGTTTTCCAAAAAGTTGATTTTTCTGAGAAGTTGGCAAGTTTGATCATAAAATTTGCTAGTTAAAAAAAGGGGGGGAAAGTACACCAAACCAGTCATATTTTTTGCCATTTTTGAATGGCCAAAATAAAGGTCTACCCTCTTTAAAAAAATTAAGCACCCCTACCCTCCCTCAGAGTGCAGTGAATGTACTTTCAGTGTGAAATCTCCATTTCAATAGGACCATCTCTTTTCAGGCTAACACTGGGACATTTCAAACAATTATATAATCATTAAATTAAGCCCAAAAAGCTTCTTTAAGGTATTACTGCCATCATTGTATGGATGGCTAAAGTAACTACAAAACAGTTTAATGACTTGCCTGAGATTGCACAGTAAACATTTGAGAAAAATGGAAAAATGATGATTCAAAGAGTGCAAAACATTCATAGGTTTTTTTTTAAGCTGTTCACAGCCTGAAAAGCAATTACTTAGTGGTCCTCAAAGGATGCCATGAAGGATGCTTATCTCTATTCCTGAACACTGAAAATTACCAGTGACAGACAGCAAAAAGGGATTGCAACCAGGAAAGTAATAATAAAAAGAAAAAAATAAAAATTCAGTCTATAGAGCTCATTTCTCTCCAGCTCACAAGGCAAATTTGTTGGCCTGAAAAGCATGCTTACTGAATTGCAGCTTTGAATGTATTTCTCATGGTGTGACTCCACAGCTGCAAAATCCCAGCTGCAATTAGGGAACTGTAGGGCTGGATCTTCCATCACTCCTACACGCGCTCCTCTCCAGCGGTGGCGGTGGCAGGCTGCAGCTGGCCTGCCATCAGCCCCAGCTGCTGTCGAGCAGCAAGGCAGTAACTGCAATTGGGTGTAAACAGCAGTAAAACATTAATTTCACAGGTGTGGAAATGGGCTGAAAGTGCTTAGTGTGGTTTCAGTCCAGCACTTCAGTCAGGTGAATACGACTTCCCTGGGAGAAGTCACAGAACGGGGTTTTACACCATCCTGTGGGGAGGGGGAATGAGGTGAGTGCTAAGTCCTCAAGCAGCCAAAAACATAATCACTGAATTTCAAAGTAAAATCACTTTTGAGACAAAAAAAAAAAAAAACCCTCATGATTCCAGTTGTGAGCCATTCTCCAAAGATTAAAGGTTAGGATGGTGCCCTTTTCTCACATTTGTCTGAGAGGATTCTCATGTCTTCTGCAGCATGATTGCTCTTAAGAAAAAATATTGCATCAAATGGTTCACAGATGCTAGGGGTGAATTAAGAGCATGATAGTTTACATCCAAACCCACAAATTTGTTCCTTCCTCAATATTCATGACCCTAAATGATCCATTTTGGTGAATCCTTCTGCATTAGCCTCTAAAGGGTGCAAGTAAAGCTCTCATTCAGCTGGTGTAAATCTAAGATAATTGCACCACTAGAAGGCACTGACAAAATTAAAATGACTTAGTGCTTTACATCCACTTGAACAGTCATTTATTGCTTAGTTTTGTTTGACCTGTGGCATGTGGTTATCCCATCTTTCCCTTCCTGGATCCTCCAATAAAGGGATCCAGGAAGGATCCCCTTTATTCTTTCTCTTCTCTTTCTTTTAGAGAAGAATAAGGTGTGGAGACTCAAAATAGATCTCATGGGCAGCAACACACTGACACAGCACATATCACTCCACTGCATGTTCTCATTTTAAGCCAATGCTGCTCAGGAATTTCACATTTCATTCTTATGTAGAGAAAACCATCTCTTCACCTCTCAAAGAGTTAAGCAAGCCTTGAAAGAAAAGAAAAAAACAAACCAACAGTACCCAAAATGTTGAAAGCTGTCACATCAAAGACAAGACAAAAAATATTCTACCAACCATCCTCTGCAAACACACCTCCTCTCTTTCAGTTTGTTCCAAGTGTAAAGCTCCAGAAGAGGAGCTGCTCTACTATAATCTGTTGTCTAAGTAACATAAAGACATTAACTAGGCCAGGAGATCTTTTGTAGGTAAAGATGAGGGTAGTTGAGGAGCTGCCAGTTCCCTTCCTGCCTCTTATAGGTATGTCCCTTTACCTACCTAATGGGCAAAGCATCAAGGAAAAGTTCCCCTTGGAAAGGGTTTTCCTGTTCTGACACAGTGCTGGCACACACGGCACAAGAGGCATTGCCTACTGCTCCAACAGTTGGGAAGGAATGCCAGCCCCATCACTGGGAGCAGACTGTTTATCACTGGCACCAGAAAGCTGCTGGAATGGGAGGACTTGGGCCCAGCACTGCCAAAAGGGGATGTTTGGCCTGGCAGTGGGAAGAAAAAGGGATGCCACAGGGCTGTCCTAACTTATGCTACTGGCACTACTCCTTGGGTAGAGCTCACTGTCTTGAATTGGCAGAAAGACCTCAGAGTTCCATCCTTCTGTCCCCAAATGATTCTTCAATCTGTCACAAAGAACAATTAATGGACATTGAAAGGAAATAGTTGATTTTTTTTTTTCCCTGTGCTATGGAGATTCTCCAATATACAGTTTAAATTTCCCCTTTGGAAGAGAAAAGGTACAAGCAGGACTTAACCTAATTTAAAGATCTCTGCTGTTGGCCTACAAAAGGAACAGGATCACGCAGTAGTCAGAAACTGATTTACTGTCACCATTTATTCCAAGATCCCTGTTTACTCTAATAAATCCTTATGCTCTTGCCTTACTCCAGAGGACAAATAATCACCAGGTCTTCCTCATCAAACAGGGTCAGGAAGATAAATGCCCAAAGCCACTCAGCCTTGCAGACAGCGACAGCTTTGGGCTTTCATGGTGTTCCTTCACAGCTACTTCTGCTCTTGCTGTGGGGTCCTCCAGGGATGATTTGTCACAGCCCATAGCCAATTGCCTAACAGTTCCTCACATAATTCAGTGACAGGTTACGTCATTGTTTCTCCTGGAGTGCCTCAGGGGGTCTCCTCCTTCTTGCTTTTCCTTTTGCCAGCTTCCACTCACATCTACCATCTCAGCAGGGATGTTATTTGAAGCAATGACAAAGTTTTGGAACAGGTTCCAAGGTAAATTAGTTTGCATCAGTTACAAGTTCTGCTATAAACTATACTTGCATCCCACAAAAAATCTCCGGGATGGAAAACTTTTAAAAACAGTGGAGGCTCAAAGACCCCAGTGTTTTATTATTGACCTAATCTCTCCCTTAAGAAGCTAAAGTAATCTTGCTGCAGCAGTAGTTTGGGAGATACCACTTGAATAAAATAATGATAGGAATAAACTCAGAAAAATCCCTTTTCTTACAGGCTATTATATCCTCCTGAAGCAGGGGAAGTGTCAAGAATAAAGCCTAGGACAAATGGCTGGATATATTTTTTAAGTTTCATATGTGTAAAGTAACTCAAGAGCCTTGAAGGAAAGAATCACTTCCTTGGGTATTCTGATTCAGTGAGCTAAGTTGAAAATCATTCCAAAACATGTTTCCCATCATTACAAAGGGATATTTGAGTCAACTATGTTCTCTAAGTATTATTTACATCCACTTCTCAAGATTTCATCAAATGCAAAGTGACTACGCTGATTGAATGGACACAGCTCCTTAATTGCATTCAGAAAAGAGAGCTGCTTGAATTTTATTTATTCACTTACTGATTTATTATTATTATTTAGCTGTCTGCTTCCAACTGCAAATAAGTCTTTGCTGCTCCATTAACCTGATCACATATCTGTGTTTCAAACTCAGTCCAGAATGTCCACACAGGAAATATCTCTGCAACACTTGGGGAGGCCATGTCCTGCATTTTATGGCCAAATCGTGGGTTACATTCTTAATGAACACCTGTCCAGGTTTCCTACACAGTAAATAGATATTCTCCAAGAGATTATGTGTGCACATCTAACATCCTAGCAAGAGTTACAATGGCAAGGGAGCATCAGCACATATCTTCCTTTTGCTGTTCCCAGAAGAAAGGTTTCCTTGCCATCACAATCCTAACACACAGCGTTTGCTACTTGTTACATTCCATCTGCCAGCAGATGTTTAAGCCAGATGTTTCAATGACAGTTTCTGATTGGTTCACAAAGCAGACAGTTTGTTCTTAAGACAGAGGGATTTAAAAACAAAACAAAACAGGAGAAATTTACACAGCACAATTGGGTTATATTTCCAGTTACCAGCAGAGCAATTGTTAATTTATTGTGAATTTCCAGTGGGGTGTAGGAAAACAAGATCCAGTCATAAGGTACCTATGTTGACCAGTTTGCCCTTCAAGCTAAAGGCTGTAGAAATGCTTCACACAATGTTACTCAGAAGACCATCTAGACAGCTATTTACCATTTCCTGAAACAAGAAAATTAATCAGACCACTTTTCTCCTATTTTGTATGACTGGCCAGCAGAATATGCATTTTCAGAACACTCACAGGCTCGTATACCAATGCCAAAGATATCCCTGTTAGAATTCAGGGCATTATGCTACACGTGAAAATAAGCTCTTTAGAACAAGGTAATAACAATTCTTATTCCTTCTGCTCCTGGGCATGAGATTACCTCAGCAAACTTAGAAAATTCTTCCTTACCATTCCATCATAATTAGAATGGCCTGCTCAGAATTCAGTATTGACACTTGGTGTCCCCTATTTAATCTCATGATAACTACAAATGTCAGGCTTTGTCCTCTTGGACCAGGTTGCCATGTGATGCCTGTCAATTCTTTACTATGCTTTTTTACTCTTCTTTCATTTGCTACTACATTGCATGGTGAAGAAGAAAAGATGTTTTCTTTCTGTTGCCTATAAACACCTTCTTTGCACTTCAAAGTAGCAGGGGGGAAATAATTGCAAATGGTGAAAAACATTGCTCAAAACAAATAAAAAGAGGAAAAAAGTGAACCCTTCTCTTTAGTGAATTGATGCATCAAGATATATATTTTAACATGACCTTTCTATACCCAGATGCACTGCAGATATGTCACAGATAATTTTGAATAAATAAGGTGGTCTTCCTTCCAAATGTACCACTAGCAAGTCTGACACAATATTTTTTTAAAAATCCAGAAATTATATACAATATTCATTTTTGTTCCCTACTAGACACATATTTTTTTTACCTCCAGGTAGGAAAGCTTATAAAAGTAACTTCTTTCCCAAATCTCTACTGGAAGCAAAAGGAATATTACATTACAATCAGCTCCACACAAACAAATGTTTTATTCGTAACACACAACTAAAAAAAAAAAAAAATATATATATATATATATATATATATATATACACCAGTTAATTTTTTCTAAATAAAGACCACAATGTGGCTTTTAAATGATTTAAAATTCTTTTCTTAACCTGCTGAGGTATTTTTTAATTATTTGGGATGAGTGACACCAAATGCAGACACAGAGAGGTCATGGAATCCTGAGGCCCTTCCATAGATACTACAGATAAATGGATTATTATTAACACCGTTTTTAAAACAAGTGATCAAAGACAATTTCATTTCACTTAGCCAAAAGAATTTCAAGGAAGAGAAACAGAGAAATCTGCTGCCATTTTCAAGTTTAATGGCTGCTCTTCTCTTGTAAATTCGTTTCCACTACCACCTGTTTCATACTTGTCATTAATAACATAATTACTAACTGTGAGAGAATTTACAAGCACCACGTATTATTTCTTGGAGATTAAGGGAAAATGCCATAGAAATTAAAGCTACGGTTTGGAAGATACAAGCCCAGAAATCTTTTTCCTGGGATTTGAGCTTGTTCCAGATCTGAGGAAAGTTTAGGCTACACTAAAGATTCTGAATGCTATTAATTGGACCATATAACACTCTCTCTTATTTAATATAAAACAGTCTACATAAGTAATGGGGGAAATATTGTAATAGCACAGGCCAACAGGGAGCAAAGCTACTTAATGAATTGAAAAAGAAGAATTATTTTACAAATGAACAACTGCTAGGCCAGGGTTTCCCCAGATTGAGGTATATTGTCAGAGCAGCAGAGGAAGGCCAGAAAGGGAAAAAAGGCATAATGCCCATCAGAACAGGGTAAACTGAGAATAGCTGACATAAAGCACACACCTTTTCAACAAGTACTGCAGCTCCTAAAACACACAGTACCCTAAATAACTCCTGGAATCTTGGATACCAAATCTAGGTAATAATTAGTCTGCTTGAGAACAGCTGGAGAAACCTTCCTACATGCTGTGTGAAAGCTGCCCTCTCTGAACTACAGTATTTCATGATCCTAGAATGGTTTGGGTTGGAAGGGACCTTCAAGGTCATCTTGCTCCATCCCCCTGCCATGAGAAGAGATATATTCCACTGGACCAGGTTGCTCCAAGCCCCATCCAACCTGGCCTTGAACATTTCCAGGGATGGGGCGTCCTCAGTTTCTCTAAACAGTGTGTTCCAGCACCTCCTCAACCTCAAAATATAGAATTTTTTCCTAACATCTAATCTAAATTTACTTTCTTTTAGTCTGAAGCCATTCCTTTTTGTCCTGTCAGTCCAGGCCTTGTAAATAGTCTCTTGTTGGCTTCCTTCAAGTACTGAAAGGCCACAATTAGGTCATCCCAAAGCCTTTCCTTTCCCATTTCTCTTAACCTTTCCTCATAGAAGAGGTGTTCCAGCCCTCTAAACATCTTGGTGGGCTCCACTGGGCTTTCTCCAGCAGGCTGATGTTCTTCCTGGGCTGGGGAGCCCAGAGCTGGAGGCAGCTCTGCAGGTGGGGTTTCACCTGAGTGGAGCAGAGGGGCAGAATTCCCTCACTTTTCCTGCTGCCCACGCTCCTCTGGATGCAGCCCAGGATGTGTTTGGCTTTCTGGGTTGCCAGAGCACATAGCTGGGTCATGTCCAGCCTCTCAGCCACCAGCAATTTTTGTTATTAAACCTCATTGATTTCCCATGGGCCACTGCTCAAGCTTGCCCTGGTCAATGTCCTTCTTTGAACCACCCATCTGACAAAAATGAACTATTTTCAAAGAGTCTCTCCACTACCAGGAAGCAACAGTAAACATTGCTCTGAGCAGTCCCCACCAGTAATGATAAGCAATGACCATGGAGCTTCCAAGGTCCTTGGTCCACATCATGCTAAAGAGGAACTTGAAAAATCTTACTGGATTACCAACACAAAAATAAATAAAAATGAAAAGTGGGAGACTGGGAGACAAAAGCCAGAAGGAGAACTGCATGGAGAGAGAGACATTTGTAGAGAAGGAAAGGGCAAAAGTGTAAGACAAAGAGAGGCAGATTCTGAACCGAAAAGAAATTAGGATGTAACTCCCTGTGGGAGTAAAGCAAGGGAAAAAACACCATATGCTGGGATAACAAGGAAAAGCAAGCAAAATATTTACATTTCTTTTCACATAACTGAAAAGGTATAAATCATAAGAAAAAACAGCTTGGTACTCTGGGGGTTTCTCAGTATTGTTTTGTTTACACACAGAGACCCAGGACTTTGCTTAGAGCATCTTCCATTAGCTCCACAGAGCAGAATTACAAATGAGAAACCAGATCATTCTTTGGAAATGATGCTAATATCAGTCTCCTATGGTTAATAAGCTTCTGCACTGTGGAGGTCTTGGCTGAAAGTTCATGCTGCAAAGCCAAATAGCACTGGGCAAACATCAGATTGGAATCCTGGAAAAAATGCCAAATTCTTGCACCAAAAACCCAGAAAGATGAGAAAAACAACACTCATAATTTGACAATGTTGCTTTTCCTTCCCTGTTTCCTGCAAATACTGGAAAGAATCTAATTTTCAGTACACTCCTTGTTACCAAAAATCCTAACACAATTTACAGATAATAATTATAAACCAGACAATGAAACATGAAGAAACTGAAGACAACAGCTGTTCTCCAATTCAGAGCTAAGAATACATTATCAGTACCAAAAAGCAATTACAGCCTACAGGACCTTTAAACCAGAAAAAAAAAGTGAAAATCAAAGTCAAAGGCTGAGTTTCACTATCCAGCCAGAGATGCCAGTCCATCATTTGTGGCTGTAAGCTATTGACAGGTTGCTCAATCAGGTTACAAGATACTGACATCACTTGTCTGTTACTAAAATGCAGCTAAAACATTCAAATATAATAAAGAGACACCTCTACATCATGTTGGAAGGTAAGCAAGAAACAGTTATCAGCCAAAATTAGTGCCCCAAGGGAGGGAACAGCACAAGTGTTTGACACATCATCAAGGATTATTGCCCTATTTAACAAGATTCCTCTGATGACAGGTAATGACAAAAGTGATGGCTATAGATTTTGCAGACCAAAGCAGAAGATGTCACATAGCCTTGCTCCCCCTCTGAAGGCAGTGCACAGGGCTCACACTCTCAAGGGCTGTGTGAGTTTAGAGAGAATTCAACATCCAGAATAATACCTGAAAAGATATCTTCTTGGCATGGCTGCCTTGGATTTTATTTAATTGTTGTGGGAGTTTTTTTGACCTATTTTGTGTTAAGAATGCACACTGAAAGCAGCACACACTACAGCATTCTACCAGTGCTCACTGCAGTGAGCTAAAGGATCATGGAGAGATGCATGGAGGGTACAGAGATGCTTTTCTTCACTCTATTGTTTCTTATGACTTTTTACATCAAATGAAACTAGAATTTAGAATTTCTCACTGCTTTGCTTGTTCATATTTTCTCCCAGCTTTATTTTTCTTTTTCAGCCTTACCCTTAGGATTTCCTACCCCTGGCTATGCCATTCCAAGCACTTCTTTTCTCTGTACTCAGCCAGGTCTGCCTCACTGTGACTTCAGCCACAGGAGTTAGCAAAATTGGCTGCTTTGATTAGAAATGTGTGAGTGGAAGGCAGATAATAGCCTGGTTCTTTACACCTGATCTCCCAGTGAGGGGTCATTGATAGGGGTCAACAGCTGAAATAAGTGTCTCATCACATGAAGAGTTTGTGAAGGAAAATCTGCACTGTCAAATGAAGTGGAGCACAGCAGCACTGGGAGCTGGAGGGGCCTGACTTATCTATATATTTGGGTTGGTTTGTATTTCGAAAATTTTATTCTAGGAAGGAGCTTCCAGGAAGTGTAGAACCTGAACTCCTGCACTGAACTGCAGAACAGATGCACCCAAGGGACTGGCAGCTCCATCCTCCCAGAGATGGATTTGCCAAAGGGGCAAGAGAAGCTGTAGCCACCCACCCTTCTCCAAGGCTATGCTCTCTTTGCTGCAATCAGGCTGCAGAAATAATCTGGAAGCAAGGGGATTTCCTTAAGCCAGTTCCCTGATGGGCTCTGATTAAATTATCTCCAGACTAATTAATTTGTTGATTGACACTTGTAACATGAAGACCATCCCAGATAATTTGACACTGGCCACTGGAATCATCAAGTTAAAGCCTGTACTTTAAATGTGACTGTTATGAATGAAATGTCACATAGTGACATTTGATATTTTGCACCAATTACTACTGTGCATGTGGGCACATAAGCACCATTCAAGCAGAGTCAGAGTCAGGCTTTTAGGAGCTCAGGGATCAAAAGAGACAGACTGCTTGTCTTGTCTAGGTTTATAGACTACATAGCTATTGAGAGTCCATTAATCATGTAGAGGGAAAAACAGCCATTATGGCTAATGAAAAAGAGAGATGGACTCGAGGAGGTTGAGATGGACAGGTGCCTGTTGTGACACACATCCTTTGATCCTCCTGGACAGCCACTGGAGCATGTGTCAATCTGAAATGAATTTTAAAAAAATAAAGAGCTACTGTAGGGTTAAATGTGACACAGAGAGAAGAAGTCTGAGATCAAGTTACACACTTTCCAACAGTGGGAGACAGAGCTGTGAAAGCTTGCCCCATTACTCTTTAACTTGAACAGTCAAAACAAGTAGGAAGTGTCCTACAGACAACATTCCTGTGTCAGGTGTGTTGAGAGTCAAAGCCCTGTTCCTTCCCTCAATTCCTTCCCTTACATTTATAACAGCACTTGTATCACTTTGCCTGTGTTTCCCATGTCTCATACATGTAGGAAATTACAGATCAGGACTTTCATTCCACTGCATTTCAGACTCAAACTACCAAACAGAAGTGAAAGGAAGAAAGAGAGGAAATCTGAGAAAAGAGGGAAAGGCCGGGGATGTGTCAGGGGACAGAACCATGCTTCTAGTCCAAAACATGGTGCTAAATAGGCTTTCTTTAGAGAGAGCTTAAATGTTTAGAACTAAACTTGGTGGCTTTTTGAAACCTTTTGTCTTCATGATTTTTGAGACAACTGTTAAAACTGAGGTTTATTCTTGACAAAGATGTAAAACTGGGGTACTTTGGAAGTTTCAACAGAAAAAGACTTTAAAATTCTCAACTCAAGACTCAGAGGCTATTATGCCCATGAGAACATGCACTTCCAGCTTTCTTATTTTCTCTTTTGAGCACACCATTGACCCTACCTACAGCTTCCCCCAGCTGTTTGTGTAGCTGCCTCTGGTTTTGGAGAGTGTGTTGAGAGGAAGCCAGCATGATGGATAACAGGAGTCCTTTGACATACCATGTCATTTATCACATAACAGCCTCAATCCTGCTAAGGTGGCCTTCTCCATATGTCACTGTCAGCTTCTGTGCCACCTCAATGCATCAAAAAGAAAAGTTTGAATATGAAGCACTGTAATTCGTAAGTCACAGCTCATTGCAGATTTCCAGACATGAAGAACCATTCTGTCTATCTGCCAGCTTGTTTGTTTAATTTTCACTGTCTCACATATGTGAGAAATTAAGTCTGCAGTGTGGAAGAAAACCAGAAAAAGTCAGAGGTCTAGCAGAGGGAAGGAAGATAAAAATCTCTAATTCCATCAGGAATCCAATTTGACATTTTGAAGTGGAAAAAGAAAAGGCAGCCTATGACCAATAGGTATTAGGGAATTAGTAAGAGTTCTTCCTTTTTCCCACTCAAGGAAAGAGGTTCTGTAATGGGCTGAGAGGTTCTCTAATGGGCTGATGTGAATGTAGCAAGCTTAAAGCAATGCAGATAAGCTCCTGAACTCAGCTGCCTAATGGACACCTATCTCATACTTTCTGCCACTTGAAGGGTACAAAATGCACTGAAGGCTTTCAGGAAAGCCTCTTGAGATTATCCAGCAGGTCCTGCTTTGGGCTACCTCAATTAATCAGAACTCACCCACCAGTGCAAGATTTCAGCAAGTCAGTTCCCAGGGGACACCTGAGAACACCAACAAGAGGAGGCTGGAGCCACTGCTCCTCTCTGTCCCACTGACACAAACCCAGGAGTCTCTGCAGTGTCACGAGCTTTAGCACAGATGGCAAAGGAAGCATGAGCCACCCACACTTTTCCATGAGCCTGAAGGGATGTAACCTGGCTCAGGTTAATTAAGTGTAATATTGAGTTTGGGCTGCCTGGAGCACTCACACCTCATCTGGAGTTATCTTCCCCTCTCCAGTGTGAAACAGTCAAGGCCATCGTTCTTCATTTCTAGTCCAAAAACACTCCTGCAACAGGGTAAGACCCCTTTTCTCAGCTTGCTCTAACAAACCTCCCTCATCCTGCCCTGCTCATAGCCCAGTCTCTGCAGAGCACCCCCAGCACCATGAGGGCATCCATGACTCTCCAGATGAGGCTCAGTTTTAGCTCCTTGAGTGACCCATGACTGAGCATAGCTCCCACATCGAGCCAGGCAAATTGCCCTATCACCCACCCTGTCTGTGAATCACCATTTAGAAGTTACAACCTTCCCTTTCACATTCTTTTAGCAGCTTACAAAGCTGACATTCCTGGCCCAAACTTCTATGAATCAGAGACTCATTTCCCAGGTTAGATAAATTTGCATATTACATTCCAATGATTCACAGACTCCCCCAGCATGAATAGTGTTAAACTCCAAGAATTAAGATGTCATTTTGGATCACAATAAATGATTTAAAATATATGGTTTCCCACTTCCTTGGGTCATTGTCATATAGTCTTAATATATTTCCATTTGATATAGTTTCCTTCCAAAAGGATCACAGGCAAGCTACAGCTTGAAAATTAATCAATGAACCTTTATGATGCTAAACCTTAATAGCATTACTAATATGAAGGAACTTAAACACAATTTTTTCCCCCAGGAACTGTTTACTGAAAAAACCTCATCCTTCTGTGACATTCACATTGCTACTGTCCTTTCCCAACATCTACTCTTTCTTAAAGAACCACAGAAGGGATATTAAACACAATCTTCTTTCAAAGCAGTATTTCCACTAGTCATAAGTCAGATGATTCAAAAGTTCCTATTTTTGGTGCGAATTTCAGTGTGCTGAAGATCTTTGAGCAGTTTAGCTTCAGCCCAAATAGCCTTCTATTTCTGTGTCAGATTGGACATCTTCATCTTCTCTTGAATATTTGGAGTAGATGCTCTATATAGATATATTAAAAATGTGAAAAAAATAAGAGCTTATTGAGCCTCTAGAAAGCCTATGAGCTAAGCCACTAAAAACCCCTTTAAATGCCTTTGTAGTCCTATAGGCAGCTCTCTCCCTGCAGCTGCAGGATGGAGCTCTGAATCAACAATATTGCTTCTGCTTTCCTTTGTCTTTCAGAGTTTGGCATAAAGACAGACTTGTTTATGTGCATGTAGGGAAAGTAGAGGGCATAAGAATGATAATTCAGCTAGGGGCAAGCCTTGGTCATTATTTGGGCCACTAGGCAATGGGTTTGAATTATGGCTTGCCATGACAGTATCCTAAATAACTGTTAGCAGGAAATATTATCTTACATTGCAGAAACAATTACAAGAGTTAACCATTTGGAAAAGGAAATCATGCTGCTGAAGAACTGCCATTCAGCCACCACAGCTCACATTCCTCAGATTAAAACAGAAATTTCAAAGGGAAAAGAAGATAAATCAATCCAAGTTTCTGTCCAAGTAATGCAACATGTTTTTAGGGTAGCACACACCAAAACATATGCATATTTGTGTTGCTGATTTGCACAAACCCATTCCCGTAGGATGAAGAACATCATAATTGAAAATGAGAGCACAAATGGCCACTTAAATGCCTAAACCACAGCTTGAGTAATTGTGCATGCACACACATATCTGTTTTTCAAGCACAACTGCATCATTTCAGTCCTGGCAATCTGGATCAAAATGGTTTCTATTAACTTTATATATGCATTTACATGCATAGAATACTGTATCATTTGGACCTCAGAGTTTTTGGCAAACCTCAAAGCTAACTCCTTATTTAGGTTTCCATGAGGTTTAAGCAAGAATTAGCAATGACAGAGTCATACCTGTACCGTAGATTGTAGAGAATTAGGTATGTGTGCTCTTTAGGGACCAATCCATTTGAGACTGCATGTAAAATAATGGTTTCAGAGCTGCCACATGTGTTTCTCAGAGATTAATAAAATACTCAGAAACAAACCACAAAACAGAAGGGGGTTGATTGCACCTAAGTGATTTCTTTTCTGTGCTTTGCAACATCTGCTGCAGACCTGGTTGCCACAGTTTCTACCCAACGGCCTGAAACCAGAAACCCACAACATTCACAAAGCAATGGGTCCACCAGTTATGAAAGAAAAAAGTCCGAAAGAGGGACACTAAGCAATGCCTGAAAGTAAAGCAGGTGCTTTGTTATGGCACTTTGAGACCAAAGATACAACAAATAAACTTTTGTCATCAGTCCACACTGTCAGAACAGACACTCATCAGTTAAAACACAGAGAGCTGTGAACACTGTCAAAGCCAGTTCATTAGAGAATGATCCACTCCAGGTATGGGATCTGCTGCTCCAGCTGGATCCCTACAAGCTGTGGGGCCTGATGGAATTCATCTGAAGATCTTCAGAGAGCTACTGATATTGGAAAACCCTTGTCAACGATTTTTGAGCAGTCTTGGGAATCCAGAGAGATTCCAGATGACTGGAAGTTCACAAGCATTATCCCAGTTTTCAAGAAGGGCAAGAAAGAGGACCCCAGAAACTACAGGTCTGTCAGTGTCACAGGTTTGGGTCAGATATTACAAAAAAGTTCTTCACCCATAGAATGGCTGGGGATCAGAACAGGCTCCCCAGGGAAGTCAGGCACCAGCCTGACAGAGTTCAAGAAATATTTGGACAATACTCAGTGGCACATGCAGTGACTCTTGGAGTGCCCTGTGCAGGGCTAGGAGCTGGACTTGATGATCCCTATTGGTCCTTTCCTAAATGGCATATTCTGTTATTCTGTCATAAATAACAGCCCTGAACTGGGCTTTTGTTTTGATAAGAAATTAATGAATGTGTAATGAAAATATACAGTTGGTTTGAAGTATTTCTACTATTTACAGCAACAGAGCCTTTTTCTTAATATTCTCCTTTTTATTTACATTCCCAGCTGTATTACTGTTATGAGCCTGAAAGCTCACTGCCATTGATATGGACACTATTTGATTTTTGAACAGGAAACATACTGGATGGGATTACATCCCATTCAAAGCTGTCTAAAGATAGACAGAGGAGTAGCACAGTTCAAGGGTGCCCTCACCTGCATGTCAGGGAAAGCAACAGAAATTATTGTGACTTCAAACACGTAGCTTGTTTTCCACCTGAAATCCAGCATGTGCACAAAACCAGACAACAAAGTTATTCAAAAGCAAACTCTCTTTTTTGTAACATGCATGTTCTGGAAGGGAAAACAACTGTTCTCCCACTGTTTTTGGATTGCCATGTTCAGCCTCTACATGGGTTTACAGTAGGACACTTGACAGGTAAATCTGCAGACTTTGGTTTGGCTATTCCATGCAGATGGTTCAACCCACAAAGTGTCAGTTGCCTTTCCAGAGATTTCAGTCTAACCCCAAAGATGTTATATTTGTCATCTAAAAATATCCATGAGCAATATAGCTTAGTCCTAATCTCCCACAGCTCCTTCTGCTTCATGTTCAGACCTTGTGTCACCTCTCTGCTCTCACAGATGTAATCCAGACCTGCTTTGGCTAACATTATATCCATCTAAGCATAGAATTCACTGCTACTCAAACGAGGTGCTAGAGATTTCAATTATATACACCAAGATCTATTAGAAAATTGAATGGGAGATCACCAATTTTTCTTCACATCACTGGAGCAAGAACTTCAAGCCACGATAGTGCACTGTAGAAGTGACTGATTAGTGCAATAAATTAAGTGACTACATAAAGCCTCTTTCCCTGGTTCTTCTTATTTCTGAATGGTATTAAAATAGTTTATGAGTGTTCAGCTGCTTTGCACTTTACACCCTCTCATGTGCCATAACTGTTAAAGAGAAGACAGAAAAATCATCACTTTTTAAATCTTTGCCTTTTATTTTTATGCTAATGACCTTGTGTTATCTAACAAACAATGAATACAGGAGACATTCCTCAAAAAGTAAGTTTTCATTAATATCATTCCTGTTACTGCTGGCAGAAGACACCACAGACCAGAGCTAGAACTGAGAACCAAACTTCTGCTTTAGGCAGTGCTCCATGAGAGCCAGGGCCCCCAGGAGGACTGGTACTTTCCTCTCCTTCAACAGCTGGGCTTATGAGCATTTTAGGAGAAAAATGGGGCAACATGTGAGACAGAAGGAAACTACTACTAGAGATGCTGTCATGGGATACACCCGGAAAGAATTCTTGCACTCACACCTTGTTAATGCCTGGTAATGTAACAAAACCCTCCCAATAAAACAACAAAACAGCATTACATGAAAATACTGACTTGATTATGGATTGTTATGTGTGTATGTTTGGCAATAAATCCTTTTTCCTATTGGCATTCCATGAAATATACATATATACATGCAGAGTAGACTACAGCAGCTCTTCTCCAACTGGTATGAGTCCTTAAGTCTTTGCTATTTGTGGCAGACAAACAAAAGCAATCAAAAAGGTGAATTAGGACCTAGACTATGTTGTTCACTTCTGTGTTCTGCTTCCCCAGACACTGAAGGATCCTGTGAGATATCATACAATCTGTAACAATTTTACATAAGGACACATCCACTGGTGAAATTCAATAAGCCAGTTCTAAAACACTATGGAAATGTTTCTCACTCCTGCACTTCTCTGAATATAGCATAATTTCCAAAGAATTTTACATCATAAATCACCCCTATTTCCATGCAGAAAAACACCAGCACAGTTACCTGAGAGTCCCTACCAAGGTTATGACATTATGGAGGTAGGATGTGTTCAAACACTAACTTCAGAGTCGTGCAGTGTGCACAGACCCAAAATGCACCATCACTGGAGCCTTTTCCCTGCCAATGTCACCCCCTGCTTCTCTATTTCCTCCCCTCAGCTCAAACCTGAGCTATACAACTCCAAGAGCCCTTCAGTTTTTCTACTCCTTCAAGACTCAGAGCTCCTTTCTGGCATTAAAACTGTGCCTCACCTTTTTCCTGACTCCCAGCAGTGCTGCCCATTAAGCTGCAGAAAAGGTTTTGATTTCTCACCCTCTCATTGCAGTATTGACTCAATTTTCTGTTCTTTATTTTCTTGATGCTTCTGTGGGACATTCAGCTGGGTTTATGAAATTAGGATGGCAATTTGCTGAAACCACTGGAGCAAATTTTGCCCGTGTAATTACCCAATTGCATGTGCAATCACACAAGCCATGTGCCCAGGTAAACAATTCAACTTCAGCTGGACCTCTGTAGGTACATTTTTGCACAGCAATTTTGAAAACATAAGCTCTCAAATGAAGCTTATTTTTGTAGATAAGGCTCTTCATCACTTTTCTACAAACGCTATTCCCACTTGCCAGTCTGTTTCCCCACCCCAAGGTCATTTTACATCCCCTCTCCTATCACAGTACTTCACCAGCTTTTAATGCTACATTTGAATAACAGATTCCAACGAAAGGGAAGGAAAAAGTGAGAAAGAAATACATAAATAAATAAAAATGTTAAAGAACAATATTATCCAAAACACAAATCTAACCCAATACAGAATTTTTAAAAAGCAAACTCATGGAAAATAAGATTTACATTTGCAAAACTAAGCTCCTGATTTTTTTGTTCATAGGCTTTCAAAAATTTCAGTGCATATTTCACAAAAAAATATGTGTTTTAATACTTAAAAGGGCCAAATAGCAACATAAAATGAGAAATGTCACTTGGAACTCCAGGGATGTCCAGTATTCATGGTGAAAGAAATACTGCCTGATTTATTACACAGGGTAATATATGAAGATATACTACAAGAGACAATAACCTTCATTCCCAGGCAATTTCAGCTTTCCAGGTAGTGTGGATATTGCAGTAAAGTACTGGACATTCTTCATTGCATCTATAAAAGTGAAGTTTTTACAATTTCATTTTGTGGACTTCTATTTTCCCATCCTATGAATAACAACTCCATCTCTGCATCTGTAGCTTCCAACAGGCTTTAACTCAGGTAAACAGACTTGATCTTGAGATGGGTGGCCAAAAGAGCCCCTGTACTTGTGATATTAGCTCAACTCCAAAATATTCAGCTTTAATATCGGTGTTTGATGTCTACCACAATCACCTACAAGGGACCATCCAAGCTCAGCAGCAATTACATCTCAGTGTAAATTTGCCTATGCAGCCAGCTGGGCCAGAGTTTACATATATGTCCTGGAAAACCCAAAAAGGTATAAAGGGACTCCTGATTTTTAATACATTTCCCCAATTCCTACATTGATGATACTGAGGTATCCTCCACAAACTCTCATCAGGTGGTTCTGGAAGTCATTGCAGCAGGATTCTTTCCCTGTGCCAGGATGGAATCCTGAGGAAGAGCTGCAGCTACAGAGCTCCATGAAGTGCCTCGTGCAGCCAGGGCTGAGCTGCTGGGTCAGGCTGCACAGGAGCCAAGAGCCCAGCATGGTTTTCATTCCCTCCAACCCCACTGCACAGCCTGTGGCACTAATGCACCAGGCCCTAACAAGGCACCAGCTGCTCCTTGCCTGTCTCTCTACAGAGACCAGCACAGGCACAATTGTGATGGGAATAATATTGCACAAATGGGACTTAAATAAGCATAATAACAAACAAAAGGGATAATGACACACAATCAAGCTAACAAGAATTAGAATATAATTCAATCATCTCATTAACTTTACTAAAAGCTAGCTTTGTACACCAGTCTCCTGGCTCCTGAAAATGTCTTCAAAGGAGTGCACACATCTGATTACAAACCCGCATCATCAGTTAGGAAAACAGACACGAATGCAGAACAAAGGGATTCCTTTCTGAGCCTGTGGAACAGCCTGTTCACATCTAATATTCATGCTAACTTGAAAATGCAAGGTAGAACCTATCCAAAATGAAATGGTTCCCAAGGCTGGAAGCTGAAGTGTTTAGTAGTCCAAGGCAGTAACACTACTGAGCCCACACCCAGTGATTTTTTGTAGTAAAATTTCTAGGTGACCTTGCATCACCAGCATAAATTGTACAGGAAGGAGCACAGGGACACACACACACACAACTCATTGGGCACCTTTACTGTGTCAGAGCTTACAAAGACTGCACATGCTTTGGCAATTGGCAACTGGGAGACTGATGAAACATGGAACAATGCCTTGGATCCTTCCAGTATTTAATATAGCCATTAACTAATTAGATTTCACGACCATTTAGAAGACAGATGATATTGCAATCTCCATTCTATTAACCAGAACAATATGGTATTTCCATGAGAAACCTGCCAACAGGAGAATGAGGCCCCAGAATTTAAACAAACCCTAGATCCTGTCCACAATACACTTTTTAGTCAAAAGACAGAAGTTGTGATGCTCAGTTATTAGGTTAGACACTGGGACAAGCAAAAATTGTGTTCACTCTCTGGGTCAAACTCCTGAAAGCACATGGGATCTGCTGAAGATCAAAGGAATTGTAGCAAAGCACCCAAAATTTCAGCTATACTGCTTCTGAGAAACAAAAGCACCAAGCAATAAAGCCAACTACTGACACAAGGCTGGTGCTGAGTCCCACAGACAATGATATCACACAGGCTCCTGTTTTAGAGGCTCAGGCACACTATAAATTAGGTGAGGGTGTTAAAACAACAGCTGGCTGCTAATTAGTCACAGCCCCCCTCAGCAGGGTATCAGCAAAGTGGCAGAGAACATCTCAAGTAAATTAAATTTTAAAAAATCCTACTGCAATCACTCCCTTGACAGACCCTTCCTTCATCTCCCCTCTCAGCTTTTTATTTATTGTAATTACTTTAGTAATAAGATTTGTTTCCTTGTTATTATATATATTACCATGCAGGGCAACAACAACAACAACAAAAAAATAATAGCTGGGAAGAGTTATGGAGCTTATTTATCTCCTTGGCTGTTATTGGGCCGTTGGGTGGAGAGAGCAATGAGGAGGTAGAGGCCTGGGAAAAGCAGTAAATAGAAAAGAAAGCATATTCCTTGGGAGCAGAGACATATGGGGGCATATTTACGAAGGAGGAAACACTGACAATGAGTGAATAGAGCTAATAACTCAGGGGGCCCAGCAGCCCTGGCTGATAAAGGAAGGAATAAACAATCCTGCACTGCAAGTGCTGTCAGAAGGGAGAGTCCTGGGGTGCAGCTGTCTGCAGGGGGATGTTTATCATAGAAGGAGAGCCAAGGATGGGCTGTCACATCAGCACAGCACAAAGGCCTTGGATGAGACTGGGGCACCTCCCACAGCAGAGAGGAAACTCTGACAAGTGTGTGATGCAGGGCCAGACACCATTTCTGGTTGTTCCACCAAGGAACAATTCACAGAATGAGAGCTAAGAAATACTGCAGCTCATATTTTATCTCGTGCTGTGCAGGCACTGGCCACATTTGGTACCCTAAGCTCTCAAATCCATCACTGCCCTCTCAGTGAAAGGCAGCAGAAGCAACACCTGAGGCACCAAAGCAGCAAAGACCTGTAAAAATTTCTGCTCCACTTGAGGAAAATTAGCCCATCTTTTATATGTACCTTCCAGAGCCACCAAGGATCCCAGTACAGATGTTCACAGAATTTGCATCTTTGTCATCTCTGAGGTCTTAAGGAAAGCACCAGTGCACATGCTCTTACATTGTGCATCTCAGAGCACAGCCAGAGTATGTGAGGGTTGAGTCCTTCACAATTTACAAAATGCTCTTTTTTTTTTCCAAGTATGCCTTGCCTTCCACATATGCCTACCCAATTACTTTTGGCAAGGTGGTGACAATTTAGGTGCAGAACTTCTGAAGAAAACATGAGGACAGACTCAGAGAGCATCTGTCAAAGAGCAGCACACGACTCCTGTAGCACCTCTCTCCTAGAAAGAAATTCCATTAATTCAAAACCATTCCTTTCCCAGCCTCCTCACATCTCTGCTCTGTCCTTAGAGAAACAAATACATCATAGATTAACCAGTCTGGAGAGAGCCTTTGGAGTGTATTTGCAGAGTGCATGGCACCAATTTAGAGCTAAACTTCTCCTTCAACCCTCTGACCACAGAGAAGCAATAAAGAGAAGGAGGGATGTCTGCAGTTGTACAGCTTTGTGTGACATCACCTCAAGATTTAGTCCTTAAGGATGCAGTTCTGCATCATAAATGGACTCCTTAGACCAGACACTAGCTTTTTTTTTCCTATCCCTGATCCTTTCTGCCTCTTATTGCCCAGAGAACACAATGTGTCCATTCAGGAGAGTAAGCATTAATACAGGAGAGAAAAAGGTCATTTATACAAATTGTGTCTTTAGGTATAGAGACAAATGTGGTGCTTCTCCTCTTCCTAAGATCGTCCTTCCAAACAGAAGGCACCAGGTTCCAAAGGTTAAGTGGGAGCACACTCCTTTTTTCTTTTGTACTTTTTGACACTGTGCAGAGGATAACTGTTCTAGGAGGGATTTTAGTGGGCATTTCCATCTCTTTATGTCAGTAATTGTCAAACAACCGAAGCTTTTCTCTGATAGGCTTGAGGAGGTAATGAACAAAGCCCCTGAGTACACAAGAAACAGACAGAGTAAATTAAAGGGGAGGGAGCATCAAGGGAGAGACAGAAAACCCAGCACCTCACCTGCCTTACCTTGGAGAAACAAAGCTCACTCAGCCTGTGCTGGGGGAGGGCAGGTACAGGAGACAACAGGATGTTTTTAAAACAGATAAAGAATAGTCCATGGCTATATTCCAAAGAAAAACCAGGATTTCCTCTACCTAGCTGCTACTATGGTTACCCCACACCTTTGAAGAAATCATGTGGCGTCCAATAAATTTCCTTCATCTAAAAAAGACTCACCAGCTCCCATCTCTACTCATTGGTTCATTAATTTACAAAATTCATCAAGTTATTTTCAATGAAAAGCCTCCTTGATTCGACAGGAGGGAAGAGTGAGAAAAGGGAAGAAGAGGAAAATAAAAAGTAAACATTAAAATCAGGTAAAGGAAGAGGAAGAAGATGCCGACTCTTACACATTCCCACAAGCTCTTACACACCCACACACACTCTTACAGGCTACCAGTAAACCTGAGCCCCAGAACAAAAATATTTCTTTTAATAGAGGAGGAACCATGGCTACTAAAAACATACATATAAAGAAACAAGAAGAATATGTGAGCCATGGGAGGATTCACAAGAGAGATGTATTTAATTTAAAGCATAAAGCAATTATTTATTCCCCTCCCCAGGCCTCATGATCAGTAAAGGAGATGTGGCCAAGTCCCTGGTTCTGCTGGTCCTATCCATTTAAGGTTTACTAAACTTTTCTTCATCACCAGATTTAACTACAGCTCAAGCTCATCTGCACCACAGAACACAAAACACCCTCCTGTGTGACACAGGCCTGGGCCATATCCTTCATTCATGTGTCACCAAGAGCCACATTCTCCCTTCTGAAGGTCCCTTCTCTGCTACACTGGTTCCTGACAGCTGGAAGAAAAGGTCAGCCATTCCCTCCAGTCCTGTATCTGATGGAAAATTCAACTAAGTGTAGTGAGAGGAAAAAAATAAGGGGGAAAAGCCACAATTGTTTTTTTTGTTCCTTCTGTTTGTAAGGATCAAGAAAGCATTTGGTACCCACGGAGGCTTTGAATACCCTGGGGCAGTACCCAGCTATTCTGAACAGTGCTCCCAACTTCTGGCAGACCCAGGTCCTGAGGAGAACAGCAGCCCAAAAGCTGAGACTTGACAGACTATGAACTGTCAGAAGAGCCCAAGGTGCTCTCTAGTGAACCACTCATCCTAAATTCAAATGAGTTTGAAACCCAGCTCAATGCAGTTGTTGCTTAGGATTTGCTTTTCTGTTCCTGCAACACTCAATCACCACAGCCCAACCCCAAAGCAGGTGTGGGACTGTAGCTTAAAAAAAGTTGTTGTTCTACACTTTGCTGTGTTTCAGTGCTTATTTAAGCCCATCTTTCAGCTTTGGCATTTGTCATGTGCTCCTCTGCAATAAGCCAGGGGACACAGCTGTTGCAAACCCTGCAAGTCCCCATCACTAGGTCAAGACAGCCGCCACTGGTGGGATGTGATCATGATGTCCTGCCCTTGTATCGGGCAGAACCAACAGTTATTAACTCACTGCCACTCCACAAACACCCCAAGTGAACAAATTCCACCGTCTGCAGAGAGGAGGAGATTTGTTTTCCAGCAAAGGGCAAGCCTACCTTAGCCTTGAAACCTCTTCAAGGTTTCACACAACAATATTTATTTCAGATCAAAATATTAGGAGCAGAGATGTGCCTTCTTCACTCATGCTCAGGGAGAGGGAAGTTAGTGTGGGTGGTTAGGGAGGGTATAAGGTAAAGAATGCAAAAATAATCAATATTTTTCCAAGATCAGATTCAGCATCTCTTAGGAAACATGTGGGAAGGAAGATTGAAAAGAAGGTGGGAGAAGGAGGAAGGTTCACTATACAGAAATATTTCTGTGAATTTTTAAGAAATCCTTATTCATCCTCCCCCACCAGGTTATACAAAGCATTAATTACAGACAATTTTCCCCAAGCATATCTGCTTTGCAGCTGTATTCTGCCCTGCTGCTTTAGCAGGATGGATAAACCTCCATTTGTCAGTAAAGATCCTGTTTCTCCAGCACCACTAACACTCCTTCCAGGGAAATGAGAGATCTTCTGACCACAGACAGTACAGAACCTCATGCATCTGACAAATGCAGGACAGCACACCAGGCCATGCCTCAGATTCTTATTTTCCATACAGGACTGATGACAGGATGAATAAAACACGGGGCAAAGGGAATTCTCCCAGCACAAACATTGAAGATGAGACCTGCTGGGTGCACAGACCAACGCCAGGATAAGCACACGTCACAACTCACTTGCCATTGATGACTCCATCAGGATTAAGCATGGGCACAATCTTGAAGATGAAACATTTCCTCAGGAGCTCAGCAATGGGATCACTGCTCACCAGGAACTCCAGGGTGCCCTTCATCACCCAGCTGGCATTGCTCTCACCAGGGTGAACACGGGCTGTGAGGAACACGTAAGGACGGCTGCCTGCAAAACAAAGCAAAAGCACCCCTAAACTAAACAGGGATTTTCTTTGAATAAGATCTTTTCAAGTGGATTTTAGTCCTTTTGAATTTAGATAACAGTCCAAAATGCATTCTAAGGAAAATACGTCCCTAGACATTCCAGATATTTTCTCAAGGTGTCATTTATAAACTGATCACAAATTTGGTCCTCAGAACCAGCAGAGAGCTCATTTCTGTTTATTCTGTGATAACTTCTAGGTATTTACATGTACCATTAGAAAGCATTCTGCAGGTGCAAGTTACTGCCTCCAAATAGCTTTACCATGCTTTCTAGCAACTATTGAAAGTTTGATTCCATCAAATTTCATTAAGGTTTAAAAGGCAGCAAGAAGTTATTTAATTGTCTAAGGTCCTGCTCTGCTTTCAGTATTTTGCCATTAACAACTCAGAACTTTCTAAATATCTAAATAGATTTGCCCACCCATAAGGGGCTCCAAGGACATGCAAGCTGCCTGATCTCTAGAAATAATTTGTGTTGTAAGGTCAAAATCATAATTAATTGAACTAAACTGATAAAATTAAATAAAATGCACTAATATGTTCACCAGAGCTGCAGAAGTTGAGTACTCAAACCTAACGATTATTTCATAACAATACAACAAAAGGTAGAAATAACAATGTACATAGCTAAGGCAAGCTGTTGCTTTTGGTGGAAAGACTTTTTCAGTTTTATTATATAAAGATGCTCACTCAGATTAGAAAGGCTGATTTTCAGAAGTTGCAACTAGTAGAGTTCATCTGTTTCTAGCACTGCTTTCATGCATGGGAAACATAAGCTGTGGCAGTTTGAGGTAGGGGAGGGGATTTGGGGGGTTGCTTAAAAAAAAAAAAAAAGAAGAATGAAAAAACCCAAAGAGTAAATTGAATTTTTACTGAGCAGTTCATTGATAATCTCTACTGAACTTATTTCAAAACAGACTTGCAACTTAACAGCAAAAGTTTCCTTGTTATCAGATATGTTATTTGCTGTTCCTGTGAAAAAGCCACTAAACACATTTGGTCTGGGTACAAGCCTCCAAAAACTCTCAGCATACATATGCTTATAAAAGACCAAGTTTGGCAGCAGATTCTTTGAAGATCCCATCTGTGCTGAGCACACTTCAGGGATGGGCCAAGGAAACAGGAGAAGGCAGGAGGAGACACCTGCCAGGCACAGAAAATAAAAGGAAAGGAGAAAGCAATTATCTGTCTTAAAATGATCCTTTTGTGAGCGTTCACTATCACAAGTCAAGCTGACAGATTTACTTCAGTGGGAAGCTTTATCTCTCAGGGCATCACAGCCATGCCAGGGCAGGTTTGTCCAGCTCAATCAGGACACGTCAGAGCTCAGGCTCTGTTCCCTTAATGAACTCAGGGCACCCAGCTGACAGGACTGGGAGAGGCACCAGGACAGAATGCAAAACCAAAGGGATCAGCTGAGTGCCCTTGTAAACAAATGCTGAATTAGCACCTTACATGCCTTTGTCCTTTGCTCCCAAAGCCATCCTTCAGTTTCCCAATGTGTTACAAATCATTAATCAATCATAGTAAAACAGGGAGGTAGAACACCATCCCCAAAAATACAGATGGTAACAAAGAGCTGTTTAGCCATTGGTCTGACCAAGAAAAGCTGTGTCAGCCAGGAACACAGGTGAAATTTCTCATTTCACGTTCAAATAAGGAATAAATTAATTTCTCTCCTTACTTGTATTATTAGGCACAGTTCTGCTCAGTATGTACTTTACAGCACAATTAGGTTACATCATACAGGGACACACTCAGATTTGGAAATAATCCCACATCCACACTTCCCTCTTAAGCAGTTGGTGGGCACTAGAAGAGTGAACTGCACTCCCAGCTCAACGAGCACATACAGAGCAATCATGTTCTGGTCCAGTAAAGCAACTGGGGCTCTGTTCCTCAACAGCCACATATGAGACTTTTGTCATTCTTACACCTCCCCATGCTGGGAGGTTTGGTACATTTTCATCAATGTGTACTCTTAAGTGCCTTAGACACTTCTGGATTGCCAAAGACTCCTTAGCTCCTGCAGGACCAGCCATTCTGGCTTTTCCCCCCCAAAATTAGAAGACATTAGTTCTGTTCTTCTCTAGTTAATTGTGCATTACCATCTACCTTAGTAATGCCTTACAATAGCAACCAACAAAAGCCAGATTTCACAAAGACATCAGCTGTGTTTTGCCATTTCTAAACATTTTCTCCTTTCTCCCATCACCATGATTTAGTGCTGTTTTGCAGGCTCATTGCTGAGCTAAACTTATGGGGCTGTGCAGATAGAGCTGGGAATGAGGCTCCTGAGGACTTCTAATGGACAACAGCTGTAAATAGCACAGAGCAAAATAAAATATGCTCTCTTTTGCAATTGATGAATACAGCTTTAAGAACTCTTACCTGTTCTGGATATTGATAGAGTTCAGCATCTTAATTGAGAGGTTCACTCCTCAGTCAAAATAAGAAAAATAAAAAAAACCTCTAAGCAACAGCCTTCTCATGTCAGAAACTCAGGACAGTTTGCCATAATTCTGCTAATTGCAATAGCATGGGGCTGGCAGAGATCTGACTTCTGCTGTTTCTCTCAAGGCTCATCAAAGTCAAGCTTGCCTTACTCAGACTCAGTGTTGGAAAAGCTCCTGGAGTCTCCAGATCTTAAACCCCAGGAAACATGAGGGAAGGGAAAGAGACCAGAGATCACCTACACTGTTCTCCTGTGGGTGACAATGGGAGGGCCCCATAGCCTGCAAGTCCAGCCAAGGAAATCTCTCTATTCCAGAGAAAGTTTCCTCTGAAAGATCCCATCCTGCCAAGCACATCCTCAGCTCTGACATCCCACCCACAAGAGAGTCGTAAGGGAGGTTTGTACAAGCAAGGAAACCACAGAGCTTGTTAACTGTCTGTTCCCTTCACAGGAGCCATCACAGCCAAATCCCACCTCCAAATGCTGCTCCCCGAGCGCTCCCAGCGTGAAAACTAATGAAGCAGCAAATAGAGCAAAGAGCTGATGACATGGCCATAAAACTTGCTACTCTTGAAACACCTGGAAAACAGCAGGAGCAGCCCAAACCTATGGTTTACAGCATATCCAGTTACTTTGGAAATATTGTGTTAACTGCTATTAACAGAGCTCATGAAAGGAGTAAACAGAGCACTGGACAGCCATGCTCCACACTCAAGTGGCAGCACCAATCGAGATCTCTGCACTCAGTTCAGCTGCTTCATTCCTGACTTCCAGCAGTCCTGACCAGACCAGCTCAGTACTACCCAGTGCAGCTTACTGGTTTATACTGGTGCCCAGCTGCCCTTCTCTCTCTGCTCTTTCAGAGCTCTATAGTAAAACTTCCCATGCCCTGCTAAACCTGTGTTAAGGACTCACAGCCTCAGAATCCTCAGGCCAACACTTAGGCAGCTCCTTTCCAGGTTCTGAAGAAGCTGCCAGAAAGCTCAGGTTAGCCATTTATCTCTGCAAAGCCCACATGACACATAACCTTCTCTGGGAATGTAAATAATAAAAAAAGGAAAGTAGAGGAGCCTTTTTGTGCTACATAAAGCCTTATCCAACAAATCACATCTCCTTACACTGTATTACATTTCAACATGCCCAGAATATAACATGGCATCAACAATACCCAAGGTGGGAGATTAAAGAACCACTGATTCCTCTTGTAAAACTTCGAGCAAAGAACCTTTGAATGATAATTTTACTAATGCATCACCTAATTCCCATCTCTCCTTCTCTTCACTCATTTTTGATTGTGTATCTATGAATGAAAATGAGAGCTTTGTTCTTCCAGTCATGCTAACTTGCTGCTTAATCTCCTGCCTCTAAGTGTCCTCCTCTAGTCATGTCATCACTAAGGTTCACTAAGAGGTGACTTTGATGTCAGTAATCGTGACATCAATTGGGGAATGAGAAGACTGAAAGAAAAGAACAAAACCCCATTAACACAGCAGTGTCCCTCATCAAGGGGAGCACAGAAAGGAAATGAAAAGCAGTTCCAGATGCCCTGACCTGGGCTGCTGTTCTAAATTATTTCAAGCTGAGGTTTGAGCCATGCCATTTGTAAAGGGACAGGGCACTGAAATGACACAGGGCTAGGATTTTTTTAAGGAGTCAAAGGGAATTATGTACACAGCATGTGAAAAATTCAGTCTAGATCTGGGTCTTGGGCTGAAACTTTCCGGCTGTGCCTCTGCATACCTCTCTTTCCTTTGCACAAGCCCAGGGCCATTAAGACACAGGCTTCTTTTTCTCCTTTATGTCTAAGTACAGCATGTATATTATGATCATTACACAGATCAAAGAGCCAAGTTTACCCCAGGATAGAGTAGCGAAAAACCAAGAAAGCAAAACTTTTCCTTCTAACTTAATTAGCTGCTCCCACTACAGGCTATTCTGTGAGTAAATGATGGGTAAACAGGAGGACCATCACAAAGCTCTTCCATGCATGTCACAGCTGCTTCATGTCCTGGATCCATCTGACATGCCCAAGGCTGCAGAGTTATGCAAAGCCAGAGAGAAGAGGGGATATGGTGTGATATACAATGAATATATTAAAGTATATTTGTAAAAAACATCAAATACTCACATCACAGAAAACAGTGAGCCTGATCTGAGGTAGAATCTGCATCAGATACTTTTCTCCCCTCCTAAAACTTTTCTACCAGTTGTCAGACTTTCAGTTGCCTTAAGATAGAATAGTTCTTCCCTACCCCAGATTGCTCTCTCCTTGCTGTGCCTGTTTTTGGCTAAATGCTCCAAAAGCAGATACATCTTAATACAGAGGCAAAACACAGTCTAGCAGGATCAGCTGTTGTTTTCCAGAATTATCAATGAGCTATTCCTTTCTTAAATATTTCTGTATATTTATTATTACTATTACCTATGGCAAAGAAGTGAACATAACAAATCATCTCTGCTGCCTGTTCTCTACCTTCATAGCTTGGTGGGAGAGTTTCAGCCTCCAAGTTGCTTGGCAACCTTCTTTTGTGTACATGTTTTATGAATTCATTCACCTCTGAATCAGAGATGATCAGGGAGCTGAATATGGGTACAGAATGCTCAGCCTCAGTTCAGCTTGACCTCCTACTAACACTGGGTTTGAACTCCAGGAAATTGGTAAGCAAATTGTCAAGGCTGTTTTGAGGAAGTTTCCAAAATCCCAAGCTCTTAAAGCAGCACCATCATTATTTATCAGGACCTTCAGTATGACTGAAGGCAAAGGAAACCCACACGAATTAATTCCAGTTCAAATCAAAGCATACCTCTTGGGGAAGGCTGGGGAACAACTGAACCTTATTTTCAGGACTTACACCCATGGAAAGACTACTGTAACCCTTTGCAAATTGCCTCAGATTACAAGGAACATCCCCATCCCAAGTGTGTGCACCTGCATTAGTCTAGCAGAAATTTCCAACCACTGCATCCTCCAGTCCTGGATACACCCACTCAGCATTCACTGGCATATCCAGTGTCACTCTGCACCCCCTCTGAGCTGCTCAAACACCATCAGACTTCAAAACTGAAACCATGCAGATTATTAAGCTGTTGTCAAGCAAGTTACCTTCATTTACCTCCTTCCAGGGCTAGCAGAGGAATTCCTCTGTCTGGGTGCACCTCCTACATCTGTGCTCACTGCTGCCATCCTTCTCTGCTCCCCTCAGCCACATTCTCAGGGCATGAAACCAAGATAGGGGACAGCTGGCTAGGACAAAGTACTGCAAAGAAGGATCAGGGGATTACAGCAGATGAGATAGTAATGCAAAGCAGTTGCAAAAATGGCAGCTCTCCTGGGACCCACACCAGGCAACGTCACAGCTGAGGCAACAAACACTCTGTTACTTTTCTCTGCTCAACACAGTGAGCAAAACCAAATAGCTGCAGTGCTGTATCCACTGCTGCCCACCAGAGGTTAAAAAAAACTGATAAAAATTGAAGAGATCATTGAAAACCATGAAATGTTTAGAAGTGTTAGGCTGAAAAATTGGAGAAAATGGGTTTCAGTCACGGAAAGAAAAGGTGAACAGAGAGGTAGGAGAAATAATCTTTAAATTGCAAAAGGCTGCTATAAAAAGATTGCGATCACCTGTCCTCATTGTCCACTGGGACTAGGCTGCATAAAAAGAAACACAAGCTACTATCAGCTAAGCCAACCTGTGGTGACCTGCCTGCCCTCACTGCTGTGCCTGAATATTGGCCCTCCCTCCTGATGGGCCCTTGTTCATAAAGTCCTGTGCCAAGAATCTCCACTACAGTACCCAAAACAGTGCCAGCAGAGGCCTATAGCCACATAAGTCATAACAGCTCCTTTAGAAACTTGTCCATTCCACTTATTCCTGTGGAACTAGCTCTCTGTTCTGAGGGCTGATGGAATTACTACTCCAGTCCACAAGGCAGTTCTGCCACCTCCTGTGTTCTCTTTGATGCAAGGTGTCTGCTTACTACTTAATGTTAGCCATGTTAAGCCATGTTAACCATTAGCCACTAATTAGTGGCTAATCAGAAATTTCAGAAATATTTCATCATCATATTTTGACATCATTAAGGCTTCTTCCCACACACAGAACAGAATTATTTATGGAAAATTCTGTCTTACCTGCTCATTTAGTGACAGGCTTGCCACTTCAAAATTGGAGTAATATAATTTCTGGGATTTCTCTCATTAGTAATGATTTTCCGAACCCTCTCTATTACCCTTAAAATTACCATTTCTCAGCTTCTGCTTATGTATGCCTTGAAAGGCATGAGCAGCAGCCACTAAGATGAGGTCTAACACATGATCTAGGTGGCTGATGTAGGGAGCTCCAGATTATCTGTCAGAAGGCAGGCAAGGATCTATCACCCCCTCCTTCTATAACACACACATTATGGCTTTAATTTGTTATGTGGCAGCAGGCAATTTCAGATACTCAAGTATTTTGTACTGCCATGGCCAGGCCATCAATCCACGTGTTTTTCAGTCAGCATGGGAGAAATGTAGGCTGTCTTGCAGAGATGAAAGGTTTCTGAGACCTGGCAAGTAGTAAAAAGCAGTATTTTCAAGTTAGGCATATATGTGACTTTCACCTTCTGGGGTTTTGCACAAAGACAAAAAAGCTGAACTGAGAGAAGAACTAGAACATCGCCTTAAACTGTCCCATGCCTAAAAGAAGGTGAAAGCAGGAGATGAGTGCACAGAGACCTGAAGGACAGCTGCTGTAACAGGCAGAGTGCAGAGATCCATAGAGCTATAAAATCCATGGGCTCTTTTCCGAGAGAAGGATTTCATCTGAAATGAAATCAGGCAGGAGGAGCAGACTGAAAAAGCTTCCATTGTCATAAAAATATCTCCCTGGGTAATCCACAGTGATGGAAAAAGGAAACCCTGATAATTTATGTGACAGTTTAATGGGATTTTGGTGACATAGGATACTTTAGAAAGAATTTGCCCAAATAGGAAAGACAGGACTTTAATAAGGCTTCAGCTCCAAACCAGCAATATTTTCACCCCTTGCTTTTACATTTCATTCTACATACCCACTGCTCACTCACAGCTCATCTTTCTCATTTGCAAGGCGCATTTCAACACTCTAAGAGCAGCAACTGCACTTTCTGGTTAGATCCCCTGCCAGAGAGGCTTCTGAGTATCCGATCCCTAAAGGGGTCAAGCTGCCTTTGCACCTACAGGGCAGAGCATCACTGAGCTGTGAACTCTGAGGCATGAGCTGCCCTCTGGCCATGTCCCCTGCTCTGTGGATGGCACTAATAGCTTCTGTGTGGAATTTAAGGGCAGCAGATGGACAGTCTGGAGCAGGAGCTGCTGGCAGAGGGGACGCCCCCAGAACACACTCCAGGAATAAATGGCTTTCACACACAGTGAGTAATGCCTCAGTCCCCACCTCCTGCCTGTGGGGGACACAGCCTTTACCCCCAGCACAACACCCCATGCCCTTCACTGCCATCGCTCCCAGAGCAGGCTCAGTGCAAGAGGAATTGCTCAGAGTGCCAAACCCGGGTGAATCCGAGGTTAATGGCATGAAACTCCACAAAGGAACATTTAGACTGAATATCAGAGAGTTACACTAAAAAGTCTCCCCTGTGGAGAGGTGGAAGTTAACATTAAAACCACATTGCCCAGAGCACAAGAAGTCATTTTGTACACAACAATCCTGCAGTGGCTGGGGACAGAAATAACCCAACAGGAATTAGTTTTCTTTGCTAACTTCAACGGATCCAGTTAAGAAGCCCAAATTTTGCTAATTTCTCCTTCTGGGAAATCCAGACATGAAAAGAATGGTAAAAAATTGGGTGAAGATCTCAATATTTTGTCCACTCTGGGATGAACTTAGAACCTCCAATGAGGCCTGTGAGCCCTAAAATGGGCACAAGAAATGGAGCATCTGCTAGATTTTCTTTCATTCCTGGGAATAACAGTCAAGTTTAACAGTTTAACACAAGTTTAAATTGTGTAGTACTTCAAGCTGTTCTGCTCTACAGAAGACAAACGCTATAGTTTATTCTAAAAAAGCTCTTTATGTAGTACATATTTAAAACCTACCTATTACCACCTACAGCATAAAGTACTGTTTATTCTTAAATATGTGTTGTGCTTTGAAGTGGCACAGATCCATCTCTCCCTGACTTGAAGTCTTCCTCAGGGAATGGCTTGAAACTTGTAAAATATATTAAAAGAAAGTACAATCAGAGCCTCTCATTGTCAAAGTGATGAAATATCAATTTTTGTTAAGATAAAAAGCATTACAGATTGCCTCTGATGGTAAAAATTACATTTTTGGTCTTCACTTGATTTGATATTTATCACTCATTGCTCCAGACTCAGTCAAGCTAGGAAGGTTTCTTAAAAATAATATTATTCTGTATTTCTCCTGGAGTAAGCAAACTATGAGAATTTTAAATTGTGTGTTCTCTTACATATAAAAAACTCAGAGGAAAGAGGAAATAAACAGAAAGTCTACAAAAAAACTTTCTACCACTTCACTATGTCAACAGCTCCACAGTAAAGGACCTTCTGCGGGCTGACCTCATTTGTGGCACCACTAAATTGATTTTTGCATCACTGCTGTCTAAGTCTATCCTAAATTTTGGAACTACACTGTCCAGAGCTGATCCCAAAGGAAATCCTTGCTTTCCACAAACAAGAGATCAATGAGGTTAAACTCTCTCCAAATTTTGAATAATGAATCTTGTCTTCATGGCAAGGTCTTAGATGAACTCCCCAAATACCTGAGCAAAAGAACACAAATAAGGGGTCAACATAAAAGGTCTTTCAATCAGATCATCAAGAGAGCAAAACAGATGCTGGCCCAATGATCTTGCATCATGACAGAAGCAGCATCATGTTCCATCTCCTAGACTGCAGGACTTGTTGTGTGACAGACCATGAGTAGAATATAAGTTTTCCAGGAGAAACAGCAGAGATGAGCCCTGAAGTTCCCAACCAAGTTCATACTGTATTTTCTTTCAAGCAGTTCTATTATTGAGATATCCTAAAGATGAAGAAGGAATCAGGCTCATATAGCAGAATCTGAGCCCCAGAGTACTTGACAAAACTAGGTGGAACAAAATTTGCCACGGCATGAAGTAAATAACATGCAGAAATTTCAAACAGTCTGTGTAAAGACACACTAAGCAGTCCCAGACTCAGGTCAGTAAGTTCTTCCCTTCAGATGCCAGCAAAATGATGTCTAATGGATGATGTCTTCCTGCATCAATCACTGCAGGGAGCGGAGCGTCAAGTTAGGCAGAGTCGTCTGTTGGAGGAAATAAGATGGTAGGAAGGCTAGGGTGAGGAAAAATGTTCTTTTTATCCCCACAAGCTGCTACAAAGCATAGAAAAAGGTTCTCATGAAGAGAGGAAACAGGCTGCAGAGCAGTCCTGGCAGCCCCAGAAGAAACAAGAAGTGGAACATGTGATGTCCTTCCTCAGCACTCCATGCATCACTGCAAAATTGGGAGCTTTCACACAGGAAAGCTTCTAGTTCTTCCTAATATCCTAAGTAATATTAAATTTATATAAAAGCCATCTCCAGAAGGTTCTTTCAGGCAAATAATTTAACAGCACAATTGATAGTTCCTAATCCGTTTGAATTTTTGAGGTGTAGTCCAGACTGACTTCATAAAGCTGATAACTGTGATGTTTCCTCAATCCCAGTGCCTTCCTGCACTTTCACCCCAGCACTTCCACAGCAGAACTTTGAACTTTTCCAACTGACCCTGCCCCAGAATCCTTCCACTTATAGCACATTCACTTGATACAGCCTGTACAATCCACAGCATGAGCTCCTCTCTCAACGTGCCATAAGAAACACTCATATCAAAACCATTCTATTCCAGAGCATTCACAGCCACTTCATCTCCTGCTCTGTAAACTCTGAGTGCTTTTAAAAGAAACACTTATTTATATAGAAGAAAATCCCTGTAAATCATGGTCATGACAGGCTAACGGCTAGCATTGCAAAGATGATTTATCTTCTTGCTGTATTTAACAAAACTTCTTATGTTAATACCTTGTTTTCAAAAAATGAAGAGACTTCTAACTGATGTTTTCTAACTGCAAGAATATTCAGCTAATGAAAAATGCCTTACATCAAAAAATAACCTTCCCCTGCCACCTAACACTCCCATCAACTCTCAAAACCAAAGGATCTCCCTGAATTATTTCTTTCCTCTGTATTACTTAGGGTGCTTCCCTCATGGATGAAGAAAGCAACCATTCAGTCTCACTGCCTGTTTATAATCCAAATTCATTTTAGGGTTTGCATGCATTACCTGCATGTTTTAATTTGATATATTTTATTTTATTTCTGCCTATTACATTTAATTTAATGGGGAACACTACCTTTTTGTGCAAACAGCAATTTTATCAGGTCTGAGCCTAATTTCACATTACATTTTGATAGGCTGGAAAACAAGGTCATGGTGTCTGCCTGGCAAGCGATGCCCCAGCTGGTGGGAGAGACTTTTGATAAGCTAGAAGGAGGATCCTGGGAATATTGTGATTTAAAGAGTATGATCTAGGACATGAAATTAAGGAGCAAGCAATCAGTGATGAGCAGAAGTGCTGTTTCAAGTCTATTGACAGGCATTCTCCATAGTTGGCAGCACAGAGACTGTAAGCACCTCACTACATGTTTCTTGCTCATTCAATAGTTGGTAATGGCTAAAAATGGGGAGAATAGGAATAGTGGGGACACCACAGCCCTTGACATGCCCAGAGCCCTTCATCTGTCTCTTGCTTGCTCGTTCAGCCTCTGGCCAGTAGCTCTTTTTGAAGCACAATTCCCACGAGTTGAGTTGTGCCTCATGGTGACCCTCTAGCTGTTGTTTTTGTGCCCTTTCAAAAACGCTTGACAGAACTGTCACAGAAGGAGCTTAGCATCTGGAAGCTGTGGCAGACACGATATGACCTGATTCATAAAACACAGCTAAACAGCTTGGGCTGCCAGAGGCCAGGATTTACAGGACTGAGCTTAAAAACGGCCTTCAACGCCTGCTCTGCTAAATGCACTTCCCTACTGCACACAATAACAATTCCCAAGTTGTGAAGCTGACCAGCAACACTGCAAAGAAACAAAGCAGATAAGACACTAGAGACACTAATCTTGTTACAGCCTGCACTGCCCACTGCTACTCAGGACAGGAAAGGAATGACCTCAGTCTGGCTGCACCTTTTGCACGTGCCTACAGGGGTAGGAAGGACTTAAAGAAAAAAAAATAAAAAAGATTTTTTTTCAGAATATTTTTCAGAAATTCCCCAGCACAGCAAGCACAAAGGAAAAAAAAAAAAAAAAAGCCAGAGATAGTTTCTGCTGCATTATCCACTACAGCCTCATTTTTACAATAAAAGCCTCTCTGCATTTTTATTTCCAACAGGCACAGCCTGATTAGCAAGGAATTTAAGGACTTTCTGCCCTCCCATCCATCTACCTATTTTCTTCATCTCTACTTCAATCACTAGTTACAGCCCTCTGTTAGGTGCTCACCATGGGACCTAAACATCCTCTGGGAGACCTGTCAAAGTCACTCTGATGCCAGTGATAATAAATTCCATCTCACTCATCTTCTCTTGAAGCACTTCATAGACTGAAGATTACATGTTTCAAGTGTTTTCCAAGTTATGAAGGTAAGGATTTACAGAAAAATCAAGTAAGTTGCCCAAGGATAAAATACAGATCAGTTGGAGCTGGAAGCTCAACAGCTGTTTCCCAAGCTCCAGTCAAAGAATTGTGTGCCATCCACATTCACCCTTGAAGTGATTTGCTACATAATCCATTACTTCAAATAACTTCCTCCTCCTTTCATTAGCTATGAAAAAGAATTGAATTGTGCACTTAGACATAATCAGTAGAGCCCTCTCTCAGTCATGTTATTTATCCTATATCAAGATCAGCTGTTATTTTCATTCTGGAACTCACCCATCCTTCCCAAAATTATCAAGCACACACACATTTGCAGAGTGCTATGGTTTATCTATCACTATCATGTCATGTTTTCAGACTAGGGGAAAAAGTAAAAGATTATATGAAAGAGGTAAGGGAAGAATGCAGAAATAAAATAGGGTGTTGTAGTAGGTCTCTCTGGTTCTTAAAAAATAAAATAAAAAAAAGAAAGTCCCCAAGTTGTCCACAAGTCCTTCCTTATCTGTGGACATATCTCCCACCCATTCTGACTTCTTCATTTACTCGTTACCTCTGCCCACATCATGTTTTAATAAAAATTTCAAGATATTTAATTTAACCTCATTATTGCAAAGCACCCAGGCTGAGCTAGAAATATTTTCAAAAGAGTTTGTTAAATAAATTCTATGGGAAAAAAAAAAAAGAGTAAAAACTTATAAAAATAATTGCCAAGTGGCAAGGAAAATTACTTTATTCCCCCCCCCCCAACGCTAAGAAGTACAACAATTACAATTGATAGAGCAAATTAAATTCTAAGCGCATTGGTAATTTGATAGATATAATTTTCCAAGTGTTACAGCCACATAATAAGTGCCCTGAAATGATAGAGAAGTTCAAGTTTAGCTGTCTGGGAGCACTGGTGCACTTTGCAGTATCTACCATCTCACTTGTCAGCTCGTTGATCTTATCAGCACATTTGCAGTCTGAGCAGAGCAGCTGTCCCCCACTTGGTTTTTTTTTCTATTCCTGCATTAGAAACAGGTGGGCAAGCTCAGAGAGCTAACAAGTTTCCTTTTGATGTAGAGATGGACAAATCCTCTCATTAACAGAATGGCCTTTTAAAAATCATTATGGGATATTTTTAGTCCCATTTCATTTCAGTATTTCTGTATAATTGCAGCCCATTAATCACAAATGCTTGTTTCTAGAATCTGTCAGTTATAGGCAACAAGTAGTAGCAGCCTGTGGCATCTGCAAACTACTACTTTCAACATATTGCTGGCTTATTTTCCTGGGATAAGATTGGCTGCATCAGTCACACAGGAATGGATCTCATTCTCCAGTTACAGAAATTAAACTCAGTTAAACAGGTCAGGCAGAAATCTGCATAGACCCTCCCAGCAAAATCAACTTACAGGTGAGAATTAGGCGTTCAGAATTCCAGATACAAAACGAGGAGAAACACAAATGTATACCATGTATTGCAAATATGCCTCCTCACTCAGTAATGCTCTTGGATAGATTAATATTAAAATCAGCACATAGAAATAGAATTTGATTAAGATCAGCACATAGAAATAGTGTTTGCTACATTTCACAAGAGTGTAGAGCCCCTCGCATGGATGTGGGCAGAGTAGCTGAACAAACTATCTGCTTGCAGCTCTGGCAAACATGCACTAAAGCTGTTCCATACAATCCAAACAACTCCAGGCATTCGTAACCCATGACTAGCTAGGCCAGCCTTTATCAGACAAAAACGCATAGCTTGGAACATTAAATCCAGAAATTAGATTGTTGTTTTCCAGAAAGTTTTCAAAGCCTTGAGGTATCAGCTGAATGACTTTTCTATTTTCAAGTCAGACGCAGTAGACAGTCTCTCCAAACCAGTCAGTCGAGATTTAAAAGCACCAAGAAAATTCCCAGTTTAGAAGGATAAAGGTGAAAGCAACGTGAAAGTTATAACACCACCCACACTGTTTCCCAACAGTCTGTTAGTTCTGGGGGCTGAGGAATAGTTTGCCTGTGCAAGCTGAAGCCTATTGTTAGAGTGAGAAATTCAAGAGTCACAGGAGCAAGAAAAATCTACCTCAGAGTAGCAGAGTTCCCTGTTAGCAGGACATACTCTGGGTCCTGTCACAGCCTAGCAGTTCTTTAACACAAACTGTGAAAGACTTGACAAACTGTCCCTCATCTGAGTTCCCAAACTAAGAGCAATGGTTTACTAGAAGAGTGGCAGACCCCGCTTTTTGCCAACTCTGCCCAATCTTGACATCCAAAATAGTTTGTTCCCACAAGATTGTCAAGCTCAGAAAGCAATGTGTATCTTCCTCAATCTGTGTATCAGCACAGCTTTTCTGGAACAGAAAAGGAAAAAATACTGAAGCAGAAACAAAAATTGCTCTCTGAGATGGCAGGAGTGGTTGTGTGGGTCTGACAGCAGCTGGTACACGTGCTACACTCCTGGGATTTCCAGCCACAGATTACTCTTCCACAAGGCCAACCTGCAGCTGTCCTGCTCCCAAATCTCTGATCACAGCTTGCCTAGCAGTTATCAATGAGGAGGTACAACCAAACAGAAAGGAGAACAACTGGTCACATTTCTACTGTTACAAAATGACAATTTCTTACTTTACATAAGGCTTGAACCTGAGGAACTTCTTACTAACCTTTTAATTCAAGAAGCAAGAGTGATCCACAGACTGTCCCACCATTCACACCTTTAGCACTACTGACCAGAAACACCTGTTTTAACACAGGTGTCCAAACCCAACTGCCTTCAAGACAACCCACTTTTTACATCAGCAGATGCTCTAGACCTTCTGACTTGTGATAAACAGCCACTCTGTAATATGACACACGACCAACTGGGCAATATTGTGATCAGATGAAGGAACCCCTTCCTGACCTTGGCTTTTACCTTGAGGCACAAGCATTAACTCTTCACACCTTGGTAAGGACATTGCTCCTATCAATATTCAATCTCCAGTGACAGTCTGACCCTAAAATTATTTCCTCCCTCTCACAGCCCATCTCTGCCACATTGAGGAGAGATTTACCTCACTTCAAAAGCTTCTCTGGCTGACTTACACAGTACCACAGTGACCTTTTAGCACATGCCCGAGAGGACTAGAATTTATGGCCAGGCATGAGAAATGTGCCATTCACAGAAACATGCTGATTTGGGTTTTTTTTTTTTTTTTTGGCCACACCATAATTTGAAGCTGATAATAGAAACCCAGTAGCAGTTTAATGCTTGTTCACCATTTGAGGGAGTAAGAGTTGCCTGGGGGCTCTGCTGGGCTATATTTCAATACCTTTATTGGCCATTGGAAACACAACACCTGCAGGCTTCTCACAGACTGTTTCCACCTAAAGGAGAGAAGATTTTTTTTCTCCCTTCTGTTAAGGCAAGAATCTGGGCAGCCTAGCACTCCTGTAGAAGCTTGCAGGTCCACTGCAATGAGAAATGGTCTTGGGGTTTTGGAAGACAGGCATATTCCAAGCAGCTGCCTGTACATTTCCAAAGCAATATAAGAAATACATACAACCAAACCATTTTCAGTTTCATTGATAATTTTCAATGTCTTGTAGCAAAAATACAAGTAGTACCACACTCCTGTGAGAAGACCCTTCTGAGGCACTTGACAAACCAATCAAGAAATAAAATAATTATGACTAAGATATGCTAATTTAGATTTTCAAGATGTTTAATCCATTAGTGTATCAGAAAAGGCTGTTATGCTCTGGAAATCTGGAGCATTGCCAGCCTTAAGCTCTACTGAATCGTAGAATATCTTGGGTTGGAAGGGACCCACAAGGATCATCATCCAACTCCTGATGTTCTAGCCCAAGTCCATACCAAGAAGATATTGATAACTTATGTTCCAGAAGATAACTTATGTTCCAGCCTTTAATCAGATATTTTCTTCCCTAGAAAGGACATGGAAATGTTATAAATCTTCTGGGGCAGAAATAAGACTGTTCTAAATCAAAGAAGGAAAGGCAGCTGAACAAGTGCTGGAAAAAGTGCTACAGAATTTTCTGCTCTATCCCCTAAGCAGAGGACAGCTTAGAAAAAATATCCAAATTTCAGAAGGAATTTTATTTTTTAAAAAATGCAGAACATGGCAGCTGAATGAAGAACACTACAAATAATCTTGTTTAAGGTGCTTATTCTGCCATCGTGATGCATTAGGCAGAGGGTGGGACAGAATGAGACATTACCCTAATATTTATTTACTCTCTTTGCTAAAAACACTGTGATTGTCTATGCTTCAAAGCCCAGTTTTAGCATCCTTGTTCAGTGTTTTCTGTCCATTCCTTGCTGCCTTGACTACTGGAATTCAATAAATTAATATGTATTTTGCCAAGCTCACAGAAGGCTGAACACAGTGTCAAAGCTGTGCTGGCAGAGTCAGGTCCACCAAACACTGGGATTCCAAGAGCATTTGATACATCATGAAAAATACTGGTCTCAGCCTGCAGACAACCATGTGTCTGTCTCACAAATTTCATATTCCATTCAACCAGCTTCCATCTTTATGGCAGCAGGCTGGATACTCAAAGAGGAGCATAGTTTTGCAGAAATTTCTCTGCTCTTTTTGCAAGGAGCTGCCAATGCTGTTGTGACTGAGATATCAGAAAGAAAAAGTAGAAGAGATATTTAAATTTGAAAGACAATCTTGAAAAAATTTCAGCACAGACCATCAGTGTTGCATAACTGGACAGCTTTGCTTTGGCTTCAGAAGCTTGAGAAACCGTCTATTCAAGTGGAAAAAAAACATTCTCAATTCTGTAATTATTTAGCACTGTAGAATACATGACAATTTTATTCAGCCTTTCTTCACTGCTGCATTAAAACAGGATAACAGTTTTCACAACAGCTGACTCTGCCTGTCACCAAAAACAAAGTGTTTGGTACAAAGTGAGAGAGAAATCAGCACCTCTGCCTGGAAGCCCTGCAAATTAGGAGAAAATCTTCAAATCAAAAAAATACAAAGACACAAACCTCATTATTGCAGATGCAAGGATAAAGAAAAAATGTTTTTCTCCAGTATTCTATAATCATCTCAATAAATTTCTATACACAGTAAAATCTGTTCACTTTTAACTATAATCACAAATAAAGAGAAGACATAGAGAACTGATGAAAGGAAAAAGCAGAACAGGTCTGTAAATGGAATACTTGAAGGAAATGGTGGACACTTACTGCATAAGATTGCAATTTGGTCCACATTAAGTAACTAGAAAGCTACAAAAACAGTCTGTCAGAGATATCATCTGTTCCCATTCAGTGGAAATGCCATCTAATGGGGGACCACCCAAGGAGCAGGGGCTTTCTTCAGTTCTTGGTTTCTCTCCTGAGATTATCATCAATAGCAGCAACGATTCTTTCTTCTTGTATTAACTTAGCACTGTGGAGCTGTCATCATAAAAGCCTATCAGACCTTCCCACAACAACCAGTCAGCACCCAGACAGTTCTGGGGAGGTGGATTGGTCCCCATTTGGCAGACACGTGTGACCTGAGGGTCCACGAGCAAGTGGCTGTGCTGTTTGCACGTGTGCTGGAGGGAGGATCACTGGCAGTAACAGTGAAGAGCAGATGTGTTGCTGGTGTGAGCTGCTTCCAGCCAGCACAATGCCAGGTTAGCACTCCAGATGAATTGCTAGAAGCAGCCCTTCTGCCTGCTGAAAAGATCATTACCAATCAGAGCAGGTCATTCTACCTCCTTATTTCAACACTATTAGATGAGAGCTTCCTTTAAGGAGTGCAGCTTCCTTTGGGGCAGACTGACTCCAATAAGGTTTTGAACTAATTTGATCCCTGTTTCACTAGGAGATGTGTCATCTCCAGGTTTGAAAAAGTTATTCAAGAGGGCTTGAGACTTTCATAATTAACATGCAACACTGGCTGCCACACGGGGAGCAGGCACAGTTATAATAACTCTGAGTCAATAATTCATAAACTATAATGCATTATTAATCAATTATTGAGGCCTGAATTACATTTAATGAGATTAAGCTGATTGGAGCACTAAGCTGTTTGAGTCATATTGATTTAATCAATGTGCTTAATTAAACTGTGTACATTTTCCACATGATCATTATTTCCCAGTATCCTGCGTAAGTGGCCCCTGCAATTCACATCCTCTGCTGTTCTTTGCTTAGGGATTGCTCTTTGCTGCAATTTATATTTAAAGGTAAAGGGCTTGTTTCTTCCTAAGAAAAGATCAAAACTGCAAAACAACCATTTAAATAGCTTATACAAGCAAATTGAGAAATGTTAGAATAGTTTTCCCAGCAACTGTGTCTTTTTTTATTCTGTAGGCTTAAGATGAGACCAGGTAAAGACACCTCACCTCATTAGTCTCACTTTATCCCCCATTCCAGCTCCAGGAGCATCTGCACATTCAATGGTATGAGCATCCTACCATATCTATCCCAAAAACATTACTCAATCCTTCTTCAGGAACACGCCTAGACAAAAAATGTGCTTCAAATCCCTGAGAGACTACATTTAAAATAAGCAGGTGTCATTATCTTTTTTTGACAGTATTCATAATGGTTTCCTCAGCCATGCATAAAGAGGACATATGATGACAGAAGAGCAACTCAAAGTGACAGATATTACAGATGCAAATGCATTTTCTACTGCCATTTTTGTTTAATTTCCCTCTTTTCTGCTGCTAATTATCTGGGACAATTTGGGTTAACTTTAAACCATAAAATTCATATCTATAATGCTACCCACAGCTAAAAGAATACTCATTAGGTGTGTTGACTCTCAAATACATATAACACACTGAATAATCACTATTATTAATGGAGATGACAACAGTACAACCAGCCATGTGGAGAGTTGTGCAATTCCTTTGGGACTGCTTGAGTTATTACTCTGTGTTAGCACTAACCAGAATGGCACCAACACTACATCATCACATCTCAGAGGTGTCCTGCCCCTTCCCTTCTCTGACTAAAGGTGAGAGCAAATCCACCCCAGCTAAGGGTACAGCCAGGAAACACCTCCTGAAAAAAGCTCACATGGTAGTGTAGAGTGTACCCTGTTCTTTTCTGACCATTTTGCTTTTGGTGGTTTAAATTCCACCATTCTGTTAACATTAGCAATATATCAGTGTCCTTTATTTCTTAACGAGAAGACAATTTTATCATTGCCTGTGCATCAGTGTTTAGATATTTTCCTTACACTTCTTTGAAGAGTTAATCTGTCCATTTGCTCTGTCACTTACAACAGTATCCTACTGCTTGCAGGGTCTATTCAGCTGTCTGCCAGGGAGTTTAGTAGAGTTACACACTGCACACATGCATAAATAATACTGTGAATTAAGAGTTTGCAAACTATTACTGAGTACACATACATGCTGCTAACACTGCCTTCACTGGGCTCTGTGTGTGTGGCAAACAAGAAAATCAGAGCTCTGCAGACACCTATTAATTCATCAAGCAAAGAGCTGGCACCAAGATTTGGAAGCTTTATCATTGTCCTTGTTTCTGCATTCATTTGCGAGTGCTCTGAAAGATGTTGAGAATTGCTCTCCCTTCAAAAGTCCCTTTAACTCTCATCAGACAGACCTAACACAGCCAGAAACAAAGTCACTCACACACAGTCAGAATGATTTTACCTTTATCACAAGACCATGGAGGATATTGCACTTAGAACGGGTATTAAAGACATCTGTACTAGCTGGATGCTGACTCTTATTCATCTGATGCCAGGAAGGGCAAGTTTAAACAGCAACCAAAAAAAAAAAAAAAAAAAACAACAAGATAGTCCCTCTCAGTCTCTATTTGTTCAAGTCTATGCAGCTGCAAAGCCCAGCAGGGACCACTGACCAGCCCAGGTACCTACAGACATGGATCAAGTTTGAGTGGAGGTTGTGCTGATTGTAACTGAGTGGTTTCATGAATGAGAGTAAAAGCACAGGAAGCCAAAGAGTTCCCACCTCACTTCTTTCTGTCTTCATATCAATTTCAAAACTGAACATTTAATAAAAATTATTCAGTACACCATCATCATATAAAGGGCAGATATAAAGAGTGGAAGGAGAAAGGAGCCTAAAGTGAATATCAAAGCCTCACACAAACAAGGCATAATGAAGGAAAGAAGTAACCCATTTTTCTTCCCTTCAGCATGGCTTGTGCTTCCTATTAACAAGGTACACGTTAATAAATTTAACTCAGACAAATTTAACCATCCTAGGACCACATTAATCAAAAGCTTGACAGAAGCAATCTGAAAGAGTTGAGGAAGGGAAGTAAAGCACAGCTGACACAGAGGATGCCATGCCCTCACTCTCTCTGAGCACTTCCAATACAAAATAACAAAATAGACTATTTCAGTATGATCAGGAGCTACAAAGACCTGGTGAGATTTGTGCTACAGGCAATGCTGAAAAGAAACTCTCAAGGTAAGTTTGATAGGAAATCAACGTTACTGTAGCTCATGAAAACTGTGCATCAGCCTGAACCAGAAGGAAGAACAAGGACTGTTCATTTTTATCCATTATCCATGTGCCAAGTTCCCCAGTGCTGGAGTTCCACGTTCCTTCTCAAGCTGAAATACCCATGGAGACTGTACAAAGCCATGGGATTTATTGCAGGGAAATCCTCCACCCTTTGGTCTCTTCATATTTAGCTTGAAGTTGTTGCTCTTGAGTTATGTTTTTAGCATGGAAAACATTGACAAACAGGTCCTTCCATCAGCCAAAACACTTCACAGAAGGATGGGTATGTCATACAAAATGAGGAAACTGAGAAGTAACTGCTGATCAAAGCAACACAAAACAGCACAAATTAGACTAAGTGCATCCCCAAAAGCCATAATTATCCGAGCTACTCAAACAAAATAAGCACATACATGATTATTCAGATTTGCCTACAGGCATCCCCACAGCATAAAACATGGTGTGCTGCCTTGCTGTTCTTCCACTTGATAAAACAATAAACATTTTCATCACTTAAGAGTATTGGTGTTTAGTTTTACAGTCTTGAAAACTTGAGTAAAACTGTGTTGCCTTGATAATGTCTTTCCCCAAAAAAACTTCTGTTTCAGTTGGACAACTGGGGTTTCTACATGTTCTGTTTTGATTGAGTTCCATGGGCTCATGGATTGGAAGTCTGCAATCTTATTGTAGTGCAAGGCTTCAGAGGAAGGGTTTAGTGGCACAGGATTTCATGGCATTTCAAGGAGAACTACAAGCTCCCACTGGCTTCATGTACTACCACAAGGCAGGAGATATTTATTTCTATTGAAAATAAGGGGATTTAAGCCACATAATTGGGATTTGAACCTAGGTGCAGTATATTAAACAGTCTGAAGCATTGGAAAAAGTATCTGTCCAAATTATTCATAGATGCCTTATGAATCTTTCAGCAAACCTGGGCTGAATAAGCAAGCCAAGCCTTGTCTGTGAAGACAGGTTAACAACCTTTAAAAACCTGCCAGGCTCTCTTCTAACCCTGCAAGAGGGAATCCAACATACTCTGAGAATACAGTGCTCCAGAAAATGGCCATGCCTCCCAACATGGTCACATTTATAGCTCAATACTTTCTTGAATTTTTTTTTTCTTTCCTATCACAAAACACTCCTTTCAGAAAGTCCTTTCAAAACCAAAAGAGCAGAAGTCCAATGTTTAGGATAGTGACTCCTCATGAGACTGACTCACTCCAAGCCCCTGCTTAGATAAACCCAAATCTTAGCTCAGTTTTTGCTTTGTATCACCATTGGAAAGGGCGTCTCACTTGGGCAGAAAATCTTGTTCATGCCTCTTCCAGATGGCTCCAATCCTCAAATAAAATATTCCAATTTACCTTCAAGTTGCCCCCTTGAGACCTTCTGCCATGAGGCATCAGCAAATAACATCTGACCAGGGGATCACCTGCCATGTGCCAAAGGCTGTTTTAGATAACCACCCCCCCCTCCCCAGCTCCCACCCACTGGTTTTCTGTGTCATCATTATAATGGAAGAAAAATACTTAAGGGCAGGAATTCTCTCTTCAAGCCAGGCATGGACAGCCATAATTAAATCTGTGCATGCACATTATAAATTCCCCATGTAGCCTGTACTTGGCTATTTTGCGTTAGTATTTCAACCAAAAAAAGCATGTTCATGATATAAATTTGCTAATCCAGGGTAAAAGCTGAATTTGTAATCAAGTGATTACAGTAAAAAGGTAGGAGCTGTGGATGATTACACTGTAATGTCAGCATAGCTGCAGTCAATCTGCTCTAAATTTGAACAAAAAAAGATAGGAATAACTTTCACCAACTCTCATATTTCAAGTGCCTTTTAATTTAGAAGTTTGCAACAAGAACTGTGGTTCATGTCACAGAATCCCTTTGGATTCTTCTAGCCTAGTACCTAAGTAAGGTAATGAAAAGTATTCATTTAACATCTAAAAAGATCTTAAGACAATTTAAATATCCACAAGCCTCAAAGGTCTCAACCTGTGTTATGTTTGAAGAGGAAAAAAAAAAAAGAAAAAATCACTGTACACCTTGTTTCTGATTTCAGAAAAAAAAGTAACCTACATATAAGCAGTTAATGATTTAGGCTCTAAAATCAAAGCTAACCCAATGTGATGCTAATCAGAATCTTATCACTTGCTGTTGAGTTACAGAAACATGCATTCTTAATCTTGTTCATCAAGGCCACTGAAGGTCTCAATCTTTGGCTCTCACAATGAAAAATAACCAGCTCTTGATATAAAATGGCAATTATAATATTTACTATTAAACAGTGCGTAATCAGTATGGTCTCAGAACGCAAAGATATATTGTGTCCAGATAGATCTACTGGGCACACTGCAGGAGCTGGAATTTCACCAGAAGACTTCAATTGCTGGTCCAGCTCAGAATGAGTTATCTTTTTGTTTGGCTTTTTTTTTTTTTTTTCCCAAATCTAAGACTTCAAAATACATAAAAATTTTAGTAGAAAACATAAAATATAAAAAAATCTTGTTGAATTAGTTATTTCACAGTTTTTTTTTTTTGCTCTAGGAGATATTTTATTTTGAACTTTTCAAATGTTTTACATCATTGAAGGGAAATTAGAAATACAAAATGGTACCAGTTCTCCTCCTTCTTCCATGCAAACCTGTAATTTTTAAAGAGGATCATAATTGGCTAATCCTCATATTTATATGCCTTCTTCCAAAATGAGAAAGACAAGAAAATCAGCATGCTCACAAAAGAGGTTGTTATTGTCACTGCTGACATGAGCACAACTCACCAGCATCTTTTTTAAAGCTTCATTGGGCTACTTACAGAATTGCTCCAGGTCATCTCTGTTTTTAGACTCAGGCATGGCAGTGATTGTGAGCAGTGGGCAAGGATTTCCTCCTAGAGTCTGGCAGAGTGTCTGCTGCCTCCAGTAAACCTTCTTAGGGTTCCTATTTTGTTCCAGGATATCAAGATGGGACTGAAAAAGAAGCAAGGAAGCAGATTTATAAAGGAGTTCACAGTCTATAAAACCTGATTTTATTCCAGTAGCTGTATATTATTTTTGATACTAATTTCATATCTTGTTAACTTCCCAGATCCTCTCTTCTGCCAGTTAATATCAGCACCTTTTACATCCCACAAATATGCACAAGCCATTCACAATGCATCCTACTTCACTGAAGCTGCACAGAATATTTATTCTTATATCATGATCTCCTTGAGGATGTCCCTTTTTTATTGCAGAGGGGTCGGAGCAGATGACCTTTAAATGTCCCTTCCATCCCAAACTATTCTATGAATTTGCCTGAACCGTTCCTAGGTGCTTTTGTTAGCATAAAGAAATTTCTATGCATACATGAAATCCAAAAGAGAAGCATTTACTCTATATATTTTAATAAGGGTTTTGTAGAAACGTGAGAAAACTCACCACTTTTGAACATTTACAGAATTGATTGCCTAGCTGTCAAGCACATGCCAGTGAAACTCAGTGACAACTCCATATCAGAGGCAGCCAAAAAGTTTATATCGAAACAACATTTTGTACAGTCAGTAGTGGGAAATTTGAAGAGTGTCTTTCCAAGAAGTTAGTTAAAATGGGAGATTTTCTCCCCACCCCCCAAAGTTTATGACAGCTTTAAATAATTCTAAAGACCAACAGCTTCTTGAGAAATTTGAGGAAAAGAACTGGCAGCTTAGAAGAAAGACTTTTTGGAACAAATTCCGATCGCCTCATTAGACACGGAGACACTTGTCACCCACACAGCAGATGAAGTGTGGTTCTCTGTTTGCCTTGCAGCTGATGAGTGTGAGCAATGCCCCTGTGGGGTGGTGCAGAGTGCTGTGGAACACCAGTTGTCTCCCACTTGGTAAGAATAGGTGCAATGAGCACACTTGTGCTAACAAAAACACTTCAGTTCACCCAGTGACCCTCACAGGGTGATGCTCTGTCTCCATGAGTCAGGGTTAAATTTTAATCTACATTTATGGGACACCACATTCCTGTTTATCAAATCTTGGAGCTCACCATGTTTCAGACTGCTTTCCCAGCATTCAAATAGAGCCATGTAAACACAGAACTGAAATTTACAGTCAGCTATGTTATAAAACAATTAAAATACAGCTCTATAAAGTCAATTCAATTATTACATGCATTTAACAATCTCACATAGATACAGAGAACTCAATACCATCATTTACTTATGTTCCTGGTACCCAGTGAAACTTAATTGGGTATAGCTACCACAGAGATTTCAACTAGATATCAAAACAATTAATACTGTGATGTAAAAAATAGATAAATTACTGTTCATAAAAGAAATGTAATTACTAATGGACAAGAAGTAATGAACTGCAGAGTTCATCCAGTTCAAATAGGATTCTGCAATATTTCCTGCAAATATGCCTATAACCATTAAATATATATGACATTTAAAAACATTTTCAAATTATTAACTCCATATACAAGTTTATCTTCTTCCCCAAAGCACTATGTCTTTAATTGAACCCTTGGGTTCATAATCAGTTTTAATTTATTATTGATATGTAAAACCAACACATTTCACCAGTGGACAAATGCTTTAAAATGCCATCTACTGATGCACAAACCTGATTTAGTTTATTTACTGTGGAAATAAAAGTAAAATGGAGATGTGTATAGTGTATCACTTGATATTTTAAATTAGCCCAAGCAGAATTATTAGAAGTAATGATTTTGCTTTAGCTAGAGCTGGACATGACAATCTATCAGCCTTTTCCACCCATAATTTCCATTTACCAAACTTTATGGTCCTTATTGTGTCCGAGTTCATTTAAACTTTTCCTGGGGCAAAATTCCCTTTAACTTCCATTGAAGTTAAAGGCATTTTATTTAAAGAGACATTTAAATAGCATTTTATTTGAAGAGACAGTGAAATACTTAAAGACCTGGTACTGGAAGCCTAGAAATAACATCTTTTTCATCTCTATTCTATCAGGAGCAGGTGAGATATTCAGTCATTCCCAGAGCACACAGACTCTCCAAGTCTCTCTTGTTTTGTGCCAGCAAAAGATAGAAATCAATAACAGTAAAATAATGATGCGGCACTGCATTTATGTGAAATCTATGGTGGTGAATAATTCCAACCAATTCTTCAGTATTGCTTCTATTTTTTACCCTGCACACTGTAGATATTTGTGTCTTCAGGGCTAAAGGTCAGACCCCACCACTGGAGCACACACTCTCCCCCACAGAACTTTAGGAGTGACTGGTGAGGAACTGATGAAAAGTGAGCTGACAGACATGTTTTGGACTGAAGGCTGGGCTGGCCTTCTTCCAGATATTGGAAGCAGTTTCTTTGAATGTCTGTAATGGGATGCAAACCAGTTGACAAGAGGCTTTCTTGAGTGGGAATCAATCTAAGCCTAACTCTGCTGGTGTGCCAGGCAGCACAGCCAGTCCTGGGGGAGGACACTGTCCCCTGGAAAGCACAGCCTCCAGTTTGCTTTTGGCAAACTGATATCATTAGAAAAACACAGCGACCTCCACCAACCCACACCAGCATGTATTGGCCAAAACAGAATGTGCTGATAATGGAAACTGAGGTCAGAAGGGAGGGAAACTGATCTACTGGAACTGTGTGGTTTCATTTGCAGTAACATTATTCTCATCTTTAGCAACAAAGCAAAGCTACTCCCAGAACTATTCACTTCATTTCTTTCATCCTATCTCTTCTACATCAATTAGAGAGGAAGCACACTGGATGCATTTCCCAGAAAATTCCCTTACCATCCATCCCTTTCCACAGAAGAGGCTGTGGAAAACAAACCTGTGCCCAGTAAAAAAAAAAAAAAAAAAAAACTTGGTAGAACTCAATAACTAAATTTATGCTGTGGAGTTGTATTCTTTTAGTTTCTGTACTGACAGCACTGGTGGGAGTGTCACAAATTCCTACTGACACTCCAGAGTGGTAAAGTATCTCCAGAGCTGGTAAAGTATCAGATGAGGTCCAGCAGCCTGGTAATGCTGGGTGCAGCTCTGAAAGCTGGGCTGCTACCCTGTGTCAGGAGGAGGATCAGGCAGCACACCTGAGCTGTCATTAGCTTTAGCCCCCTTCTTCCCAGCCCTTCAGGAGGAGGATCCTGCCTCCTCAAGTGAGTGGAGACACCTTTGGTCTGTATTATGACTGCTATAAGCACTAATGGTTTGTGCTCAGCTTATCCCACAGAGAAACTTCTTTTCTTCTACAGCATTCTGGGCTTTACAGCTGGCAGGAGCTGCAGCTGTAAACAAGGCAATGACACCATCATGATCACAGAATGGTTTCAGTGGGAAGAGACCTTAAGGATCATCTCATTCCAACCCCCTGCCATGGACAGGGACACATTCCCCCAGACCAGGGTGCTCAAAGCCCCATCCAACCTGACTCTGAGCGCTCCCAGGGATGAGGAGGTGTGACATCAATCCTCTGTGTCATCTCAAACCCTACACATATCCAAGCAGCTCCAACCTGTCAAGGCCATTATCTTATCTAGGTGAACATGTCAGCATTACCATCATTGTGGAGTAGGTGTAGGGGTAGTGGTAGGCCAGGTAGCAGACATCATCTTTGTGAGGGAACTTGATGCTGAAGGTGAGGGTGTAGTAAAATCTTCCCCTCACGCCTCCTCCTGCAGCTGCACTGCAGCGGTAGTGGTTTCTGGAAGAAGAGAAAGAGGAGGAAAGTAATTGCTTTTCACTTCTAGATGTGCATTTGAAGCAGCCATGGGAAAAATAAGCATTCAGAGGAGCATCCACACAACAGGACACAAAGCCCAGCAGGGATTTAGGAGGCAGAACTGCACGTGGCAGTGCAGGGCACTGCCAGTCACGTGCTGCTGAGGGATGGGAGCACTCTCCTAGGAAAATAAAATCCATTAATGCTTCGTTTTGTTAAGATGCAAATAAAGAAGCAGTCAGCTAATAGTAGCTCACATAGCAGAGTCCAGACATATTTAAACTATGCATTCAGCTAAAATTGCTGTATTTCTTCAGATATTCACATTATCTTGCTCAGAGAGGCAGGTTCCTATTCACAGCCCTGAACAATGCCATAAGAAAATACTCTGCAAAAAGCCTGGAGATTCAGAAAATATGAATACCCTACCAAACCAACTATTCAGTTCCACCACAGGAAGAAAAGTGATATTTCAGGAATAAAAATAAATAATAAATAGGACATACATAAAAATATTTCAGATACCATCAAAGGCACTTTGCTGAGAAGAAAGGAGAGTGGGTTTGGGTAGAGACTGGGAGTGAAAGAGAAGTGACCTCATACAGATTTTCCAGTTGTGACCAATCCATAAATTCTTCTTTGTATCGCTCTTTTTTTGAAGACTTGACCCTCTCTCTCTCAGGGAACAGTGAGGACTAGCTGCTCCCTAAAAAACAGGGAGCTGAGCTTGACATGGAAGCCAGAAGAGCAGAGAACTCTTGAGGCAGGGTCATATCCCACAGCACCTGATCAGGGCATGCCTGGAGACAGCAGAGGAGCTCAACCACAGGTTCAGATCATCAGACAAGACTCGGGTGGTGAGGCGGGTCTGGGTCCAACCAGCAGGTCACTTCATGGGTCAGGATCTGGATCAGGATGTGCAGCAAAGCAGGGACACAGCAACAGGGACACAGCAGTGGCTGAGCTGAAGCCTCACTACAGCAGAGCTCTGGGTGAGGCTGGTCAACACTGACAAGGTCTAAGAGAGCGCACAAATCCTTGACACTGCCTTCAGTAAAACTACAAATCTTGTAACAAGCTCCTCAGTCTAGTGTCAGGAGCTGATCTCTTGCAGGAGACTTACTCTGATGAAGAGATGACTTCAGGCAGAGTAGGAAAGTTTTCTTTCAGCAGAGATGAAGTGACAAATCATGCACTTTAGGGAGAAGCCTCAGAGCAAATTGCATCCATAAGTACATTTCAAACAATATTTTTCCCACATTGCACCAATTATGCTGTTGCCAAACCTTCTGATTCTGAAGGACTGTGAGATTTCTTTGACAAATGTTATCATCAATGTTGCATTAAAATGCAAAAGAGAAGAGGCAACCAAAAGATGCAATTTCAACTCCTGAATTTCACAATACTAGTTTATTTTGCTGCTGTTCATTTTTATTCAAAGGGGTGGAAAGAAAAAAGATAATTATTCTTGTCAAATTCTCCAAAATAATCAGCTCTTTTTCATAAGGGAGAGACAATACCATGCTGCTAGGTTTTCACTTGAATTCAATATTTAGGAACATGTGGGGTGAGTGATACCAACTGGATCAATAGATAGTGCAGGAACAGAGTCACAGTGGCAACCTGAAAAGCCTATGATTTTATTCTCAGTTGAACCCTTTACCCCAACATTTCTTTTGAAAATAAAGCACCTTAATATTGGACAAAGACTAAAAGAGAAAAAAAATTCAATAAACTCACTAATATAGAAACACGAACTTAGCATTTATAGATGTATTTCACTGGATCAAGGGTTAAAGTCTGGTATCGTTTTGAAGTCAGAACAATGACATTTAATATAGTTCCTGTTAATTTTGATAATAAAGGATAATTAATCACCATTTCCTCCATGGTGATTAAGGAAAACGCTCACCTCCACAGCCTCTATTTTACTAAGTGTCACTTGGAAGGTTAGATCACCTTATTCATAAAGTGTGGTCACAAAAGTGCTGAATTCTCCCAAGTCCTCCCCTCCACATTCGGAGTCAGAGATGTGGGAGGAAGCAGGTCTTTGCTGATACTGCCTAAATATCTCACATTATTCCCACACTGCAGAGTAAAGGCTTCTCCCTCTGTAGTCTGTAATTCTGCAGACAAGTGTCCTCTCCTCCCTAAAATGGCCACTTTATCCCAGGGGTTTTGCAGGAAGAGACACCTCTGACCTTGATGCTGCACTGGTAGTTCAGCGTTGCTCACTCCTGCCTGCTCAGGCACAATTCCCAGGGCAGGGATGCTCTCACAGCACTGCTCAGCAGCACATTTCATCCTTGTTCCCAGCATCTCTGCTGCCCACCCAACTACCCACCCAGAAAAGACACTCCCAGACTTTTGAATCACTTCTTGATGCCTGCTTCAAACCATAGCAAGTTATCTGGCAGTAGCAGCAAGTTTACAGGTGGCTTTGGGATGCTTCAATATTCTTCACTCTTGCAGTGAAAAGAAAAAACCCTGTGTGTAAGCAGTGTAAATGATCACATACTTTTACTGTATATAATCTGGTCTCCTCACAATCCATCATACAAAGCAGTAGCTCTGAATATTTTTGAAAGAAACCTAAAAAAATAACATTTTTCCTCTGTGCCTCCCTCTCCTCCTACTGCTGTCAAGCCAAAATAACTCTATTGCTTCCTTTTTCCTCCACCAGATTGATGCTTTTTAGTTCCTCACCACTTTTTCATCACAACACCCTACCATACCAGCATGGAGCCTAAAGTAACAAGGAAAGAAAAGGAAAGGAATAAAAGACTCTAGCAACATCTGGTCCCCACTACCTTATTTGTCTCCTCTTTCAGAAACATGTTGAAAGCCTCTCATGCTTTCTAGAAGCCAACACACTGGTTATTGGAGAGAAAAAAGAGACCTAAGTGTAGTTTTCTCAATGAACACATAAGCTGTATCTATTGTGCCTTTCAGTCACTTTGTAGTAGTGAAATCACTTTGCTTGCTGCTCTTCTTCAGAAAAAAAAATGCACAAGTATTGTATTTCCAGCATAGAAGTGATGAAGAATTAATTAATAATACTACTTATCTCTTACTCTACAAGATAAGTTTTTGAGCTTGAAAAAAATCTTTGCAAATACAATCTCATTAAAACATGCTTCCTTATTTATCTATTCCATTCTTTGGGTGGCAGATAAGTGACTCTAATTTTCCACCCTTTGTAGGGGGAGAAACAGACATAGACAGGTGAAGCAGCCTGGACAAAGATGCAGGCAGGAAAGGAGCTGGGTGGTAACTGAGGAATTCAAAAGCACCAAGTGATTCAGGAGCAATACCTCTTGGCCATCTGATCTTTAGAGTTCCTATCTTTAGTACTGTAAAATACTAAACGTATTTTAGTACCAAATTACCAATTTAGTACTAGATGTATTTTAGTACTGTTAGATGATGGAATATGGCATTTTTGGCTTAGACTAAAATGGCCAAAGAAAGTGTCAATATCTCAGACTTCTGGGCCACTTCAAAACAGAGTTCAAATGGAAAGCAAAAGGTTTCTCTCTTTTAATCTGTTGATGTATTCCCTTGGTCCAAAATACTGCCCACCTGGAGTTTGGTGTCCTCATTTTCCATGTCTGGACTTCTTTACATCTCTAAATGTGGTTATTAAGTGCAAGACACTTTAGTAACACCCTCATTCATACCACAAAAAGCAGTATTTAAGAATTTACTGGGCATGGCTGTTATTTTGGGGTCTGCCACATTGGAAAGCAAAAAATGCACAACACAACTTCCTTTCCAAAGGGGAAATCTGTGATGAGATATTTTTGTTGTCAATATTTCAGGCAGAATCCCAGCTGAAGTAGAATATTCCCCCAGCCATTGTGCCATTAAGGTGTTCAGTCACACTGCAAAGGCCAGGTGCTCTCAGAGTGAGGCTGATGTCTCATCCTTCCACAGATACCATTAGAGCTGAGAAATGACCTGCTAATATCATGTTTATTTCATCTAATGTGATTATAAAGATGCTGAAAAGAGAAGACCTAATTCTGGCATGGTTATAATCACTAAACAGTCAAGTTTTTAGTGCTGGTGTGAGAACAAAACACTCAATGTGCCTCATAACCTGACCTGACTACTGTCTGGAAAAGCTGGAGGTTAGATAGTATGCTCAGAATGAGCCACGAAACCAAAGGCACAAGCACATTGTCACCAATTCAACACTCAGCTGCCTTTATTCCTTAAATAATTTGCCAGAAAGGAATATTATTCAGTGTATAAAAGCTGCCAAGACAGCAAGAGAATTAGATGATCTTATTGTAACTGCAACTGTTTATCATGGGTGTATCCTGTCACTTCACAGAGAGACAATAAAATAGAGCAGAAGTGTCACTCAGCTACTTTCTGACAAGAGCTCTGCTAATATTCTCCACAACATAAAAACTCTAGTGAGACATATGAGAAAGGAACACAGTGACACAGCTGTGCCACAACATTCATCTTTATGAGTAAACTACCCCATCCACAGGGAAGATGAATGCCAGAGATCAGCCAACCTGCTTCACACAGACATCTCACCAACGAGCTTTTCCTCCCCCTCTCCTTCAGCTCAGAGGTGTCTCTCAGCAAAGGCCCTGCTGCAAAAGCAATTAAAGGCATGCCTGGGTTCCTCTGTATTTTTCAAAGTGCATCACTATTTTCCCATATTTATTAATAACTCCTGGTAAAAATAATTGGACGAGATTCCCTTCAAAATATGCAGCCTCATCTTAATATACCTGTGACCAGAGTGAATGGAACTGAAGTGAGCTCTTTCCCCAAAACACTGGCAGTGTGATATCCCTGTAGCAATCCCACCTCCTTCTCTTCTGAGACAAAGCCTGAGCAGCTCCAACCACACTCGTTTCACATTCCTCCCCTCTACAACTTCTAATGACTGAGAAACCTTTTTATAATCACTGAAATAAAAACATTTAAATTCAGTAGAGGTGAAAATGTATTTATGTGTGTGCATGCACATTCTTGTGTATACAAAAATATGTGAGAACCAGGAACACAGAATAAAGGAAACACAAGAAGTACTTATCCTAGATGATTATGTTGACATATAATTCAATGTACAGCTAGAAAACACAGAATATTCCAAATCAATAAAACAATTCTCTCATATATTCTGAACAAGAATCTGATTACAGGCTTAATTGCACAATCATGGCTTAATCTTGGAAGTCAGCTGCTGTTTAATCACTGCACAATAGCTGCCTTGCTAATGATATGGGAAGCCACTGCAATGGTATCCGGCATGAAAACTCTGCCCATGCTCAGAGAAGTCAGAGATTACAGGCATGTAAAGGGAAACCACACATGTGAGCTCTTTAGGTAGAAAAGGTTAAGGTCAGGTGCATGAAGGCCAGCAAAGAGTACTTGAAACAAAATAAAATAGCTACTCAAAGTGCTGTAGATGGATGCTAGGCTGAGAGAGGATAATCTGTGCGTTCAACCCCTCCCCACTCCACTCCTGAAAAAAAAAAATTCCAACAGAAATTGGGGCAGCTTCTTCTGAGGCTCTGGCACACTGCAAAAGCAGCCTGAAACAGGGAACTTGCACAAATATCAGCACTGAGCTTGTCAGGATTCCTTTACACCACTGTCGTATGTTCAACCCATTCTTTGGCTCCTCAGCTCCTATATCTCTTACAAAAGTCTGAGTATGCAACAGAAAAACAATTATCCCATCCAGCTCTTTTCTTCCCAGCCAGGGGAAAAACCATCTACACTATTTCTCCATTCCTTCTCCTTCATCCTGGGCAAGAGAATTCTGCATATTCCCTGGCATCTAAGATCGAGATCTCACTTGTGGCTGTTGTCTGAGGGTGGAAGCACACAACACATTGAGCCAGCACCAATTTAGAGACATATGAAATAGGGGGCACTGGTGGCAAGAGGCTCATGACATCAGTGCAGTTAACAGGAGCAAAACAGTAGAAAAAGGAAGGCACAAATTATTCCCCAAAAGTGCACTTACTTATAGTAGCAGATCTCCTGGCCTGCCCGAATCCAGCGAGGCCTGCCCTGGAGAGCTTCCCTCACTGAGTACATGACCAGCTGCATGCCTACAGAAAACAAGAGAGTTTCAGCTGATGTGACTTCCCTGGCTGGAAAAGACAGGAGCAGGAAGGAAAAGGCTAAAGAAGAAGCATCATTATTTTGTCTGTGCTCTCTCTGCTGATAGTTTATGCAGAGCAAATACATTCCCAGAGCCCTGTGTTTTGTTCTGAGACAGCCACATCTGTACAAAAAGTCCCTCCAGAAGAAATGAGCTGAATAGAGTTTATTAAAAAATAAATTATTCTTCTGGCCTTTACAAACCATTTTGTTTACAGACAGAGGAAGGGAAAGAAAATAATATGAATCAAGGCATCAACAAGATCAGTAATTTGGTTAGTCTAATATTTTATGCTTGGCTGCACTATTATTGAACTCTTAATCCTACCATAGTATCAGAGATCTGTGTTGCATCCAGAACCCTGCCTTCCAAAATCAGCAAGCAAAACTAAAAGGTTTTAAACTTATTATTAGTCCTAAATACCACCTAAGCATCATAAATGCTGATAATAATAGCATCCATCTTTGTACTGCATTATCCCAGAGCATGACCTCTTCCTGACCTCCAAAATATTAACATTTCATGCCCTGAGGGGGTAAGGCTTTCTCTGATCTGAGTTGCACGTCCATTACTCACAGTTCCATGAAGACAGCCAGTCTGCAGGGAGATTTTCTATCAATTTCACACACCTGCCTGCTCTTTAGGGCAGGGTGAGGATGCTGAGCTCTCTGCACAGGGTGTCCCTGGCCTGGGGCTGCAGGGGAGGCTCCTGTCAGCAGCTCCAGTGGACCCAGCACAGCCACAGCTGAGCCCAGCAATGATGCTGGCACCACTTCTGTGACAGCACATTTAAGAAAGAGGAAAATGCCCTCCCAAGTATTTTTGCATGTTGATAAGTTGCCCCTCGAGCCTTCTCTTGGCTGTTCTTGTGCTGGGGGTAGGTGATGCTTGAAAATCATTAATACTGATGAACATCTGTATTGGCAGCTATTCAATTCCCTTCTTCCTTTGGGTTTCTCTGTTAAACTCCCCAGCACTGTTGGAGCCAGAAAGTATCAGCAGTGATGCTTTTCCAGCTCACCTTGGGCTGTGCTGTGGGGCAGCACTAACCCACCACAGCCAGGAGCAACCACTATAATGCTGTTTTCTGAACCAGTGCTGTGAGATATGTACAAGAGGCAGTTCTGTGTTTGGTACCAGGACATGGCCACCACGAATTTTGAGAGACACAGGCCTGTCCAGGTGCCCAGCTGATCAGGGAGGGGATGTGAGGCTCAGTGTCTGCGCTTCTGAGTCCAAAGGACTCACACACAAAATTGTCTCAGAGCAATGGTTGCTACTAGTCTGACATCATATTCTAATTAAAAAAAAAAAAATAGTTTTTCCTTTTTACTTCCCCTGTGGAAATGCTCAGTTTTAGAAAACAAACTGAAATCAGGGTTCTGATAAAATCTACCATGGCAGAGTAAGTTAGTGAAAGAGGGGAAAGAAGAGAGGTGGAGGCTGTGCCTCCTGTCTTGCTCTGCTCCTGGCCACAACTATTTCATTAAAAATCCTTTCTGCTGGTTTCAAAGTCACACAGTGCCATCTAACCAAGAGCAAATGGGAAAAATCAAACCAGACAAGTAACCAGGAGCTGCAAAGAATTGCCACCCAGGGCACTTTGGCACTACATCACAACTGCAGGCTTTTTGTCTCAGAGTGTGGGCATTAGCCCAGGAAGGTGCAGAGGGAATGTGACAAACAAACAGCATCTCTTACCACTGCTCTGTGTAAATACTCTGCATGTGCTGGAAGGGGTAGTGAGCCTTGCTCAGCCAAGCCAGAAAAGCTGGAGCTTCACTGCCCGCTCGGAGCAGCGGAAGGAACCCACAGAGGAATTGTTAATAGCCAACCCCACAAACAAGCCATCCAAAAGCAAGCCATGGCTTAGCCTCCCTCCTTAGTCCAGATGGTATTTTCACATTTCTCTTCCAAATATATTATTCATTGCATGCTTGAACATATGAGTCATGTGCAGTTTCAGGTACACAAAATTAGATTATAAATGCTGACAACAGCCAAACTAGCAGATAACAACCTTCCACCAATAATAGCCTGAATCTCTGGCTACAAGAGTGAAGGCACTAGGGGCTACATCAACAATTGCATTGTGGTTTTAAATAGGACATCAACATCCTTCATTTTCAGGCTCCTACCACACACACCACACTGAATTGTTTGATAATTCAGGTAAGCATTATAAGATGACCAAAAGAATTCAATTGGGGTCTGTATGAATACTCGAACTTCAGCCCTTTGGGTTAAAAAGTAAATGCCTTTTAATTTGTCATGTCACTCATCCAGCCAGTCTCACACATACGAGTGATTCCAACTTCTAAGGCTGTTTGTTATAGGTACATTGATCCTCAGAGAGTCGTCCTGGTGATGCTAGAGGCTGTAGCCACAGGGCTTCAGAGGAATGCAGAGTCTAATATTATGGACTAATTAAACATTTTGAGCCAGGTCTTGAGCTGGTGTAAATTAACAGAGCTCCATGGAAACAAACCAAAAAACCCTCAGCCCATGCCAGCTAAGAATTCAATCCACAGTCTCCTTGCACAAGAAATAATTTCTTTCTAAAATGGGCATTGAAAGATGGGATTTGCCCTGCCTGTTTCTGAACAATTCTGCCTTCCTCCTGAACCATGACAGGAGCTCAAGGACAGGAAGGAACAGAATTTTTTATCATCATTAGTATCAACAGAAATTTCAGTAGGTCCAAAGATGTCTTATGAGATAAAACCAAAGAATCATGAATATTTGTTTGAGGATTATCGCATTTATTTAAATCTTAGAAGTACTTTCCAATCCTATGCTGCTCATTCAGTTCCCACTGATTGTCTTTCCCCTCAGCTCTCCCAACCCTAGTGCTATTCTTCTTCAGTTCTGGTCTATAAACACAACAGTGATGTTTATTTCCCCCCACAAATCCTCTCCCAAGTCTCAATATTCAGTTTCCTCCCCAGTCCTCCTGAGGATAGACAAACGTTCCTTGACAAATCTAAAGTGACTTTTTCAGTGGACTTCAGGGCAGCTAAGATTGAATTTACAGTCTCCCTTACAGACATGGAGAGTTTGAAACCTTTATGGCATTAAAGAGATATTGTTGTGAAGAGAAGGCTGCCCCAATTCCCCAAAGGCTCATACCATAATTAAACTGGCTGTTGAACTTCTCGCAGTTGATGATGTTGAAGCGATAGGGAACCACCGACTTCATGTCACGGACCTCGAAGTAGAACCACTGGTGGTGCTGGTTGCTGTTCACATCTGCATTCATAATTAGGTCATACTCAAACCTATAAAGGAAAATAATGGCAGCAGTGGCCATGAACACCCCCTGTCTGCCACTGAACATGCAGACAGCAGGCTATGCAGTCAAATTGATTGATATTTTGTGAGCATCACCATCAAACACCATTAAATACTCACACTATAATAGTCAAAATATTTTGAGCTCTGTTTTCTTAATCATGTTCCTTCCATGACATCCAGGTGTTAGAAGGCATAATAAGCTCCACATCATCTAATCTGCTTCCCTGGCTGACCCTTTGCAAACCCAGGAGAAGGCCACCATCCCATGCTGTGGTCACAGCAGCAGGCAGGCTGGGACACCTCTGTGCAGGGGTACTTACTCACGCACTTGGATCGCCTTCCGAAGGTTTCCCGACTCAAACTTGGAGAAAAATGTCAGACAGCCTCGAGCAGCCGGGCTTGAGAGACTGCTGGAAAGCAAAGCAAGGACACCTGTAGCAGACTGATTCAAAGACAAGTCTTCCCCAGGACCTTTTCTATGCTAAATTAGCTTTAATATATATTTTTTTTTTAATAAGCAAGACCCTGGGAAGAAGGAGGAGGTGAGCAAATCCATAACCTTCCTATCCAATGTAACTTTTCTCTCTACTCCTGCTTAATAATTCTAAATCGCATCTTTTCTTTTGCCAATACTCTCTTTTGTCACTGTCCACGTTTGCTTTCTTTATTCAAGTTACTTTCCCACTGGACTATTCCTATTATTTCATTAATTGCAGAAGGCAGCTTTAAGCAATTGCTCTATATATACTCTTCCTTCATCTATAGTTTCTTTCACCAACTGCTTAGAAACTTTTAAATTCATCCTAAGCAACTTCATAACTTTCTCATACCTCAAACTCTCACCTCATTTTTACTCCAAAGAATGTTTTCCAAGTCACCTATCCTTCCTCTGAATGCAATTTCTTTAAAATTTGGGACCCTCTCAACTGCCCAGTGCTACATCTTCTCACAGACCATAGTTGAGTGCTTAGAGCTTTCACAAGGCCAGATGTTCGAGGGGTTTTTTTGAAGTGCTGTGAGAGTGTCACACTTTTAAACAGGGTACATCTACAGCCTGTGACACTGGCTGTGCAGACAATCAAGGGGAAATTCTGCCCCAGGGGGTGGAGAAGATGGATTTGGCAGTACACTTCCCAGCACTGGTCTTCACCTCTCTGTTCCAAATCACTGCATGCAATGCAGACAGATCCAGGGACAACCTACAGTCCCTTTGATGTATGGATTTTCTTGTTCTATCTAAAAGTTCTGATGATTTTCTGCTCCCGTGGCTTCCACAACAGATCCTTCCCCTGGAGTCACCTAGAAACAATCTACCTCTCCTGGATATTTTCTCTGTTAGGCCTTTACCCCCTGTTACTTTGCATTTATCAGGGCTGATCAAGTAAACTGAGCTCAGTGACAGCACTGACAGTGCCCCTGGTTGCAGCATTCATTTGAAGTGGCCCACCTGGGATCATCTAAATCAAACACAGTTCTTCCAATCACATCCCCCGGCTGGATTAGGCGGCGAACATCATCAAGGACTTTGTCCCTGGGAAAAAGAAATCAGCAAATCAGCAAAATGTAGTGACAGCGTGAGAAATATTGATATATTCTAGAAAGAGTCTTAGGAAATTCTTTTTAAGTACTGGAAAGGACTTCCATTTGCTAATTCCAGGTGAACTTTTTTCCCCATCATGAGAACACTTCTGCTCCATCCCCATTACAAGTTACCTTTTGGGTTAAATGACTGATTCTGGAAGATTATTTATTCACTACTGGATTGTGTCAAATTTGATTTATCCTCAGTTCTTCCCAGTCAATGCCAACCCCCAAGCAGCCAGTCTTACCCTGTGAGGAAATATCTGCCATTGCTTACAAACCTACTAGTCTGACTCATAGTGAATATTGACTATAAGTCAAGCTGATTTCTACTCATTAAACAGAGCTTCTCTGATCCCTGAAGATGATCAAATGTGGAATACCAGATTTTCTTCCTGACCTTTGAAGCAATCATGTTATGCCTTGAAGCATGATATGATTAGTCCCATTTCAGACGTACAGTTACACATGTTGTTGTAGCCATAAAAACAGAGCTTTTAGAGCAACATTAGTGCAAGAAGATGGTAGAGTGATTTTCCCTCTAAATAAGATTTCTAGCTTATATATTTACTGCAGAAAGAATTATTCTCCTAGCAGTCAGAAATCAGTGGTTTCAACAAATGCCATTAGTTGATCAACTCTAAAGTTTAGCATAGAATCCACCATCTTTGCTGCCTGCTAATAATCCCCTAGACCACTAAAAAGAAATATAAAGTCATTGCATATAAGAAATATAAAGTCATTGCATATAAGCCTATGTCAAGCCAAAAAACTGTAGTTATAAGAGTTTTCTCTCCCAGCCCGACTTCAGAACAGAGCTTCCCACTCATCTGAGCACCTAAATAATGACAGGTCCTTTCTGAAAGGACAGATGGGATTTTCCCTCAAAGAAACATATGGGATCAATGCTGCAAGCACTAAAGGTGGCTGAATAAAGAGTAAGATTGAAGGTAAAAACATATCTCACAAGGACACAGAGGCTTCTCCATCTCTAAAATGGACTTGTTCTCATTTGTGTTCTAACAAGGTTAACAACCCAACTTAGATTCCCATCACAAATTTAGGTATATTGATTAATTTGTTGATCAACTGAGGCAAATAACTGGGTAGCAAAAAAATTGTTCAATAACTTCCTAAGGCATTCAGAGCTGTTAGAGTCAGAACCTACATAAACCAGTTTTGGGCCCAAGAGCTCTCAATGTGGTCACTCCATTAAAGCACAATCACCTTTGGACCCCATGCTTGCGTTCCAACACGGGCTTGCTGTAAGGAGGTGGCTGGTGACCCCAGAAATCCGGGAATGCCAGCTCTCTGTAGCCTGGGATGGACTTCACACATATGGCCCTGGCTGCATAGAAACAAGGGCTGTGGAATGGGATATCCCCTTGGTGTTTCTCCAGAAGATTTCTAACTATATCGGAGCTCTCCAGCCTCCCTTCAGGACTAGGATTGATTGAGGCCTCACAATGAGGGTAAAACATTTTTTTGTACCAAGCAGCATCTTTTAGGAGAGAACACAAAGCAAACACATGACTCCTGGCTGGATCTTCCTCCCCACAGAAGTCTTTATCCTGGACTTCTTCAACAATGTCTCTCTTTTCATCATTCTTATTCCATATGCATTGCTCCTCCTTTCTCCAGCTCTGCAATGGGACTTTGAAATCCTGCTCTCCTGGATCTGGTCCCATCTCTGTGACACTTTGGTTTCTCCATCTGCAGTTCGGATGCTTCACAGAAGTAGCATTTGGAATGAAATGAAAGGGAGCAGAGGGAAGACTCTCAGTCCTGTCCTCCAAGTTCTTCTTTTCCTCAGTCTCAAATTCAAGCTCCTTTAAATTTAAAAAGCAGAAGAAATTAAAAGAAACTACAGACAGATTATGCCTTGTTCCAGAGGAAACCTTTCAAGGAGGAAAAGAGGAAATATTTACACATCTCCCAAAACTGTACTCAACCAATAAAACAGCCAGAGCAAAATCAGTGCATGAAGCACCTGCCAGCATTTCTCTATCCACAAAGCTGTTTCGACAGAAATCCTCAGAAATCAAAAGGATCTGATTGGAGATGACTCACCCAGATGACTCAACCAAAACAAATCCTTCAAACTAAGAAGGGAAGATACTTTATAAGGTATTTTTTTTTAAATATAAATGTCACAGGAGTATAAAGGTGGCCAATCTCTCATGCAAAACTCCATCCCACCTTCATGCAGGAGTATGATTTAATCCATTTGGCTACTTATGGTACTTATGGTCACAATCAGTATCAAAATATTCTGTGTACAGGAGATATATTAACCCAGTGATCTTCTTCAGATTCTTATTTGAAACAGGGTTTTCAGCTCTCCTAAATTCCAAAACTTGTAATGAGTGCAATATTTCTTACATTTTGTCCCAAGCATCACTAGAAAAAAATTACTTGAACTGTTCATTTCACTCAGTGGCAGTGCAATCTCCTCTTCCTTCAAACCACTAGTTGACAGTATTTACTTTTCACATCTCATTCTGATTTTGATATTGCTGTTGAAATTGCCAGCAAGGATTCAAATTATCTGACAGATTTCTCATGTGGCAATTGATTCAACAATGCTTACTTAATCTACACCCAGACAAATGTGCATCAAACATCATTCCTTTTATCATTCATGATTCACACCAATAAACTACTGCAAAAAGTCACAATCTTTGGCTTTTCAGTCCTGTAATACTTACAGATTCACTTTTGAAATAGCCTTGTCTAGCTATTACTTGTCAATACTCCTTTTCAAGTATTTCTTAAATTCTGGAATATTCACAAAGAAAGGAAATTGCACTACAACCATACCTGAAAATTCTGGAAAAGTTCTGCACACAGAGCTTCATATTTTTCAAGCTCTTGTTCTGGCCGGTCAAGCACTGGCTTTGACCTCAATTTATTCACATCTGTCTCCAAGTCACAATCCTACAAAAGCAGAATTAGAAAAGCACGTGTATTACACCTGCCCCATGAGATGATCTCAACCATCAGTGAATTGAGGATAAAAACAGTATCTGCAACTTTCACAGTCGAGGGCTGCTATGCATTAATGTGCAGCCCTACCCATATCAGATGTGAGAACCAAAGCCAAACTGTGTCAAGCATTCAGCTACTACATTACAAAAACAAAAACAAAAAAAACAAAAAAAAAAAAAACAAAAACAAAAAAAAAAAAAAAAAAAAAAAAAAAAAAAACAAAAACAAAACAAAACAAAAAAACCCAAACAAACAAAACAAAAACCATACCAAGAAAAGTTGGAGCAAGAGGAAAGAATGGAAACATGGCATTGATGATTGGCCATTACATTACAGCAATATTCAAATAATTCAACATGTCTATCTCCCACCAAAAGCCATCAAAGAAATTATTTACTCCTGACAAACAGATTCATTTCTGAAGTTGTTATAAAAAGAAAAAAGTAAAATTGCCTGAATGCACCAGTGCCCATGGCATTTCAAACCCTGAGCCACGTTTGGGTCACAAAGCAGAGTCTGAAGTGTTGTTTGGGCAGAGATGAAAAGGCAGTGAAGACCTGCCAGGAGCATGAGGTCAGCTGGAAAGGATTTGCCACTGAGAGCATACTGATGCATAAGAAGCTTCAGATTTTGGATGGAAAAGAATAGATGGTTGATGCAGTGATTTTTATTTTCCTAGAACTCTCTGAACAGTTCCTGATGGAAAAGTAGAGCCAAGTTTCAGTTTGGTTGGTGTTGCTAGCATGCATGGATATGTGTTATGTAGCATTGAAAATGTTTGCAAATCACATCAATACCAGCAAACATTGTGCAAAAGACCTTACACAGAATAAAAAGGGAGTAAGCTGAAAGTTCATTATCCATTCCCTGCTTGCTTTCCTTTTAGCAAGGTTTTTATACAGGAGATATATGACCAGCAAACCAGACAAACAGTATTTAAAACTCATATTCAGAAAAAGCTCTTAGGAAAAAAAAAAAAAAAAAAAAAAAAAAAAAAAAAAAAAAAAAAAAAAAAAGACAACCCCAAAAACTGCTTACATCTACTTGGTAAATCCTTATGAATAATGAAATAGTTCAGAAGCATAGAGGAGCTGTTACTGAATGAATAACTAATTAAAGAAGGAGATAAATCCACTATCAGCCTTATTCCTAATGAGCATCTTGACGAGCTCTAATAGTCAGATAAAACCAGCCAGACAGGGGCAAGTTAGGACACTCAGAAAATGTTGGGGGTGGGGGGACGAGGTGGGGGTTTAACTGCCTTTTTTTGCTGGGTGACATCAGTTTAATATCAGAGGAGAAAAAGACAGGGCAACTAATGAGAACTCTCTTTCACAGAAGTCTCAATCACTTCTAATTAGACTGCATTTGCAACTTCATTTCTTTAATTTGCTTTCCCAAGCCACTTTATGTGGATAAGACTTATTAGCAGCATCCACTACTTCACATTTGCATGTGAGCTAGTTTGTATTTTCACAACAAAAAAGTTTGCACCCTCATCCTCATCTGGTAGAAGCTTTTTTTGCCAGTTAGGCCACTGCAGGGAGAGTGCTAAGGGAGAATTCAGAGAAATATTGAATAATTCATTGTATTATTTGTCTGTGTGCAGCAGCAAATAAAGAGGGAATATAGGTTCAATTGCACCAGCTGTGGCTTAAAATAACTAGCCTTTTCCTCAGGGTAGGTGCACAGCCCAAATATGCTCTGATATGGGAATAAAAAGAGGGTTAGCCTTTCGTAGATGATAAATCAATTTTCCCTAAATGCCATTTTCCTGGCATATGCCGAGCGGATCAAAGATCCACCATTTATCCCTGACTGTGGATGTTATTCTGAGCAGTCTCTGCAGGAACAGAGAAGTCACCAAACCCCCCCCACCCAGGGTGACAAGCATGAAATAAATAGAATAGATGCAGGGCACTTTTTACTGAAAGTCAATACATTCTCCTTTCCCTTTTCCAACTATCCTCCTATTGTCCATGTAGTGTGTTCACATGGACATGCACATACATTTTTTGCTTAGATAGTCTTTCAGGGCGTCAAAATGGACAAAAAAATGTTTTATTTTCCAGTATGTAGATAATTATGGGAACTATGGCTCATATACCTACTTCCTCTTTACCCTCCACATCCTCATTATCCCAGTCATTTTCAGCCTCTTCCTCTCCTTCACTTTCATTGTCACCACCTGTAGAAGTAGGAAGGAGACAGAGACAAAGGTGTTCAACCTAATATCCCTCTCAGACCCCACAGAGAAATACATGTAAATTCTTCTATGTGTGCCACACAGTCCACAGCCCACTACAACCTGATTAAAGCAAATCCCATTTGTTAATCTCAAATAAATGAATTTGGCACTAATTCAGCCAGTTTTTAAAGCTCTGTTCTCTTGGATTCAAGCACTGCCTTTCAAAACCATGACAAATGTCCCCATGATATGGATCCAACTCATTTTACAAAGCAATACAGAGATTTTCTGCTTGGCTGCAATGATATTACAGGATGCTCTTAATCTGTATTATCTAGATTAGGGTGTTTTACTGCTATGATTGTTATAGTATTTCAGCATCTTCCACACAAAATTGAATGTAGCAAAAATTGCTTCTGTGTATCATGGAGCCTTTTCTGCAGAGTAGCTGTCCTGCCTTTCCAGCAAGAGCTCCCATCCTTTACTCGTGCAACATGACTGCTATCTGCTTTTACTTTAGAAATGGAAAAGGATAATAATTCTTGCAATTTTTTACTGAAAAAGCTGCAGGGCAATTTTTACCCCCCCCCCAAGCAGCCAATACACAGGCACAATTATGTCTCTGTCTGCTACTGGGGAGCAATGGCATCTCCAGCCTCTGCTATACTCACTCTGCTCCTTTATTTTTTGGATAATAGAACAATTTTTTCCCTTTTCCTTGCTCCTTTCCATCTTCTCTCATTTTTTCTCCAAACAGACTCTTGCAGCTTCAAGAAGACGTGGGAGTAATTTCTTCCCTACTGAGTGACACTGTAGGTTATCAGATTAATTTTAACTGTAAACCTTGGGATTATGCCAAGTCTCCCTCCTCCAGATCCCACAGTTAATCCTCACGTCAGGCTCCTTTTCCTCCTTCTGAACTCACCCTTTAGCCATTTACCTTCAGATCCCTCACATGGAGGTTCAGCACTGGCATTCCAAGGAAGAGGGAAGGAATAGGAACTTCTTACAGTCACCACAGGCAGATGCTCCTTGGGGTAGCACTTTCTGAGAATATGAGTCGCAGTAGTTATGATAGGATCCAGATTTTTACAAGATAAACAGTCCTAGGAAACAAAGGAGAACTACATTAAGAATAGTCTTTTACAACAGTCCCCTCTGTCATAGTCTCCCAGAGCAGAGCCACTCTTCTGGTGAGAACATAATTCCCTTTACCACTCATGAGTTACACCCATAAACAGCAGCAAAACATCATAATCTTGGTTTTTCAGTCCTAAAGACTTACAGGTTTACTCTTGAAATAGTCTTGTCTAGTTACCACTTTCCAACACTCCTTTTCAAGTATTTCTTAAATTCTGGAATATTCACAAATAAAGGAAACTGCATTGTTGATTGTACCTGAAAAATCACATGAACGCTCTGGACACGTTGCTTCATATTTGGGAGACTCACCAGCTCAAGCTCTGCTCCAAGACATTGTAGCCAGGGTACATAAAGGAAGCTAACACAGGTTACAGTAGCACTGAAGCAATATGTTTTTTAATATGGATTAAAGAATGCTTTGTGGAGCCTATGTGTATGTTTTGGCTGCCAAAACATGCCAAAATCTGTGCTTCTGCACCTTCAGCACATCTATACCTGGAGTCATCATGCCAAAATTCACACAGATAAACTAACAAAGTTAACACCACCATTTCAGTATATTTAGGGTACACAATGTACTCTCAAAGAGAATACACTCCCACTGTACTCCGTTCTCTGTGGTTAAATCATTAGGTCCAAGAGCTATTCTGAAAGATCACTATATTACCTAATCATAAAATAATTAATAACTGCAGTATCCCACAATTTCTACTGCTACAATCCAGAGGAGGAAATAGACCGGTAAAGATATTTTTTACAGCCCAGGTATACTTTGAAGACAGAGAATATTTTGTATTTTTGTTGTGCTGTTGTGCAAGCGAGCTCCTCAGACTTTTATTGCAAAGAAAACAAACCAAAATTTCCACAGAACTAAAGAAAGACCCCCTGAGACATCACAGAAATTATGTATATCTTCATACATCACAGTGTATGTCTTCAATACAACAGAGTTAGAGAGTTTGGATAAAGGAATGATAATGCTGCACAAAGGCAAAGTTGTTTAAAACCAGTGGATGCAATTCTCAGAAAACCCAGCCCTTGGATTTGCCCAAATACAGCACACCCAAAGCACAGCCTCCGTCAGAGTGACTGAGTCATAAGTGCAGTACTCTACTCAAATTCACAATTTTCCCTCTGCCTCTCAGCATGTTTTCTTCAATGGTTTGGAACAAAGACTGAGCTCATCAGAACAGGAATGCAACTTAAATAAGCAGCATGAATATGCTACAAGGCAAAAGAACTATTGCAATACATTCTACTACCATTTCATAATTTTGCATCCCTGTGGTAGAGATAAAATGGAACAACCAAGAGGGGAGAAGAGATACTTTGTGTCGTTATCTGACAGCCCACAGTCAGCATTTGGGCTGGACAAAAAAAACCCAGACAATCCAAGCATTCAGCAGAATCAGGCAGAGGGCCAAGAGAATGCAAAAAAGAACATAAAATGACCATTGGATCACAGGTCCTGCCTGACTAACCTCATCTCCTTCTAGGAAAAGGTGACACTGTTTAGTGGTGGACTTGAGAATGCTGGGTTGATGATTGGATTCAATCTTAAATGCCTTTTCCAACCTAAATGATTCTGTGATAAAGTACTTTGTCATAATCAGGAACAGGAAAATGGCTGTATTGGGGTTCTTTAGGTTGGGGAGGATTTTACTGTTTTCTCATGTATGATTGAACAGCATTACAAGATTCAGTGGGATTAACCAGGATTCCTGTAGGGAGGCTAGAAAAAATCATCTAAAGCTGACATGCTTACAAGACTCACTACAAGAATTTTAATATTTATTTCTGGTTCTCTGGCTGTTTGGAACTAGGGGGAGAGAAAAGAAAATTATGAAAGCATCTCTGAGGAAAGTTTTATTATGGGTAGAGCAAACACCATGGAGAACTGGTTTCTATTTCTGTTTCAATTTATTCACTCCTTCATATGGTTGCCTTTGTTTGGTTGTTATTAAAGGAAAGATTAGGAAAGTTTGTCTACATGTGGGAACAGGCTAATATTCTCAACAGTCTACTAGTTTAGTTTACTAAAACTGATCTGTTTTTGCTCAAACAGTGAATGCAGGACTGTTTAATTGCCTGCCTTGGGACAACCATCTTAATTCATGGCCAAGTGAATTTAAATAGTCAAGACCAAGGCATGTTCATCCAGACAATGAACTTCAACACATGGAGTTGCTCAGTGAAGCTATTTGGAAGTCATATTTTTCTCTTCAGCAAATTAGCTCACAAGTGGAAACAAGCCTTCAGATACCTTAGAGAGAATTTGTGGGACTGTTTTCATTACTGCTCATAAAGTGCTCTCAGATTCTAAGGTAACACTGTTTACAAATGGCTGAAAATGATTACATCAGTGTATTGGAAAAGCCCTTTTTACTGACACCTGGGAAGCAGACAGGAGACTGCTCTGTATGTGTGTAAGCTATCCCATTTATTTTGTGGTGGGATAATGTGAATGAGGGAAGAGTAAATCCTTAGCTCAGAAAACTCATGTAAAGCTAACCTAGATTCAGATCTGCTTTTTAATCTCCACTGAATCTGGAATAGAACAAATATTATGGTATGTGATATATAGGGAAAAAAAAGGAGGTTTCAATATGACAGTAAGACAAAAGATAGTGATGCTGATTGATGCTCCTACTGGCAAACAGAGAGTGGAATACAGGATAATATTATCCTAGAGTAGTAAGGAAGGCTGAAGAGAAACAAGGCAAGCTTAAGAAACCAGATGGAAAAGTGATAAAATATCAAGATAACATTCCATGCAGCAGTATCTCCTAAAGCACATACAAACCTGTTTTCTTGTCTCAGAGTAGGCAGCTCTGTCACTGCACACAAAACCAGACAGTGCTAATGTGAATATACCATTTAACTGTCAGGAAAATCTAAGTGCAGCTAGGAAAAGGGAATGGGAACAGAAAGTACTTCCTTTCCATGAATGATTTCATTATCTATAATTATTTTTTTTTCCAGGTAGGAGTAGAATTCAAAACATCTCTAAATTCCCCTAAAATATCCCTAAACACTTTTCAAATTGAGTAGCAGTCACTTCTAATCTATGTGAGGTGACAGTTTTTGAACTATTGGCTCCTCCTGTGAAGATATAAGCTTAAGGGCTATTAAAAGTTCAGGTATTTCATCTGTCCATCAGCCCAGACAATAGGCAGCCAGAGAGGTTTCAATTGAAAACCAGCCTTGTAAATCGAATTTCCGCTGGAGTTTAAAACAAACCCATCTTGGCAAAACGGTTTTCATTTCAATAAATATGTGTGCATAAGAAAAAAAAAAAAAGCCAACCAACCAAACAAACACTTAAAAAGTTTCAGCAGAACTTTTCTAGCCAGATTTCAACACCTTAAAAAAATCTCGTTAGGTGCTCAGAGTTTGGTCCAGGGTAATCACCAGAGCCAGTGCATTCCCTAAAGGCACTAAAATACTGTCCACACACAAAGTCATTGCTTTCCCAATTAGGAGTTGTTTTTCTTGTCCTGTCTTCATTTCTTTCTCTCTTGCCACAGCCTGTTGTCTATCTCAGAAGACAAGATTTCCCATCTTTGTCTCATGAAAATAATGAAGATTTTCGTGGCAGCAGCAGCCTCTACCTCAGGTTAGATAGGGAAGAGCATGAGTGAGATCTCCTAGAGCTGCCAGACTCCTGCCAACACTTCATTCTTGGAGAGATGCTGCAAGACTGACAATATCCCAAAGAAGCAGTGAGAGAATATTGAGCTTTGAATATATTAACCTTGGATATTTCTTGTCCAAGGTCTCCCTAATAGCACACACTGGGAAAAAAGCAAACTGGAGGCCCCTGAAGCTGTCATTTCCACTCCACTTCTGACCTTTGGAAGGATTAACATTATCAGTGTTTACTGGAGCCTTAGTATGTCATTTCCTGGGTGTGCACCCAAGGTGACCCCACGTTTGCACTTGCCATGGAGTTGCTCCAGGCTGAGCTATCAGGAGGTGTTAGCTCAGAAAGCTTCAAGGGCTGTGGGAGGTTCTTGAGAGGGAAGGAGCCAATATCCACCCTCCAGCAGCTGCCTCCATCCACCCTATTCACCTTTCTTCAGACCAAGGACTTCTCATTAACAGAGGCCATAATCCTTTGGGAGGTCTGCTGGCTCTGGCCACCTCATCCTACCTAAAGAAAAGGTCAATTCTTCATAAGGAAAGTGAAGCGAAAAATTCCAGAAGTCTCCCATACGCTGCTGGTTAGAAATGACTCATGACAGTGATGGAAAAGGGGAAGAAATAAACACATTGAATCATAAAGGCAATGGATTTTTTAAGGGAGAAGGAGACAGGCTTTTCTTTCTGATGGTTCTAGAGCAAGATAACACATAGCCAGTAAGAACAACAATGGAAACACTCTTATGGAATCACACAGGGGGTTTTCTCTAAGGTCAAAGCAAGCTAAGGAAGCATTTTGCTGAGAGACTGAGAAAACTCTCACTGTTCTGTGCCTGCCTTTTCTATACCTTATAGGCATCCCATCTGCAGGACCATGGCATCTTTCTTGAACTCACATTAATGTTTCACAAGATTAAAATTTAACCTCCTGAAAACCTGTTGATGGATGTTTCTCATTAGGAAAGGCTTAGCTAAATGAGCATTCTGTTTAAAAGGCTGATTGAGTGGAATTATCTGGTTATTGTAAAGAAAAATCTCACAAAAGACCTAAGCAATTCCCCTATAGAGATATTGCATAATTCTTCAGGAGAAGTCCAAGCAGGCATCAGGATGCACGGGGAAAGAGAAAGGAAGCACTAAAAGTAAGAACTAGAATTCCCATGTGTCTCATAGAAATTAAGAATTGTTTTAAACTGAAACATTTCAGCTTCTCTAAAGTACTAAGTGTGCAAAAGTCAACAGCTCTTAATGTAATCAGTTTTTCCATTTATATGTCCTATCCTTAATTTATATAACGACGGAATTTCCTGCAGTGGGATGTAGAACCCAGCCCTAACCACCTCATTTAAACACAAAAAACTCCATTTACCTGCACACTTGTGAAGAGAATCTCCATTCCCCTGGAACCAAGGAAAGTCTCCCTGCCCAGCTGGATGTTGGTGATGTACTTTAGGCAGAGCAGGAGACCCCTGCGAATGTAAATGTAGTTGTTGGAGACATCGTTGCGATGCCAGTCCTGGTAGAGCCTCAGCAATTCACCCAGGTAGCCTCTGTTCACTGCCCGGCGGCTGTTTGACTCTGAAAAGGAGAGAAAAGGCTGAATTAAACTCCTTCCTGTTTGGTAACTGTGGCTACTCAGCGCTTGAACTGTGCTTTATCACCTTTATCACCTGCTCATCCTGGCTTAAGGGTCTCAGTTAAAAACAAAAATATTTTTTTAACATTTTTTTTAATGTAAAATGCTGATTGCTAAACATGACCTATGTTCCTGGAACATTACATGGAAAAAAAAAAAAAAAACAAAAACAAAACACATCAGTGTCCTGTCTGGAAATCTGTATCTCCTTCCAAGTGCTAATAAACCTAATTCCAGTTGCAGCACCACAAGATTTCCTGAAACTACCAAAGTTCCTGAGGAGTGAGAAAAGCTGAATAAAGTAAGAGTAGTCAACAGCATAAAATCTTCACCACAGTGCTGCATTTCAGTCCTGAGAGAACACCTTGTTGAGATCAACAAATTCAAAAACCTTGTGGCTGTACAGTCCTGTCACAGCCAGAGAAATTATGTTTAACTTCTAAATGTAGTCCCACAAATACCTGTATAATGAAAGCCATGAACCAAGTGATTCTGGAAACCCACGGTACTTAAAAATTAACAAAACATCAACACAAGCAATAGCAGTTTGGGCTTCTTTTCTGTGGCTTCCTGGCTCCAAGATTGTAAAGGTCACCTTCAGGTAATGTTTAAAGGCTTTACTGCATGGGCAAGAAAATTACAAAAAATATTCTGAAAAAATAAGATTTCTAAGAGCTTGTGATACAATACAAATCCTACTGAGTTTCTAAAACACATCCCTTCACCTACTGCATGCCTTGCCCTGGCCCTCAGGACAAAGATGAAGCCACACCAGACCCCAGGCTCCCTCCCTTTAAACCAACCCTGCCTAAATTTTCCTTACTGGACCTGACATTCCTTGCTGTGACACGCATTAAAAGCTGTCAGGATCTCAGAAATCAACTGGGGGCAGGTAGCATATGTAAGGCAGGAGCTCAGCTCTCTGAAGGACAATCAGCACTTGCAGCTCACAGCAGATGGCTCTTGGTACCAGAGCTAGTGGGCTCCAATCCATTTCCACTTCATTAAACAAAGCACCAGAGCCTCTCACACCTGGAACTTCAACGTCATCAGTGGGGATTCACAGGACAGGAGAAGCAGTGAGAGGTTAAGTGAGAGAATAGAAAGATGCTGCCTGAAGAAAATCAGCAAGGAGAGAAGCCATGGAAGGACTAAGCAGGAAGCAGCATGGGCAGCAAACCTCAATCCCAGTGATGAAGTAGGTTGGAAAGTGGAAAAGTCACCTGAAGTTGTCTCAGTCTGCTCCTTGCAGTAGACTAGCAAACCCTTACCTGGAGGAGGGATTGGAGAGTTTTTCCTGCTACCTGGCAGGAAAAAAATATCGCTACCTGCAATTTTCTCTACCATTGGCACCAACCAGCACCCCCAGCCCAGGCTGCCAACTCATTTTAATGCTGCTCTGCATCTTCACACCACCCTGCTGTCATGGCCCTGCACTGACCTGCTGGTCCCACAGCAATTCCAGTCCTACACAGCTCTGCCCAGGCTCCCACACCTTGGCCTGCAGCTCTCTAGCACTGCCTCCCCTTGCTGGTAACCACCTACACTAACTCTGCATTCTGAGGCTCAGTGGTTGTCAGCATGGAGAAGGTCACCCTCCTCCTCTGACCTTCACTCTGTATTTCTGTTTTCTATTTGACTCTCTGCAAGAAAACTTTAATTGCATGAGAATCCCTTATCAATCCCAATGATTTTATTCATGATTTCCTGTTAATCCTCAACCAGCTGTCATGTTTACTAACCTGCAGGATGACTAACCCCTTAAATCAGTCAATCTTTGAAGAATTACTCAGGAAGCTCTGTAAAAGTCAATAAGTGTATAAAACATGACAAGAAGAACAGAGTTGGGGAGCATAAGGTAGGGACAATTTAGATCAGACTCAGAGCTTCCCTGAGCTGTTCAGGGACAGATGAAATTGGACTAGATCTAGGTTTTTATAGCCTCTAGCACACAGAGCTTGAAGTGCAAGCTTTCTGTGTCAATGTCAATAGGAAGAGGGAAAAACTGGGAAGCACGGTCTGTTGGAATTTGTTGGAAAAAAAAATTCTCTCAAAGTATGTCTGTGATCTTTTAAGACAGATTTCCACATTTGAATCTCAGCTCCATAGGGACCAGAACACAAAACTGTCCTATGCTTTAGTTTTAATACTCGTTGAAAAGCATGGAGGAAGGTGAGCAGAATAATTTTGCTGTTTTCTCACATGTTTTCTGTAGTACTTCTGTAGTACTTCCAGGATCAAAACAGTCTCTTTTCAAAATGAAGCTGAGATAGTCTATTCTGTGAGAAAGAGATGGAGAGGCAGGACTAGATTTCCCCAAACCCTTTGATCAGAAGCAATGAGAATTAATTGCTGAAGGGGCAAAAAACACATTAATTTTGTTTCTCCTGTCTGATTTCATTGATTCTCCTCTGCTCTCCTGTGATGTTGGTGGTTTTTTCTTTATTTCTTCTTTCATTTTTTCAGTTCTATAGTCAATAAAGTAGTGAATAAATGAAAGAGGAAGTATGCCAAGATCTCCAGAAGGCAGAATGGAAAAAGGAGGCCTCCCCACCTGTCTGTGTCTGTTGGTCTCTCCATCTATGGATGCACCAGCATGGGTATCTATCTATATTTTGGCACAAATACAGATGGTGGAAATGAATCATACAGGTACAAGCAGCACTGCACAGATTTGCAGGCAGCAAGAACCACCCCTCCTGGAGCGAGTGTGTACGATCTGTGTGGTAAGTGACAAAATGTCCTGTCTTTTGACCCTCCTCCTGATATTCTTTAGTTAGGCCCTTTCCCTCTCCCTGGATATGGTCAGTGGCCAGTGGAAATGGAAGTTTTTCTGCCAAGCAGCTTTCAGAGGTGCCCAGGGGTGGTGCTTCCTATTTTCAATGAACTGAAGGGATTCCTATCTTGTGAGGTCATCAGTGGGAATTCAGCACCAAACCCAAAAAACCCTGTTTTGGCTAAAGACTGGGCTGATCAGTGGCCAAAGCTGCATTAACAGCAAGTCTGACTATACATCAACCACTTTAAGCTATCCATATCTGCAGCCATCAGATGAACTCTCCCTCTGCAGCAGCTGTTTGTGTGGCACTGACCTCCCCTGGAGCAGGGACAGCTCCCAGAGTTACCCCTCAAGGCTGAGGGATCCCTTGCCTGACACCAGACATGGATGGGTTGGTAAGTGATGTGTTTTTGCATGTGTGTGACATTCAAGACATATAATGAACTTATGTGCTCATCTTTGTATCCCATTCTAACCTTAAGTATAGTAAATAGAGTATTGCCCTCCAATCCATTTGTACTCATTAAATATTTTACATACTCAGGTTTATTGATTGAAACAAAACTAACTATTAGATTAGATCTGTCTGAACAATCTCTGACTCTTCCCCTGTGACAGTCTGTCTTCTTAACCTTATTCTGCCATCTCTGACAGGGGAGCACTGTCTTCACCAGCACCCCAAGCCTGTCCCTGGAATCCTATTTTCTTTGCAAGAGTTTCACTTCTGCCTGATGAGACTGGGGTGAAAGGATAACATTCAATGCCTTCTTAGTTTCCCACATTTCAAGACCTGCCCCTCCATTTGTGGCTTCCAGGGCAGTGCTGCTCATCAGTGAAAGTTTGAGCTCTGCAGCTCAAAACATGGGACCTGAATCACCTATGCAGTTCACCAGAAACATCTGACATGAGTCTCCAGGCAACAAGCAGAAGCCTCAAATGGTTAAAGTTACATCTAAATTAGCAAGGGGATATCACTAGAAAGAAATCCCCAGTTTTGACAGAATTCTCATTCTGTGGTGGGGGCCTAAAGTCAGGTTTTCAGTCTAGGAGATGAAAGTCTCACGACCACCAGTGCTACTGTGGACATTTCTGAAGCCCTCTTTGCAATCCTGTCTCCTTTGAAGTGTTTGCCAAGAACACGGGTGCCACTGAAAAACATGCAGTGTATTTCACCACAAAACTGAATTACAGTCAACCTGAAATATGATGAGCAATGCACTGCTTACCAGGCAGAACAAAGAGATATTTATCTTTCTGTCTATCTTCTTAAATCTTTTTGTTGATGCCACTCAGCTGATTCATTATGCCAAGAACATACATTGCTACAGCTTGGAGATAAGAATCCTCTGCTAAATTAACCCTATGGCCCCTAAAGCAGCGACAGGAATAAGAAAAACTCCAATTTCCCCACTCTGCTCTAGTGATTGACTCTTAGGAATAAAAAATGCAAGATATCTCCTACAGCAAAGAGAACACAGATGTTTTAATTGGTCATTGAGAAGCCATTTTTTGCAGAGAAAAGCACAAGAGCTCTCTACAGAAATAAAATTCATTGTCCATATGAAACCGAGTCACACGTGAAGTGCTAGGATCACTTCAGACCCAGTGGGCTCTGCAGCAAGAAGGTGGTATTAGCTCAACTCTTGTTGGAAGCCAGAAGATTGCCCTGTAGTTTTGCCCTAAGCAGTTTCCCTTTCCTTCTTTACTTTTCAGAAAACCAGAAATAAAATTAAAAAAAAAAAAAAAAAAAACAGTTGCACAAAATCTACAGTGTGATTTTTCTGACTGAAGTGGTTTGAAAGAGTTTTAATAAGGACACCAGAATTTGGAAGACTTCCTCAAATTCAGGCACTGAATTTACAGAAGCCAGATCATCACTGGAGGCACAAACACTGCCCATGCCAAGGAGGTAAACAATCATCATGAAGGATGTCAACAGAGAATAATGCAGCTTTTCAACACTTAGTTTTCATTACACCCATCCTGAGAGGCAAAACATCAGGAAGTTGGCATGTCCCAGGAGATGAAGCCAACATTTTTCCCTGGAGCACTGAATTACTTTCAGTTTGGGATATGTCTATGAATGAAGAGTCTTGGGGAAGGGAATATAAAGGACTTAGAAAAATTATTTTCTTTCCCACAAAGTGGCTCTTCTCAAAGAGATAAAAGTGTAGAATCAAGACTGTTTGCATTCTAAAATTCAGCAAGAAAAGACAGACACAATGCTTGGTTTAGATTATCATGAAAGGAACTGCAAAATTCAACTCTGATCACAATACCCAACAAGATGTGATCATGGATTTGGAGCCAGACTGACACTGGAGTTTGAATCCAGAGCTGGATAATAAGGATTTGAATGGATGATGAGAGATGGGTACCTGGTGCAGCATGAGGCAAATCCCAGACATTGTGCTGTTGGCTACAGGAACCAGGATGATTTAACAATGGGGTATTTCGACTGAGATCAAAGACCTGCCTCACTAGATCTCTTGTCAAGCATTATGAATTCAGCAGCAGAGAGTGCAGGCCTTTCACACTCCCTAATCTGCTTCTGTGCTAGAACACCATTTTCTCTTCCTCAGCATTACTTGGCCCTCCTTAATGCCAACTTAAAAGGAAAAGAATGCCAATTATTATTTTATCCCAGCAGACACAAAATATTTTATGGTTTCATTTAAAAAGTGGGTAAAAGGTTAAATAAAGGTTAGTTGATGGAAGGTGGGAGGAAAGAGTAGGAAAACGAGAGATGAAAAGCTGTGCAAGAAGATAAAGACAGCAAAAGAAGGGAGATTTAGAAAGAGAGAAGGGAAAGGCCATCAGCAGTAATTGCTGTTAGCACACAGAATGGTCTTGATGAAATCAACACCATCAGGAGGTCACCACAACCTGTCTTTTTAAATTGCTCATTACAATTTTACCAGGCAAGGATTGCACCAAGGGCCCTGCCCATTTCCCCAGCCTTTTCCCTCAATATCCACTCAGCCAATGCCTCTGAGAGCAGCTCGAGCTAATTTCCTTACAGACATGCAAGCCGGTAATTCTGGGAAGCACAGATAGTCGGGAATAACAAACACGACCAAAATTAGATTAAAATAACCTGCTGATAAACAAATTACTCACCCAAAATACACATTGGATTAGGCACGGTGGGGATCCCTATAATCACATCGCCACCATGTGGCTCCTGCTCCCTCACATCCCCTCCAGCCTCAGCACCCCTGGCTTGGGTTGGTCTGTGCTTGGATAGCAGGTGTCCAGTTTTATTCCACTGACCCAAACTGGGAATGGCTTGCCTGGTTTATTCTGGGATTTGGGGTCACTAAAAGCAATAGGCCCCTTAGCTAGGAGTGCCCTGGAGGGCATCCCACATCTGCTCAAACAGGCGGCAGCCCCTCCACACATGGGGGTCTTGAAGACACAGGAGTGCTTTGAAATGAGTTCCTCGGGCATTAATATAGAGCTGAATCAAGATAGGAAGATGCATGTACAGAGAAAAACTAGAGAAAAGCCAAAGGAGGCTGGAAGAAATAGCATGTTCACTCTGGGACAGAGAGAGGAGACTTTGGGAAAGTTTCAGTGCCTCATCCCACCTCAGTTTATCTACAGCTATCATCTGCCTCCTCCTCCCCACTCTGGCCTGTAGTGAGCATCTAGAAATTGAAGAAGGAAGAATGGACATGAGTAACACTGGAAAGTTTGACTGTAACATCAAAGAGAAGAACAAAAAATTTTGATGCTCTCACAGCAATTCAGCACCACTACAGATATTTACCAGTCAGAATGTTCAGCCTTATTATAAAGTCAGAGTTAACATGGTGGAGAGACAACAGATGTTAAAAAAAAGCAGCAAGGCGATGGAGGAAGAATGAGCTGTCTGCTGAGTGCATGTGGGCATGGCAGGTGGTGAACAGCAACTGGGAGAGCAGCATGCAAGGACTGGGATGTGTGCAAAGAGAGAAGTCAGGAGTGAGAGACTAGCTGATGATCAGACAAGGAATGTCTTCTCCATATCAGTAATCTGAGCTTTCACTGATAGAAAGGTGCAGCACTCCCATTAGAAAGGGACTTAAATTCCTGCTCCTCCATTATTCACCATCTTTGATTATCACCACGTGGCAATCACTGGATAGAGGGACACAGCACAACCAAGGTCTCTCATCTCTCACTGGGTTTCCAAGCATTCTTCCCTGTTGTGGATGAAGCACAAGTTTGTTTTGCTCCATCACTTATTTCTTTAGACCGTCTTATACTTCCCCCTCTGAAACACAACAGCAACAATTTCCCAGGTCCATCAGGGTCAGTAATTATTTTCTTATGCTGATGTCTCTTTCCCAGGCATATCTCGCTTCTTGCAGTTATGCACCAGATAAGTGAGCATTCAGCATCAGCTTCTCTTAGGAAGGAGACAGAAGCCAAACGGTTTCTAGCCAGCCCATAGCTCTGCAGGTGGACAAAGTCTCAAGTAGAGCTTGTGGAAGCCTGAGATGAAGATGGATGTTTCTGACTCCATCAGGGAGACACACTGCCATCTGCCTGCTCCCTCTAAAACTGCTTTCTCACTGCAGCTCTGCTAAAAGCAAGAAAGACACCGAACACCACAGCACAGCCCTGTGTATAAAGAGATCCTCTGGATCTCTCTGGGCTGGAACACTCAAGCACAGGCCTACAGGGATACCCCAGAATGGCCATGTTCTTGTCCTGTCTGTCTTACAGCCTTCAGCACCACCAAAACACAATCCCCTCACCGTTACCCAGCAAGGCTTTCTCAAAAAACCCCTCACAATAATCAGTCCACCACTTCACTACTGGAGCACTTTCCAGGATTCCTGCCTTCTGTTTAGTCTGCATCCCAACTAAAAATGCTCAAATGCCTCTGGGTGCTTTGCTGTGTACAGCTTTACCCCCTGTTTTCATAAGCAATTTTCAAGTGCTATAGCATTCACCATTTGATTCCTAACTTTCCAAGAACCCCTGCACCATTCAAATGCAATGAGGCCAGGGCCACAAATATGTTAACTGTGACAAAGAAAGATGTCCTGGTGCAAGCCTGAAAAAGAATTCATTGCTTTTTCCAAACATGGTGAATTTATCTCAAGGAACCAAAGTGTTTCTCACATCTCCTGACCCACACTTCCCAAAAGACACAACCTGCTCATTTGTATGCAGCTACCAGAGCAGACTGCTCCAAAAGCCTGGAGCTTCTCATGCCCTGAACCACAGGACAAGGAGAAAACTAGAATACATTCTTGGCCACTCAGAACTGCAGAAATCATCCAAAAAACACCAGACAGGATGACTTCTGGTGTGTGATGCTCTATTTGATTTTACACGATCAGCACCATTTCCTAAATTCCAGCTCCGGTACCTTGGAAAAAAGAAAAACAAACAAACTCTGAAAATAGACGATGTCTTTTCCTAAAATCACTCACCACTCATACCCAAACAACATTGCTGTTATTTATATCCTTTTCTCCCTTTCTGTGGAAGAAACAACAAATTGGGAAGGGAAATAAGTATTTATCACTGACTGGAGAAATTCTCTATTTCTGCCATTATACCAAGCCCCAGGACAACCAACGCTCTCTAAATCAGGGCACCATCTCCCACAGGGCTGGGAGTGCTCCCAGAATCAGAACTGGTATAGGAGACTCCTGCACTACTGCCTCTTTCCTATGCATTGCTCTTTGGAACCAAGGGATGAGGGAATACCAAGGGAGAATGAGGTTCAACAGGATCTCTGTCCAGCAGCACAGCACAGAAAGGAAAGTCAGAAAGAATATGAAGAAAAAAGCTTACTTGATTTCAGCAGAGCTGCCAGAGCCCCAATGGCTGCCCTGGGGAAAGAAGAGAGATGGAGAAATAATGTCAATTTCTTCAATAATTTTTGTAACCTTCATCTTCACAGTCTTCTGGGCCAGGCTTCCCATATGGTCTAAACTGACAGTTTATGATGGACTTTGACAGAACTGCAATGTTTTACACCAACAGAGGATCCAACCTCTACAGCTGACTCAGTTATTCTAAAAGACCATTAGCCCTCTAGCTTTACTGTTACACTGATTTGTAGTGACCATTAAAATTTAAAGCAACACCCGCAAAGTGATCTAACAAGTCTTTAAACTGCTGCCCCAGAGCTTTTTTCTTTGTACCAGAGACTTAGCACTTGCCCACTCCAGACACAAGTGCTTCTAACTGCATCAGCAGATAACTTTTATATCAAGCTGGGACATCAATGTCAAGATTTCCAGCAAAATCCCACTCCTTTTTCTACTTTCCCAAAGCAAGCTTCACCCCTATCCTCCCTCCCAGTTTTAACAGAAAACAAAACTGAATTTCTTTTATTTGAAACCACACCTTGCATTGCAGGGGTGTTTAGAGGGCCCCACTCAGAGGAGGACTGGTAGGAAAGGTGCTAAAGCTCTGAAGTAAGACTGCGTGCAGTGAGTAAGGGCAGGGACAGACATTTCTGCGGACCTGTGTCATTTCATTGTCCAGGTAAGCAAGTGAACCTGCCTGACTGGTTTGGTTGGGAGCTGGTCACTAACACTTGCAGCCTGAGAAGTTGAACTGAGACACCATTGCTCCCCAGATTCTGGAGGCAAGTACCTTCCTCATGTGTTAAAATCTCCATCCCACTTGTCTCACAGGAGACTTTCGTTTCCAGTCATGTTCTGCTGGAGCAAGATCCCTGCTCTAACATGGCTTACTGCTGTGAAGCTTCAAGTGCCCAGAGCTGATTAAATAAATACAGCTACAAAAACCTCCATGTGCAAGGATTCCTTAAAATGTAATCTCTTTACAAACCAATCCCCAAATAAAATTGTATTAAATTCCATACTGAGCCAATTATCATCCCGCATTTTGTGTCACCAAGCTCCTGTTCTTTGAGTGTCCTAACAGCAGCTGAGATGAAGATTCAAGAGCCAGTTCTTGCTGATACTGGGTCAACATCTCTATCTAAAGTCATTCCTTCATAATGAATCTGTCAGAGTTCAACAACAGCTTTACAGACTGCAAAGAAAACACACTCGAATACAGACAGAACAGGAAATCAGTAGCTAAAAATCTCACCAGTGGAAGCACAGCCATGCTTTTATTACTTCTTTAGCTCCAACTGAACAGCAATCATTCACATGGTGGAGGAGTAATGTCATCCCCCAGCTATTCAGCCTGCTTAGAAAAGGAACACTCCACAGCCACTGATCACTCAGTCTCTCCACAAGCTCAAAGCCTGGGACAAAGTAAACAACTAAGCAAGTTAAAATTCCACCCAGAGCATCTCCCAAAGCTCACACTCCAGTATGTCTTTTTAAAGAGACTGCTCTGCATACCTATATTTTACAGGCCTAATGTGATGTCTCAATCACCTGCTAGAGCAGCAGAGCAATGAAGAAATGACCAGAATATCTCTGGCTCCAAGCAGAAGAGTTCTCAGTATTTCCTCCAGGCATCTCTTTTATGTTGTAGGTGCTTATGAGCATTGCTAAAAGTTTCAGCAGAGCTACACTACTGTCATAAAGACAACATTGCCAGCAAACCTCCCTTCAGACAATAAATCAGCAAATCTGGATCTTCCAATACTTTTGGAGGAGATCTGTGAACCACATTGTATGCAGACAACTTCATTCATCCTCAAAGGATCTCAGAATTCCCAGAGCACGTTCTCAGTCTAATCTCCAGTTCCAACTGTCCAGGTAGGGCCTAGGTGCAGGCCTGGTATACTGACTCCAATGATATGCATTGCTTTAGAACAGATTTTGAGAGAAAAAAAAAAACATAAAAGACTTGAGGATAAACTGCAAAACAGGTGAAATAAGTTTAAGGGATAAAACAGACTTACCAAGAGTAGGTCAAGCCAGCCTAACTTGGTATCTTTCTTTGATAGGAAAACCAACTTCTTCTACACAAGGGAAGTGTGGTAGATCAATTTATCTGCACTTCAATAAAGTATTTGATATGATGCCACACTGAAAATTATTAGCCAAGCTGGAGAACATGGGGATTAGTCTAAGAATTACAGTGTGAGAAAGGATTTGGTTAAAGACTCAATGACAGGAGTTGTGCTGGAAGAGGAATTATTAGTCTAGAGGGAACTTAAGTGTAGAAGTCCTCAAGGATCTTTTCAGACTGATCTTATTTCAACTTTTCATTAATGACCTTGGCACTAAAAGTCAGAGTATACTAACAAAATCTGCTGACCGTGTGAAGTCAGGAACTGCTGCCAATAGCAGGCAGTTCAGAATATCTTTCAGGAGTAACGAGATGTTCTTGAGTTCTGAAGGAATAGAAATGTGATGAAATATAATAGTCAAAGTGCAGGGTTAAGCATTTAGGGTTTAATAAGGATTACTGTTATGACCAGGGGCTCATAATTTGGAAATGAGTAGAAGGACACCCTGGATATATGAACCCATTAAGGGATAAGGACAAGCATAACCAGCAGGGTGACAACCATGAAAAGGACAGATCAGGTCTCAGAAATCCAGTGGAGAAGGGAGCATGGACATTCTCATAGAAGGCTTCACCTGAACAGCTGTGTGCAGAACTCAGAAAGAACCATGCAGAAACCTGCCAAGGAAATCATTATGGTACCAGAGACATAACTCATTAGGAGTCTTAAAGATCAGAGTTTAGTTACCTTAACAAAATGATAGCCAGAGACAACTGGATTGTTCCCTTCAGACACACTGGGTGACAGAGAAGTAAACACTGAGGAAGGCACAGAGATACTTAGGCTAAGGAAAAAATTTGGCCCTAGGACAAATGGATATAAAATGGCCATGAATAAATTTAGCTGGAATTGAAAGGATGGGTTTTAAGCACTGGAAAATGAAGGCATGAAACATCCTCTTGGCAGCAATGGTACAAACAACCTAATGACTTTGAAAAGGCAGTCTGGATTGCTTATAATGGCACTGCCAGGCCCAGTTGCCAACGAGGAAAGGGTCTGAGAAAAGTGACCCAGGAATGACTGTACCCCTATAGCCTTACATTTTAAACATAGATATAATGGGAATGAAATGAGAAACGTGTATTCTAAGTGCAGAGTTAATCAGCCAGCCCAGAAAAGAGCAGCTGCACCAGCTTAAGATGGAAGTCCAAAGAGTCCAGTGTCCTGTGGCCAGCAGTGCCAAGGAAAGCATGCAAGGCCACAGCAGATACACAGTGCTAGGGCTTGCAGAACAGATTCAAACTCCAGCAGTTTTCAGTCCAGAGGTCACATAAACCAGCAATAGTGCCTTTGGGAGGGCTTTCAGCTCTTAGCTGACTTTGCTACCATATATTTGCCTGAAAATTTTTGAACTTGTGTAAACTCTTAGCATTTATAATTATCCTGGAAAAGGACTTCACACCTACATTTGTTTTAAGTTTGGACTTTCAATCAGCATTGTAATTTGCACATTAAGTCAGGTGTTAGCCACCCCCCAGAACATTACCTATCTTTGATGCTGAAAAAAGCTAAACACACAAAACACCTTATGGGAAACAATAAATCATAGAAGAGGAATAGAAGCAGAATAGGCTTTCACTGAAAGCAGCAGCAAGACCATTGAAGCATCAGTGAGGCTACAGCAAGCCAGGCAAACAGTGTTTGTGATAATACCAGCACCTCTTAGCACCACATGGCAAACCAACAGCAGCTTTGCTGGTGTCAGGAGATGTAATGAGATGAGTAAGCCTGGGACAGGAATGCAGAGAAAGGAGTTCATAAATTGTGTACAAGAGCAAGGATAGGGCAGAAGGAAGATGAGAACAGGAAGAAAAGTTTGATAGCAGAAAGATGACTTGATGAGCCATATGCCAGACCAGAGAATTTGATAGTGTGCCCAGAGCAAATCTCTGCATTTGTCTCAAGAAGGGATGGAGGGGAGATGATGAGGGGAAAAAGGGATTAAATCATTAAAAAACTTTGCCAAATCTGTCCAGATGCCTTTCTATGATTTTCTGATTTTTGTGGTAATATATTAGCAAAATCTTAGCTGTTTCATCAAGTGCAGTGTATCCCAAAGAAGACTCATTTATATATGATGTATAAATAAAGTTGCACTATCTTATAAAGCATAATAATAAATGCTGCTCCATAATCAGAAAACATTAAAAACTCCCTGTAGTAGCAGTCGAGACAGTCACTCTGCAGAATGGAAAACTTTGAAGTGTTTCCAAGTCAGCAGCTTGGATATCTGGGCAAGAGTACAACGAGCAGACAGATAGACAAATGCAACTTCCAGATCCTTTGCTTAGGAACCAGGGGCAACAACAAAGAAAAACTCCATGTCCCAAGCCAAAGCACAATCGGATTAGCCAGTAAAACCAGGCTGTTAAAGAGCCTGGACAAAGGAGCCCTGTACCTAGGTCAGCCTTTCAGATCTGAGCTGCCAGGATATTTTTTGCTGGAAATCACTGCAGGTAGAGGAGACTGAAAACCAAGATCCCTTCTATTTTCTTCTGCACTGTAATCTCAGCTCACAGCACAAGACACTATGATGGACAATCCTGGGCCTGTTTCTGTCTCTTAAAGAAAACAGAAGGACTCCTGAAAATACAAAACCCCGCTCCAGAAGAGAGATACAGGGTTGAATGCATGGAAGGATTTAAAGACTCACAGAACACATTGATGCTGTACAACCACCCAGGACCAGCCTGGAACTATGGGCAGGGGACAGCAGAGAAACCAAAGACTGAACAAAGAAATTAACCAAAAGGGCTCTGTAGATCAGCCCCCAAGTACCTTAACCATCCTTCCTTCTGTCAAATTGTGCCTTCTACATGCTAAAACACACTCTTCAAATTATTGAATGAAAGCTAATGACTTGGTGCTTTATTATTAACATCTTCAACATGATGCCCAATTCCTTACAGCAATTGCACCTGGATGATAAAGACATAAAGCACTATTTTTATCGAAATGTAAGAAAAAGTTCTGCCCTGGCAGAACCCATGTTGGTCAACTCCTGCCCTTCATCCTGCTATTTCTCATATGTCACCAGATGACACAAGGAAAAACGACGCACCACAGCTACGGTCACGATGAAGAGACTAATTTATTTCCTCTGACTCCAATCATTTATAGTTCTTAAAGGGTGCCAGTGGACTGGAGGGTGAACGTGCCACCTCTCCAACGACACTGGACAAACTACCTGTACATCAAATTTCTCCGCCTCTATGAAAGAATGCAAAACAATAGGTTATTTACAGAAAGTTGTGTGAGAAAGTTCTCTACAAGAATGTAAACTCAGAAGGCTTTAGAAAACTCTTAAAAATCAGGGCAACACTCATACACTCACTTATTGCTGTCATCATTCTTTATACCACAAGCAGTGTGGGGAAGGGAACCTGCAGTATGTATTTGTACAGCACCTGGCACAATGGGCCCCTGACTCAGAGCTGAAAAACCATAAGCTTCCACAGCCCCTCTCTCCAGGCAGTATTAAGTGCCCTCAAGTGTATACATAACCTGGCTGCATTTTGCCTCAAACCCCTGGGAGTTGTACTTAACTACTGGAATTTTTGCCATCACAGAACCACTCACTGTAAAGATGATTTCACATTTGACAACTGAGAGACATTCAGGAACAACATGCAGACACCACAGCAATAGGTGCTTTATAAATCCTACCAGAAGGTAGATCTCATCTGAGGCAGATGCCTTGAAAGTCATTTCCCCATGGCCCAGAAATACAATTCTGAAATATACAGGCACTTGCACAGTGATTTGTTTTAAAGACTTAAAACCAGCAGTTTCACAAGTCTTGGAAATATGAGTGGGGAAAAGCTGCTTATGCTGCTGGCATTTTCACAGCAGTGCTAGTCTAGGACTTATGCAAAAATACCCATCATCTTGTCCTCTTTAATTCCAGCTTGTTAGCAAGGCATTAAAACTTACACTGAAGGCAAAGTTTGCTTACAGTCTGTAATGTCCCACACACTGCCAACAGGTGGAGTTTGGAGATCCAGCTGTTGTGTACAGATGTGCTTTCAGTGTAATGCTGAAAGATGAAGGGAAAAAAACACACACACTCCTTTTCTAATGGATACATACATTCCAGTAGCCAGCATGTCTCAGTTCCCAGGTTCAGCTCAAAGTCCTCACTGCAGCATCTTCCAAACATCTCTGCCTGCTCTGAAGCCTGTCAGGTTAAAAGCAGTGAAAAGGCACAGCCTTCCAGCCTCTTTCATCTCTGCCTCCCAGAAATAAGAGTGACTCCAGGCTTATCCTCCAGGCATCCTTACAAGTATCCTACTTTTTCTTGGGTACAAGTACAGAAGTGGAGACAACTGTATCCTAGAAAGTCAAGCTATACTTTACAGCTCTAAATTAAATTAACTTCTATGTAGTAACAAAGAAGAACAAGGTACATGAAATGCGCTTCAAACCTTGCCAGAAGAATGCCCAGGCATTTCTCCCAGTGCAGTGCAGAGCTGGCACTGCCTCTCCAGGCAGAAGCCATACCTCAGAAGATTATGTCAGCTCCCTCTCCAGGGTCAGATGTCACCAGCATGGCAGAGGCTGTGACAGCTTGTCATTCACATCAAGATAAAGGGGCTGGAAGGTTCACAATTAGACAGAATTCTTAACAAATTAATCACCCAGGTTGACAGTGTGAGAACAAAGCTCTCCCACCCCAGGGACACAAGGAAGGGGACTGGGAAAGGGGCTCAATACTATCCTTGATTGATTAAGAGAAGTGGTGAGGACACTCATTGAGGCCACATCTGCTAACAAGCAGCAGCAGAGCCCTATAGAACATCTCAAACACAGTTAAAGTGTGTCAGGAAATGTGGTTAAGTCCCTCTCCTTTCCCCAGGCAGCTGTCTTCCACTCCCAATCCAGTTCAAAAGAGCCTGGTGTTCTCTTGGCTCACTCCTTAGCTGTCATTTTATTTGTAGCTCATCCATTCCCAGCAGCTTTTGCTCTGGAAACCACAAGGATTGACATGAAGACTCTGCTGATGAGAGAGTGTGTGTTCCACACATGGGGGAAGACACCCAACCTCATTCTTCTTTCTTCTGGATCATTCAGCCTAATTTAGAGCTGTGTACACCCAGAGAAAGAGCAGCGAGAGGGACACAATCTCTGCACCCTGCTTAGGGCATGATGAAGTCAAAAGACACTTGGCGACATACCCAGGAACCCTGGGCTCAAATCTTAGCAGGACAACTGGGACTTCTTTCATGAAGAGAAATTGAACTGCAGGTGTTTTGCCACTAAGGAGTCTCTGATAGTGAACGATTCAGGGAAAGTTTGGGGGTATCCAGGGGTTTATGATGCCAGAAAATAAGGCTGCACACACACCATATTGCTGGCAAACCACTGTAAGATTTTCATTTTATGATTACTCTCAATTACTGACAGTGAAATATCCAAGGGCAGCTTGTATTGCTGACAGTCCAGGTAGAGAAGTATCTAACATGTCACTGCTTGTGCCCAGAGCAATTTGAGAGCATAAAAGGGAGGCTGGTTTCAATGCAATCAAGGCTAAGAGCCATAGCTCTTCCTGACTGCTGGTTAGTACAAACCATCTCTAAGGCAGCAGTAATCTCAGGGTACAACATCTTTAAAAAGCACTTTGTAGTGAAAGGTTCCCTTGAGCTATGTTTTAAATAGTCACCTTTCCTGCATGGAGCTAGGCTGCTGCAATGGATGGGAAATATGAGGTCTCATTTCAGCTTTTCCTGTGGTTTTCAGAATTTTGAGGTCTGTTTTGTTTGAGGGTTTTGGTTGGTTAGTCTTTTTAACAAAGAAACAAACACCTTTCAGAGAAGCTAATTTAAAAAAATGTGTACAACATAAGAGACTTGAAAAGGACATGAATTATGGAGGTGAAGGATGAAGAAAGCATCATCTTCCTTGATCTCTTCCAAGAAAGAAGGCTGACTTGTACAGAAGCCTTCTCTTTAAGCAAAAGTCAGATGTTTAAGAATAAAAGAAGGAATTACTTATTTTGAATACAAGATAAACTCTGTTCTTTTTAATCTAATGGTATTGTTTCCATATTACAAGGCCCTAGAAATAGATCCATCAGTCTGAGTTTATATTGCACTTCACTTCCCCTCTGGTCCTATTCAGATGAAGCACATCCATGAGGTCCAGTCAAAGGAAACTCAAAGTCTAAAATCCCTAGGGAAGAGGGTTGGATTGCAGAGAGTTTTTTGAATGTGCCAAAGCTGGAAGCTGTTTCATATGCAGCAGCTGCAAGTGCAAAAAGAAACCTATGAAATTAATCTTCTTGCATGCAATGCATTTATCAATCCCCCTGAGCTTCCCGAGGAGGTATCACTTCCCCTGTTGTGCACACAGGTCAGGCTGTTTCTATCCATTACTCTTACCCAACACCAAAGGATGGTGGACAGAATTAGACCTGCCTGAAAAGCTCATATGCCAGTGGAATTTCAACAAAATACGCA